>NC_031495.1:44591340-44696678 GCF_000237925.1 Schistosoma mansoni | reverse complement strand
TCTTTGCTCATCGGTCTTCTGCCCAAATACATTCTATGTCTGACCAACACCATATACTACTTATATAGATATAAGTAGACCACACCACAAGACTATTGGTTGTTAATTTGCAAATTAACTGTTCATTGTATGCTTATCAGAATTTATTGAGATAGTCTGTAATTTTTGCTTAAATACATTCGATTGTCCCCAATTGTGTTCTGTTCACGACACTGCGACAAATTTCAAATGAATTTGTTTATATTACTAAGTGCACAATTTGTACACTTTTTGATTTTGGTAAAGTACTCTAACTTACATTTAAGTTGTAAATTTATACAAGTGAAATATTTTCATCAATGAAAGTATGCTTTGTGGATGAGTCAGTCACAGTCGAGAAATTAACATTCAGGTTTTTAACCAAAATTCATATATCATGGATAACGAGCAACAGAAGTTCCTTTGTATACTGTTATAAACTTTTAAAATAATTGTGCAAAATTATTTTTTGCAACCATAAAGTAAAAATGGTGCCGTACGTATCAAACGCCGAATTGTGTCTCTTGAGATTATATATGACAGGCGAATCGACACTACTGCTAAACCATAACCTAAATACTAGAGTCTGAAGTAAATCTAGACGTGATGAGACTATATTTTGTGGACAAAATAACCAGCCGGTATCGTTTGTGTTTCCGAGGGAAATTTATCCGTTTGTATATCTAGGAAGGGTTTCTACATTACAGATAATGTCAATTAGTAATGAACACCCGAACTCTAAATACCTAACACTAACTTAAAATAATCTGGAGGGTTTAAAAAATTTTTTTAGGTCCTTTAAAGGGTTCAAAAATATAGATAATGTTTACTCATTAGTACGAGTTTATATTTAGTTGTTTTTTTGATTTACAGGTAGGATGACCTATAGAACATATTGATAGACTTATAAATTGTGTAAAATCTGTTTATTATTATTGTTTTATCATTATTGTTTTCTTTCCCATAAACTATTCATATATAACAGCTATTTTATGACTCGTTAGAAACTATCTATAAATTTTTCGTGGTTGTTTCAAGCTTATCCCCGTTATAACCTTACCATGTTTCCCAGCGTTTCCGTTCATGTCTAACCGTAAATGCTTCCGATCATTCGTGGTTTATCATAGAATAAATTCCACATTACTTGTTCTTCGTTTCTCTAAAGGTTTGATAAGAAGAAGATTTTTTAACCTCTGCGTAGTTCCTATCTACCTTTTTCCGTATTTCGTATCACAGTAAGCTTCCTTTAAATGGGAAAGCATACTATGAAGCTCATGGATACAATTATTCAGTTAAAACAGATAAGAAAATTTGTTTAAATACCCGAGAATTTGAGAAAACTACATTTTGAGATAATATAGCTTTGTTACACCTTGAAGTAAATCCAAATTAGTATCAAAATTTTACGACTAATTCATATTGGTTAGAGGACGTGACAAACAACATGACAATAAAACGTTTATCAATCACAATGCTAGATGAGAAAAAGCACTAATATTGAAAGTCATTGCATACCTGTATTTCCTGATACAGAATAATCTATACCAAAATATCTATTATTAGTTAAAACAAATAGCTCATAACATTATCCTTATCTTTACAATTTTATGAAAGATGTACTATTATCACGTGTACAAAATAATAAGACAGATATACTGATAATAAGAAAAATTATATATAACGATTTTAAGAACAGAGCGATCGAGTAAGCAGACGGTTTTCTATAAGAAGTTAGTCAAATGGACGGTCAAATACCTATTTTATACTCTGGACCGGTCATTGTCGCTGTTGGTCGACCTGTCTTGTTTCCGTGACATCATAAACGTTCTTATTATGAGACTGCGCCATACAAGGTATTGAGTTAGAGTTCAAATATAAACGTGAACACCGGGGTGCAAGTTCATTCAAACAACGAGTCTTAAACAAGAAGAAAAAGGCGTTTTGAATTTCACTTCTACCTGTGGTTTTTATCAGTTGGATTTCACTTATTCACAAACTAAATATGAAGTTGGAGTCATGTGTTTCAATTGCATCATCGCGTAGGTAGCCAATAAAAATCAGATCTTTCAATCACTTTTATTTCAAATGATTTGCAGCAATGTTTATGTGCAGAATACTTTATAAATAACTGTATTAGTTTTCAATAGGGAAAACACATTCTATAGGGCATTGTGTGTACTTCCACTGAGAAATTTTCCGTTATAATCCAGTGTCGCGATTAATTATTAATCAACAACAAACTGATAGAACTAAGGAGGAAGGCCTAAGACAGAGTGTGTTGGAGAGCGCTGGTCGGCGGCCTATGCTCCATTGGGAGTAAGAGGCGTAAGTAAATAAGTCTATGGTTTACAGTTTTCAAAAATCTAAATCAAATGAAAGTGGAGATACAGACATCAGTTTCCAAACTTGGAGTGCTCATATATTCAAATGATGAATTCTTATTGGAATGAAATGTACATTTTAATTTTGGCTATAAACCCTGATTAAATATTGTCACGTTTTATACTAGTTACAATATCAGATTTAGAAGCATACATCAATCATTTTCATGCTACTTGGTTTGAAAACGGTCGCATGGTCATACTATCGATGATGACAATCGTTTCAATATTCTGTCTTATTAACGAAAGTGAATGAATTGACAAATATTAAAGTAATTACACAATGCCTTTTTGAACCACTATAGTTTTAATACCTGACAATTTATCTGGATCTGCTAACAAGACTATTTTGGGTTGAACGAAGATCGATAATGTTACTGCCTTACCACTCGACTTGCAATAATAATAGTGAATTTGGTTGAAGGCAGACATTAACACCGTTGGATAGCAACTCAGTGGTGTGGAGGTTAAACGTTCGCGCACGAGACCGAGGATGATGGGTTCGAGTCCCGTGTGATGGGTCGTGAAAGCGCACTGCCCACCATTACCATACTATGACGAAACGGTCCTCCATTGCTTTCAGATTCTCTATGTTGGTTTAATATTCCTCCATTCATCATACCAATCTAAACTCAACAATCTTCACAACGCTATACTGATCATAATCATCATGTGCTCAATAGTGAATGGTCTAAAGATGGATTTGCTGCAGTTGTATTGAGAATTCATGACCATTGCAGTTGAACCACGTCTGTTGTGGGGTAGTTACTCACTGAAGACAATGATGGATGATCGCGAAATATGGTGGATTGGTGGAACTTGAACATTAACACCGTTGAAAGTCAGACCATAGATCTGGAGATTTAAACATTCACGTATGAGACCGATAGGTCCTGTGTTTGAATCCCGCGACAAGGTCATGGATACACACTACTAGGGAGTCCCATGCTTGGACGAAACGGCCGTGGTGGTCTAGCTTTAATTGACACATGAATTCAACTATTAAATAATAATAATAACGATAATAATAATAACTGATTTACTCTTTACTGTGTGTCTAATGCAATAATTAGTGCTCACCACAAAATATTGCTACACGTTCCCCTTAATTTTTTTTATTTAAATTGAAGAATAGATATAAATGTAAAATTATAATTAAAAAAGAACTTCAAAATGTCCATAAAATCGAATATTAGCCCAACAGTCTAATTTGGTCAATCGTGAGGTCCGATGAAGTAATATTCGACTATGCTTTAAATCATGAATGAGTACTGCTTATAAGTTAATATAAATAAGGTGTTTGTTTACCAATACATATAGCTTTATATCTAATAGATTTAATTTCTCAGAAAAAAATACTGTTAATTTTCAGTTGAAGATAGTTATTTAAGGAAGTTTTAAATAACAAAATCTTAACTTAAATGAGATCAAATGACCAATCAAATCACCAATTTAAACATGTTTAGATGATCATCTAGTACATCATCACATTCTGTTATTGTTGGATCATTTTAATTTCGGCTTTTTCTTTCAATGATAAAGCTCAAATTAGATTAAAGGAAGTAAAAAAAATACTAAAATTATTAATTTTACTTCCTGAGATTTTTCACAAAATAAGTTCTGAACTTCCTTATTCATTGTCGAATTCCCCTTTGTTAATATGACGTTGAGGCTGATGATAATGGCACACACTAAATGAATAAAAATGAATGCTTTTATTTCGTGTTTAAGTAATATATTGTAAAATTGTTTATTTTATTTTTGTTTTACAAAACGAGAATTAAATACTGTCAAATTATCTTATTCTATACTTAGAAATAAAAAGAATACACAATTAGGTAACCATAACAGTCATAATGTTCACACTGATTTTATTTGATTATTATTAGTTTTATTCCTTATTATTACTGTGGGAGAGAACAAACCAGATTCCAGCGGAGGAAGAAATCAGGAAGAAGTGGTGGAAGTGGATTGGGCACACATTGAGGAAATCACCTAATTGTGTCACAAGACAAGCCCTCACATGTAATCTTGAAGGTCAAAGGAGAAGAGGAAGACCAAAGAACACATTACGCCGAGAAATGGAGACAGACATGAGAAGAATGAACAAAAACTGGATAGAACTAGAAAGGAAGGCCCAGGACAGAGTGGGTTGTAGAATGCTGGTCGACGGCCTATGCTCCATTGGGGGTAACAGGCGTAAGTAAGTAAGTATTCCTTATTATATTTTTGGTACAATATAGAATTCTCAGCACGAAGTATTTGTACAAAATTACGTTTCTTACTTTTCAGTCGATCCTAACCATAATAAATATTGAGCAGTCGTCAGCTAGAAAATAACAGTCCAGTAAATCGACATCTAAATAATGTACACTCTGATTGAGCCTTTTGTAATTTGTACAACGAAAAGTTGTACATTTTTCATAATATATAATGATGTATTAAACAGACAAAAATAGATAGTATTTTCACAGTTCAAATCATGAGTCAATTGAAGCTAGACCACCATCGAAAACCTGGAAGCACTGGACGGCCGTTTCGTCCTATTATAGGACTCCTCAGCAGTGCGCATCTACGATCCCGCACTCGCGAGATTCGAACCCATGACCTACCAGTTTCGAACCAGAGCCCTTAACCGATAGACCACTGAGCCGGACGGCATCCAACGGTGTTAATGTCTAACTTCGGAATTACATTTATGATTTTCATTGTGAACTGATATTATCTATGATGCCAAAATGCTACTTAACCAAAATGTATAAATGAATTTCGTCCCAAATAACTCAAAACTCAATATCTTATATCGGATTATTGCATTCATCAATTATAATCTCACCAAATTCATTTTAATTTTATAGAAATTACTTATGGTTAAATAATAAAAGGAAAAAAAACTTCTCTAAAACCATTTGACCACTTTTAGAATAGTTAAAAGAATGTAAATAAAATTTTTTTTATTTATTTACCACACGATGATATACCCTTTGATTATTTACAAATTATAAGATAAGTGATTAAAGTCTTTATCAACTAAGAAATTGTCACGTAAAACAATTTAATAATATGCTTATCAATTTTGATGTGGATCAAAAAACAAAAAAACAAAATGGTTCTCTATTTATTCTAGAATAAAAGAAACTAATTCTCTTCAGCTTCTACAATTCATATATTCAAATTAATAATCCGAAAAAATGACCAAGTTAAAGACAAATTACATCGTGAATCAGTTGAAGTTAGAAATTAACACCGTTGGATGCCAGCTCAGTGGTCTATCGGTTAAGGGCTTCGGCTCGAAACTGGTAGGTCCTGGGTTCGAATCCCGCGAGAGTGGGTTCGTGGACGCGCACTGCTGAGGAGTCCCATAATAGGACGAAACGGCCGTCCAGTGCTTCCAGGTTTTCCATGGTAGTCTAGCTTCAATTGACTCATGATCTCAACTCTATAAAAATACTAAAATCTCCACAAAACCCCTTCTGACAAATTACATCGTTTAAAGCATGTAAATTTAGGAATGTCAAATCAAATAGAATAAAATTGTTCATGTTGATATGACTCATATATATGTTAAGTGAAAATTTAAGATCTGTGATCAGAATAAAAATATGGGTCAGATAGGGTGAGAGAGATATGATAGTGCCATTACAATTCGATCAAGTGGAAGACTAAATTGTGTGAAAAATTAGTGAGACGTAATAAGGAAGGATCAATACGATGTGAATGAATCATGTCTAGGGGGGATTAATAATGATATTTAACCAATAATAATAAAAATAATAATAATAAAATACAAAGATTTGTGAATAAAGATAAGAGAGACAATTACATTTGACTACGAAAGGTCGTAAGTACATAGTCAAATTAGGTCATACAATAGCTAAGATGATTGTTCATTAATTGGCCTTGTGGTTGGCCAAGGGAGGAGTAGGGGTTGGAGATATTTCTTCTGTACGCATAGCTCTGGTTTCTTCATTCTGATGGCTACTGCCTCCGCCGTTTGAAGGACTTTAAGCCTGACAAGCTTAGACAAAAAATTACTGACCCTATAAATAATTGAAAAAGATTGGTTTATACTGGCACTATGACCAGTTTGTACTAAATGGGCCAAAATCGAGCTGTTTACTTTCCTCATCAGACCTTTGCTTAGCCACGCTGGGAGGTGTTCACGAGCACGAAAATGTAAATTCCTAGAACTTCGACCAATACAACTTGCTCCACAGGAGCAGTCGAACTGATAAATACAAAATGAAGTGCTCATCCTAGGAACTTCATTTTTAAGCCTCGGTATCACCATTGGACGCGTAGAAAACACCAAACGTAGTTCACCTGCGTTGAAAGATTTTTGGATAGATCTGCGTAATCTCTGAGTAAGTATTTCGCTAGCGGCATCTCCCCTGAATTGTAGGCGCATGAACAAGGACTTCTTGTTGACCGTTTGGAATTCGTCTATTTTCACTTTAAAGAACATATATTTAATTATAAACTTTCTGGGATACCCGTTCTCCCTCAGAGCATTATACAATGTGTTTAGCTCATTGTCAACTACATCTGCCGAACATATAGTGCGTATTTGATAGCTAAGGGTTTTGATCAGGTTTCGTTTGTACTGTAGAGGTACAAAGCTAAGGAAGTGTGTATACTGTCCAGTGCAAGTACTTTTTCTGTTCATGTTTCTTCTTAACGATCCATCTGATGATGGTTCTCTACTTATTCTAGAATAAAATACACTAATTATTTAAAGTTTATACAAATTGTTCACTAGAAAATGAATTTGAATTACTGATTAAAAATTCAGATGGAAAATGAGAGAATATTAGACAAGTGTATTGGGTTTATTGTGCTGGTGATGGTGGTGATTAGAACTATGATTTTATATCTTATGATTTATATTCATCATGATATTCAAACGTTTTTTTATTTTTTATTTATTTTTTGACGTTAAAATATAGAGATTACAGTCGTACTGTATTAAATAAATAAGCCTATAAATCATCTTAACTGAAAGAATAAACAATCAGTATTATTAAAAGTTTGTTTAAATATTTTGGTATCTTATTGATGAATTGGACAAAATTTTACATTTTACAATGTACAATAATAATTCAAAGACAATTTGTAATAATATTGGTCTAAGTTACTTTAGGTTTATTTCTTACGCAATCGATGAAACGAAATTGTTACATTACCGATCTCATTCAATGATAGTCAAATGAATCAGAAACTTATTATTATTATCATTATTACTATTATTATTGACCTTAGTCGATATGATATAGAATTCTTAGCATGAAGTATTGCAGTGAACAGAACACTGGTTGGGACAATCAAATGTATTTTAGCAAAAATTACAGACTATCTCAATAAATTCTGAAAACGATACAATGAACAGTTAATTTGCAAATTTTCAGTTCTTTCCTCATCGGTCTTCTGCCAAAATACATTCTATGTCTGACCAACACCATATACTACTTATATAGATATAAGTAGACCACACCACACTCGTCCCCCCTTTAAAGCATTCGTTCATGCGGTGGTTCTGCTCGCCATGCCACTATCTTCTTTCACTGTAGTCTGTGCCAAACTCTCCGTCAGAATGTCGAGTCTGCGGCGCACTGACCTCCATAGCTCCATCGACCTGCCGGGGCACCAACATCCGCATCCGTCCGGCGCCTGGGGCGTTCAACACCCATACTCCACCGGCCTGCTGAACCATCTACATCCGATGTCCGCCCAGCAGCCGCACGTCCCACTGCTTCTCTCGGTCGACAGCACCCGCTACAGCCAACGCCGCCCAGCCAGAACACTCCACTCGACGCCATCCCTCCGCACCAGACTGCCCCAACTAGCACCTCCACTCCAGACCCGCAACAGAGTCCGCAGAACAGCACCCTTCCTCCTCCTGGTTGGCAGCGACATCAAATGTGGTGAACAGAACACTGGTTGGGACAATCAAATGTATTTTAGCAAAAATTACAGACTATCTCAATAAATTCTGAAAAGCATACAATGGACAGTTAATTTGCAAATTATCAACCAATAGTCTCGATCCTCACTGTTTCTTCTCCAATTCCATTGTTCGTGCATTTTCCTACCGATTGCATTCGTTTCAGTTCTTTCCTCATCGGTCTTCTGCCCAAATACATTCTATGTCTGACCAACACCATATACTACTTATATAGATATAAGTAGACCACACCACAGTATTTCAAAAAGTTTATGTTTCTTATTTCTTTATCGATACTGATGATAAATATTAAGTGATCGCCAGTTAGATGTTAGAAGTTTAGGAATCGACGCTTGAATAATGTACATCAATTTCGAAGTATATTTCCAACAACCACAATGTCGCTGATTGTACTTTTTTGTAACTTGTACAATGAAAGGTCGTAAACGTTTCATAGACGCATCTGAATGGGTTATGCGAATAATAGACATAATGATGTGTTAAAACAAACAAAAAACAGATTACTTGCTGAAATATCTGGATTGAAGGAACAGGTAACTCAAATATTCAAGCAGACCTCCTGTCATTTATATTATATCTTGAGAGTAGTACTAAAGATGGTTCGGAAAGGAAAATGACAGTGCACATTTTTCAATATCTAACTTCTATGACATGTTGTTATTTCTAGTCACGTTACCACGCAAATCAGGTCTAACTGATTAGCTCAAGTGGGAACGAAGAAGAAACGTTTAGAATCAAAAAGCTTTAGGAAATCAGTGAGTCAAGTATGAATTAGTTAGTACGAAAATCAACATATCTAATGTCTCATCCTACCAAATTTTCGTATTCAATTTACGATTCTGATGACCGTCTTCCAGTTATCTTCCTTGTATTTACAAGGCTGATAATTATCTCGCATACTTCTGATCCAATAAACCATTTCCACTACACAGTTTTTCGCTACCCATTTTTGAATGGTCTGCTAATTCTTGTGCAATGAACGAGAACGCAAGTAGGGAGGGGGGCAACTAATTTATTTTAATAAAGGATTACAGAATGTTATGGTAAAATATGAGGGCCATAAATTGAACACTTTATTTGCAAATTCATATCATCTGTGCTTCACATTTTGTATGATTCTTCTTATTCGCAATTCCTTTCCATTTCCCTATTCTCTTCAACTTGATCTTCTCAGCTTTCTGTTGCTAGGGTTTCCACTTCCAATGATGTTACATACTACTTATATTGGCTGATATAATTACCAAACATCACACATGATTACACCTTAAATTTTAAAACGCTTTTATTATAAAGTGACACCAAGTTATTTAACTAGAAACTATGTCAATAATTACTATGAATACGACTGCAGAGTCTAAACCGATGAAAATGACAGGAGGGAATCTTTTTTTATGAATTGATTGAAGTTAGAAATATGAGCTGGCATGAAGGTTAAATGCTAACTGCGAGACCGAGTGTTTTTTCGTAATGTCATAAATGTTGGCTTGTGAGTCTCATATTTGCACGAAATTAATTGTGCTATGCTTACTAGTTGTCACTGCTTGTCAAGATAAAGTCAATCCGTAATAAATCTTTACCATTAATAAGCCTTTACCATTTTATCCCTTAATAAGTAATAACAATAATAATCTACGTAAATATTGTAGAAAAAAAAAGAAAAACAAAGAATATAAATCAGATGTTGAAAACATTGAACACTAAAGAAATTGGAAAGTACAAAATAAACTTCATAGTTGAATAAGCTCTTCAACTATTAAGTTAACAATGAAAACTAGGTATACATATATACCGCTATTCTTATCATTAACTTATTGATACATGTTATTTGCTAACAAAGTATTTTCGTTAATTCAATAATAAATAATCATTCAATGTTTTTGATTGTTTCCCAAGGGAATGGTTATTTCTCAGAAAGTAAGTTGTTTCATAAAAACTTTACAGAACAAAAATAAATAACAAACTATTTTATGTTAAAGTACAGTTGATTTTTCTAACATTTTTCGGGTATGTAGTTAGTTTACACTAAGAAATATAGAATAGCTTTAAACTCGATAGAAATTGATAACGTTATCTTTCCAGGAATTGTTTATGAAAATAAGGTTGCACAATGCCTCTTCGTAGAGACGCATCTTTGAACGTTACCCTTCCTGGTAAGCAAAGATGGATAGTGGATAGCAGTGGAATCCAGTTTGACGCGCGTTTCGTCCTATTTGGGACTCGTCAGCTGGACGTACCTGCATCTCAGAGTTGATGTTCACTCTGGGACTCGAACCCGGTACCTTTCGCTTCAAACGCCATCGCGTTATCTACTCGGCCACTGAGTCCTGATAGCCACTTGCTTGTGCAATAAGGTAAAAATGAAATTTACTTAGTATTGTTTGTTTGGATGTTCCCATTGATGTCCCAAATAGGACGAAACGCGCATCTTGGATTCCACTGCTAGCCACTATCCATCTCTGCTTACCATGCTTGTAAATTAAGGCTATATCGAAGCAATATGCACAGTATGCACATATGCCAATAAGAGACTGACCAGTTGCAGTCCTAACAAATCGATGGGAAGATTCAAACAAACAATACTAAGTAAATTACCCTTCCTGGCTTACCAAGTGACTACAGAAGTCAATCAAAAGCTGGATTTCGGAGCATATAGTAAATTCTAGGCAACTCCACTTCAAAATTATGTATACAGTTAGAAGAGTCGGCTCAAGGGAAATGAAAATGGAAAACTTATCTATAGTAGAGACTATTGCAATCCACCAGTTCAATCCTAACCTTTTCGTACAAAAATAGTGTTCATTCATTAATTTTACAGCGGTCTTCACCTTCCTTCCTATATTTCTTGATCAGTCGTTTTATTTATTTCTGTTCCCTTCTAGTGATCTTCATAGATATGAATAAGCCGTTTTCACAACTTTAAACTACTGTTTTTTAATGGCTACCAAATAGACAATTATCTCCACTTTAACAATTCACACTAACAGGTTATCACATAAATTCTTTTCAATATTTGATTTTCGTAAACAGTTCATGACAAGATACTACTTCAGGATTTTTTATTATTTAGTATCATTCTGATTTACAATAAACTATTATTTTTAGTTAATAAGACTAACTAGATGCGAGTTGCTGATGACGCGCATACTAGGACGAAACGAACTTCTAGTGCTTCTAGGTTTTAATTGGGGTCCTAACATTGATCGACTCATCGTTTTAATAAAATTTAACAATATCCACAACCCCTTACTGATGAAAAACGGTAAATTCGTAATATCAGAAGGGGGTTTTGTGTAGATTTTAGTAATTTTATGTAGCTGAGATCATGAGTCACTTGAAGCTATCCTAACGAGTAGAAAAATCAAATTGTCTGAAGTTCCGTGACTCACTGTAAGCCACTTCCTCACAGACCAAATAACTAAACAAATTAATGCAAGTTTAGACGGTACAAAGCAAAAATATTTACTAAAACCAATCAATAAACAGGTCTAACCCAGTCAATACAACGTCACTCCGGTTAAAGTAGTTTAGATGAGACGTGTTTGTGTGCGCTAATATATGAAAAATTTGACATTTATAATGTGAAATGATAGACTTAGATATGTATGATAATAGTGTGATGTGAATAGAATCAGATATGGTAGCTTGGATAGATGGTCCAAGTCGGATGGATATTAGTGGCTTTTCTTCTATTAAGGGGAGTTGGATTTAGCATTATGTGGAAAGGTTTAGCTATTCTCCTTTCTTTGTAGTTGCGAAAGTTTTTTTGTATTATTTATATATTTTTAGTATCGACTTGATGGTTACTGAAGATGCCGTCCATTTTTAAGTTCTACAGGATTATCAGATGGTTTATTTGTCTAGCTTTGATGTTTTTTTAACGTGAATTAAGATTTCACCAGATCAAACTCCAACACAGAAGGCAACGTAATCAACACACTCTAATTTGTAGACACAGTTACGTGTCATAAAACCTTACTAGCCTCACTAGTTTTTTTTCAAACTTGTCACTGAAAAATGGTGCTATCATTTAGTGTCTGATTCTGAATTAAACATCCGGAACTACCGTCTATATGGCTGTAACAGAAACTGAGCGAGGGTGTTTGTCTTATATAAAGTTGAAGACAGTGTCCTGAGTGTTTACCTGAATTGATCTGAATATCAATCAACACCCTGAATCATAGTCTACTCCTGAGATGTATACAAAGAGCTCCCAATAGTTCAGATAATGTGAATGATCCTATTTTCAATGCATTTATACATGTATCTGCTCCAAACTACACTGCTAAGGTTATTACAGGAGATTTCAATTACCCTAGAATAAAAGGGAATACCCGTAGTTGTCAGTCATGTAATGATGAATTCTCAGCAACCATTAACGTGTACTGCTGGTCACAGCAGGTTCGTACCCCAACAAGGCGTGATAATATACTTGATCTGATATTTAGTAGGGATATCATCCCACTATCTGTACAAGTACATAATTAATTCGAAAGCAGTGACCATAAAATAGTAGTTTGTACTCTCCCTATCTATCCCTTTTATAATCAACCCATATTATGAGCATGCTGACTGGGACCTCCTGTGCTCACTGGTTATGTTCTCAGACTGGGATACCTTCTTCTCATGTAACAGTCTCGTGGAAACCATTGACACATTCTATCTAATCGCCAATCCTTCTTTAGATTCCTACCCACCCCTTAAAATCTACAGGTTTAGTAAACCTAATTAATTACTTATACGAGCTAAGTATTATAGTAAATTAAGACGCCTGAAGAGACGTTATTTTAAGTCAAATTATTTCACAGCCGTTGTACAACTAACCAAATTAGAGAAACACAAGTTAAAGGCCGTGAATGAGAGGCTGTTTGTACTTAATACTTTCTCAAAAGTACAAAACGTAATTCCCCTTTTCAAAAAACGCGTCAAATCAGCTCAAAATAATGACATACCATGCATCCTGCACAATGGTACATTTATATACGACTCTGAAACCATAGCAGACCTTTTCAGTGGTATTTTTGCGAATCATAAAGAATTCTCAAATGACACTTTTACAAAAGTCATGTATTTGATTAGTCAGTCAGTCACAACGTCGAACTTCGTACGTACATACATCAGTTCGAGTTGCCATACCGCAGAAATGCAGTTGTTGATTCAAATCCCATAATGGTGAAAGTAGTAAAAGTATAAGCAGTAGTCGGAAGGATTACGGTTTGAAGATGGTATTCAAGGAGTATAAAACAGTGCAATAAATTTGGAAAGAGAAGAAAGATAGAGACATGGAGAATTTAAAAGATTAGAATTTAGGAGAACACAAATAGTGGATGCACCTTCGCCATTGCAAACGATTTTGAGCCATGTCATTCAAGGTCTCTAACCATCGGTTGCTATCATCTCGCGAATCCCAACCAGGTAGTCTACACCTATCAACATGACTCAGTTCACTTGTCAGTGACTTCATCGATTTGTGCCACGTTTTGGTCTGACCGCCCATAGCTTTCTTCCAACCTACTCCTACACCATGAAACATTAAACGTCGGGGCAGTCGTTGGTTGGGCGTACGTAACACACGTCCTAGTCATCTCAACTGATGAAGTTTCACTACTTCATCAATCGATTTGCCATCCTTACCTAGTATCCGTTTCCTAATAACTGTATTACTTACCCGGTGGTCTCAGGATATACGAGCTACGCTTCGAAGACATCTATGGTCGAATACTAGTAGCCCACGAATATCCTCTACTCTTACCAGCCATTTTTCCTTGCTGCGCAGTAAAGCCATCCTTTTCTTCCTAGACGGATATCTCTCCTACGCTATAAATGACGCAAGTTGGCGGAAGCTAGACGAGTCTTCTGTATCCGTGCTGAGATTTCGTCACACACCAGACCACAAGGGCTGATGAGACTCCCAAGATAAGTGAAGCTGTCAAAACGCTCAACTACTTCACTCCCCATCATTAGATCAGGTGTCGATGCAACCCAATCCTGAAGTAACATTTTGCACTTCGAGGGAGAGAATCGTATCCCGAACATGCCTGCATAGTTGCTTATAGTGGTCAGAAGACTCTGCATTTTGTTAGCGTCTTCACCAAATAGAATTATGTCATCGAGGTATTCTAAGTCAACAAGTGAATCTCATGGTAGAATTTCAACCCCTTTGAATCGGGATGATGAAAGTGCTATCTCCAAAAGCATGTCAACGACAAAGTTAAACAAGAATGGAGAGAGTGGACAGCCCTGTTGAACATCACTTGAGGTAATCAATTCTGATGACAGTTCGCCATAAGCTCTTACTCGGCCAGGTGTGTTCGAGTAGAGAGCCTTCATAAGATTAATGTACTTCTTTGGTACTCCTTTCAGTGACAAACACTGCCACAGAACCTAACGGTCAACAGAGTCAAATGCCACCTTAAAGTCGAGAAATACTACTATTTTGGGGCGTCTGAATGTGTGTCTATGTTCTAGGACCTGACGTAGAGTGAATATCTGGTCTATGCAACCACGTCCAGGTCAGAAACCAGCCTGGTTTTCTCTAGTCTGCTCTTCACGAGCTTTGGTTAGACGTCCAAGTATTATTGTTGGGGCAGTCTGGTGCGGAGGGGTGGCGTCGAGTGGAGTGTTCTGGCTGGGCGGCGTTGGCTGTAGCGGGTGCTGTCGACGGAGAGAAGCAGTGGGACGTGCGGCTGCTGGGCGGACATCGGATGTAGATGGTTCAGCAGGCCGGTGGAGTATGGATGTTGAACGCCCCAGGTGCCGGACGGATGCGGATGTTGGTGCCCCGGCAGGTCGATGGAGCTATGGAGGTCAGTGCGCCGCAGACTCGACATTCTGACGGAGAGTTTGGCACAGACTACAGTGAAAGAAGATAGTGGCATGGCGAGCAGAACCACCGCATGAACGAATGCTTTAAAGGGGGGACGAGTGTGGTGTGGTCTACTTATATCTATATAAGTAGTATATGGTGTTGGTCAGACATAGAATGTATTTTGGCAGAAGACCGATGAGGAAAGAACTGAAACGAAGCGCAATCGGTAGGAAAATGCACGAACAATGGAATTAGAGAAGAAATAGTGAAGATTGAGACTATTGGTTGATAATTTGCAAATTAACTGTTCATTGTATCGTTTTCAGAATTTATTGAGATAGTCTGTAATTTTTGCTAAAATACATTTGATTGTCCCAACCAGTGTTCTGTTCCCGACACTGCGACAAATTTCAAATGAATTTGTCTATATTACTAAGTGCACAATTTGTACACTATTTGATTTTAGTAAAGTAATCTTAGCACAAAATCTGATTTTCCATCTAATTACTCCCTAACTTACATTTAAGTTATAAATTTATATAAGTGAAATATTTTCTTTAGTGAAAGTATTGTTTGTGGATGAGTCAGTCCCCAACCAGTGTTCTGTTCCTTATCCATTGCTCGTTTGTCAACATCTGCTCCCTCTTTTATCACTCTGATTACATCTCGAAGTTTAGGATCAGATTTCTGTTGCCGGACGAGTTCTAGTGGGTCTCCCTCTATACTGTTCACTGCGTATGCTGTCAATGGAAGCTCGGCTTCCAGTCTGGTCTTGACAGGTAGTCCGCCATTACATTTTCCTTCCTTGGAACATGCCCGACACTGAAGTCATACTCCTACAGACGTATCATCCATCGCGCCAACTTCCCACGGGGGTCTCGTGCTATTTGTAGCCACTGCAGGGGTATATGACCAGTCTCCATGTGAAGTAATCTACCTAAAAGGTACAGTCTCCATTTGTCTACTGCCCACACAATCGCTAAACACTCCTTTCCGATCGTTGAGTACTTCTGTTCGGCAGGCGTGAGAACGCGACTGGCGTATTCCACCACTCTATCAGACTGACTCAAAACAGCATCTATGCCATAATCACTTGCGTCTGTGGTCACTGTGAATGGTTTCTCGAGTTTGGGCAGCCTGGGCGTCATCTGGCGGTCATCTAGCATGTTTTTGATTTGATTAAATGTTTGTTGGGCGGATTCAGTCCACGAAAATTTAGTGTTACTCAACAACTTATAAAGGGGTGCTGCTATTTCGTTGAATTCCTTGATGAACCGACTGTAGAACGCCAACCTTCACAGGAACTGTCTCAATTTCCTTTTCGAGTTAGGTACTGCAATGTTCCTTATGGTCAGAATTTTCTCCGATAGTGGTTTTATTTCTCCATTTCCCACTTTATGCCCCAACAACGTGATGCTACTTTTCGCCATCTGTGACTTGTCCCTATTAATTCGAAGTCCGGATTCTTCAATTCAGTCTAAAACCGCTTCCACATGCTTGACATGATCTGTTTCTGTCTGGCTGTATACAACTACATCGTCGCCATACACTTCGACATTATCTAGATCCTTGAGCAGCAGCGATATTAATCTTCTGAACGTAAATGGTGCACCCGCCAACCCAAACGGCATTCGTCTAAATTGATATTGTTTATCACGTACGGTAAATGCTGTCTTGCGTCGATCGCTCTCTTTTATAGGCAGTTGCCAATAACCTGACCGCAAATCCAACACTGTAAATACCGTGGCATTTTGCAGTCGATCTAATGTTTCCACTACTGTTGGCATTGCACATGGCTTTAGTTCTGTTATTTTATTCAGTTCTCTAAAATCAACACAAAATCTATATTTCCCATTCGGTTTCTTTACCAAGAGTACCGGTGAGCTATATGGGCTGTCCGCCTCCTCAATTATACCTTCTTTCAACATCTATTGGACCTGTCGATTTACCTCAGCCTCTAAGTGCACAGGAACACGACGTGTATATACGACGTGAATATACTTACTCCATTGTTCTTTATCGGGATTTCGTGCTTTACTTTGTCGCAAAATCCGTACAGCTCTCCTTCTCCAGTGAACAGTTTCGCACACTTTGTGCACAACTCGGTAATGTTTGGTTTCTTCGTTGAAACAGCCGTTGCCACTCTGATCTCAGCCACTTCGCTACTTTCATGTATTGGGAATGAACCATACTTTTTGATCACCTTACTGCTTCTTAGGTCAACTATGGCTTTTACTTCTCTTAGGAAATCTGCTCCTAATATTGGTCTCGATAGGTTTGCGGTTACCACGAACGGAAAACTTATTTCAGAACCATCCACTTTTACGATACTGTTAGACACGCCCAACACCTCTAACATATGCCCTCCTATGGTGCGAGCTGCTACTGTACACGACTTGAATCTCTTACATTGCTCTTTACCTATTAACGAAACTGCTGCCCCTGTATCGATTAGACACACTAAATCTAGTTCATTTATGTTCACTCTTGTATAGACTGCCCCTCTATCTAACAATGTAACAACCCCCAGATACCTAGAGTAAATAGGAAACACGTTGTAATGTCTAAAATATCTCCGTTTTCGTCTTGTTGGACAGTTTATCTTCCAGTGTCCTGTCCCTCCAGATGCGTAACACTTATCATTCCCTTTACGACTCACTCGTAATGCCGCAATCTCGTGCTGCAGTTCCTCAATCTTCTCCTCGATGCTATTTACCTCCTGACTTCCGCACGCGACCGGAGCTACTGTTCGTGTCATCAACTGTCGCGTCACTTTTGCAAGCTCACTGATATCCATAGGTTGCGCGGCGTGTACCAGACTCAGCTGCTGGGAAACGGCAACTGGCACGCTCTCGATAAACTGCGACGCCAACAACTGTGCCTCCGACTCTTCATCCAGATTCGGCAGCGCGCGACGCAACAACTTGGTAAGCTCCACGGCCAGCACCAGCGGGTCACAATCGACCGGCAACTCCGCCACTCGGAACCTCTGCAGTGCTTCTCCTCTGTCTACTGGGTTGTCGAACTCCACGATCAACCGCTCCGTGACTGCCTCCCACGTCGTGTTCCCGCCTGCACCGTTCAATCTGTCATATACAGCTTCCGCTCTGCCTCTCAGCAGCATCCCCAGTACCACCATCTTCGCCTTCGGCTCCTTCACTTCCACCAGCTCCGCCACGGCTCCGGACTACTTCGGGAAGCTCTACACATCTCCGTCCTCAAATTCCTTCAGTCATGGGATCCTCATCCTGGGACGCAGCGACACGAAGTGTTGAGAATAGGTACCAACTACATACTTGGCACAAATTACAACGTTACTTGGTAAAATACAAAAATCATACTATGATACTCTATTTGCAAAATGTTCTTCAATTGTCTCAAGCTTCATTGTTCCTGGATATCCACACAAATTGTTTTTTATTTCTGTTCTTCTCTTCTTGATCTTCTCAATCTTCTGCTGTCAGATATTCTATTCCTTACTCACAATATATACTACTTATGTCGATATAAATAGCTCACACCACACTTGTACTGGACCGCCATCCTTAAAAATCTCAGGGGTGAACCTGTCAGGGCCTGCTGCTCTCCCAGGCTTCAGATTTCCTATAGCTTTTCAACCTCGTAAAAAGTTGGGGGACTTACCTCAATTTGCGATTCAGGATGACTGGGGATCGTGGGAAACGGAAGTGTGGCTGAAGGCCATTCGAACTGATCCCTAAGGTGTTCGATCCAATCTCCTGGATTGAGAGTGAATGATATGTCCATCTTTTTCCGAAATGGTTTCGCTGACAGTTGGATTCCTAATACCGGTTTTTTACCAAGTCTAAATAGTTATCTGCCGTTACCTATTGCCGATGCCTTTTCCATCTCTCTTGCTTTCGCTACCCACCACTGTTTGCTTCTAATTAGCCTGTGCTTAAGCTGACGCCGCTCTTCGTTATCTTCAGAGCCAGATGGGATGAGTTTTCGAGCATCTATCAGTGCGATAGATGTTGCTGAGATCCATTGTTTCTCCCTAACCTTATGGTTTACCGTACTAGCAGATATCACAGCTGTTTCCACAGCTTATCGGGTATCATTCCTCGGTGCCTCGGGGTGGGCACAAATTGCATGGCTGCCTAACTGTTTTTCCAGTTGTTCCTGAAATATATTCTTAGCTTGCTTATTATTAAGCAGAACCCTTAGAGGCTAACCTACAGTGTCTTTCTTATGTCCAGTGAGACGCAGACAGATACGTGCTCGCACTAGAGCATGATCTGAATCTAAACATGTGCTCCAGAATGAGCGACAGTCTTCTATCGAGCCCCTTCATCGGTGGCTGATAGCGATGTGATCTAATTGGGTCCAACGTTGGGACGAATTAGGGGGTCGCCATGTCAAAAGATGTTTTTCCTTATGCTTAAAGTTAGTATTTGCAAGAAATAGGCGGTTATCTGAGCACAGCTGCAACAGACGGTCGCCATTATCTGTTCTTTCCGCCATGACACCATAAGATCCACTCAGGTGTCTTTCCCTTTCACTTAGTTTACCTACTTGAGCATTTAAGTCACCTACCACTATTACTACATCAGAACGCCTAGCTTTTCGGAGAAGGTCGGAAAGTTTCCTGTAGAACTCATCTTTTATATCATCTGAGCTTCAGTCAGCGGGAGATAAGGCAGAGACGACGAAGAAGCAACGACGAATTTCCCTATCTTTCCGAGTCCTAACTGATCCGTTTAGTCGGCTAGCGCACAAAAGACTGTCTACTGGGATCCAGTCTAAAAGAGCTAGTTCTGCCCTAGGACTTAATGCTATACCTACTCCAGCGAGGCCACGGGAAGCAGCATCAGGGCTTCCGGATACACGAAGCGTGTATCGAGATGGTTCTTTATTATGACATGGTGAGGTCAAATGAATGACGCTACTCGGATCTTGTATGCTCGTTTCGGAGACGCAGCACACATCGATGGTGCGAGATTTGAAAGTCTCAGGTAAGGAAGCTTGTTGTTCTATTTGGCACAATGTTCGGACGTTAAAAGCTCCGACATGTGGCTTAGAGTGTGGTTTCAGGAGACCAGGAATAACGTTCTGTGTACTCGAATCGTTTGCCCCAGCGGTGTGAGGTGATAAAAGGACGTGAGAAAGGTTAGTTGTGGACATAAGAGAGTTATTAGGTGTAGTAAGGTCTTGAAAGTGACCAACTTGGTCTCGTGTGCTGTTACGGGTATGAGGGTATTTATCACTTCCCGGCTGCCCACACCGTGGAAGGGTATTTCTTGAGGGACCTGAAAAAGAAGTTGGATTAGTGTTGGTCTGAACGACCTGCGAGCGTGACCGCAGTGCCAAAGGGACAACTGCTTGAGGCCGGTCACGCACGGCCTTTTTGTGGGGGATTTTTGACTTGTTAGCTCCGTTCTTCAAAGGACCTTACCGTCGGAGACGGAAATCCGTGGGATAAGGCGAAGTGTGCATTTTTAGGGTCGACCTTTTCTAACCCCACCCCTCCTTGTGGGAAGGCAGCATCGCTGTTATGCTGGTTGTCTGAAGGAAACACCTTACTGCCGTCACACCTCCGTACAGTCGGCAGTACGACTTCGCCTTCGGACCTTGGGTTTGCTGCTTTTAGTCTTACCGCTCTTCAACCGCCCTGCCTGGCATGGTAGGACCTTGAGGAACGGTTGTTCCAGCCAGTATAGCGCGATTGATTCATCACGATAGGCAAGCCCGACCACCACGTCAAGGTAGCAGCAACGGTCAGGGTATTTGACTAGTAACTCAATAAAATCTATCTCCTTCACATGCTTAAGACTATAAACCACCATAAGGTTTCGTGAGGTCATAGAGTAGATGGGATTTCATCCTTTCTCTACAAATATGGTGGTCTAGATATTCTACTACTTCTTCTAAAGCTGTTTACTCTCTCTCTCTGGAAGCAGGTGACTACCTTTACTGTTGGAAAACTTCATTTATCATACCCCGTTATAAATCGGGAGGTAAGACTGAAATGAACAATTATCGGCTCATAAATATTACTCCAGTTATCTCTAGGATTATGGAAAAAAATTGTTAGTGACGAACTCTCAAACTATTTACTCGCTGAATAGTTTATAGATGATTCTGAACATGGATTTCTTAAAGATCGGTCTTGTATGACTTTCCACTTTGACTACTGTAATTTAGTCTTTTCTCAACGTAACCAACAATATCTGGTCCTAGTACTATACTTTGACATTTTTAAAGCCCTCAACATGGTTAATCACCAGATTCTTATGGACAAAATCACATCTCACAGGGTCCCAAACTATCTGCTTGCTAGCCTTGATTCCTTGCTCAGCCACCGACACCTAATACTCAAAATTAATTCCTTGTCGAACGCTGTCCCCGTCAAAACTGGTATAACACGAGGCAATGTCTTAGACTTTTTGCTCTTTTTAGGTCTTATCAATGACATTTAGGAATGCTTTTGTGTGGGTAAGCCCCTTCTGTATGCAGATGATCTTCAAGTAGCGTATTTATTTCGTCCTCATGAGCTGAACAATATGTCAAATTACATCAATTTAGAGTTTAATAAGGTGGCTCTGTGGTGCTCAAAATGGCAGCTGGAGATTAGCACAGCTAAATATAGGTGGATATGCTTCGGTAATACTGTTATAAACGTAAGGATACTTGTTATAACACTAGAGGTTTCTTGTTATAACAGTCCTTTCACTTTTTATACGTATGTGGGACGTTAATTTACCTTAGACGAATATCTACACTAGATTCTTACCAAGTGTCTATTCTACAGGACTTCAACACAACTCAGATCAAGAACACGAGATTAGCCTGACTATAACGTCAATATATTTCCACACCAAAATCCGACACAAAGAACAGTCAATCAACAACAGTCCATCAATAAGTGTCAATACATAATAAGGATAGGGGAATATATATAACACATAACACCTGTCATCCTATCTAATGTCTGACTCATCAAGACAACCAATCATTGTCATTCTCGCCCACATATCAAATACATTACTCCACTTAGATCTTACCATAAATGGTAAGGTGTTATCTAATTTACAGTTACAGACTTAGGACTTAGGCAGTCCTACGAGAAAGAACAGGTCTTGAAACAGACCTCTAAGTTCCAACGTATCATGGGTTGCATAGTTCTAAACCTCTGCAACAACGAGTCACGTATTTTGATGTACAAAGTATGTATTCGACCACTCCTGGAATAGTGCACGTTTATTCTTAGTAGTGTGAACATAAAGGCTAAATGAAGGTTTGTAGGTATCATTGCCAAGTTTTGATTTGATAATTTTGAATAAATTGAGCATTGGGTAGATTGTTATAAATAAATTAACATATTTGTAATATCCCAATGAGTAGAAAAATTAGATTTTCTGACGTTTCGTGACTCAGTGTAAGCCACTTCTTCAGAGAATAAATGAAGGTTGGAATCCTTACAGAGACGGTTTAAACTTTGGATTCTTGGAACGGATTGTACCTTGAATTATAATTCCAGATGTAATAAACTTGGACTTGACCCTTTAAGGAAGAGGAGACTCGAACTAAATCTAATCTTTTTCTTAAAAATGCTTAATAAACTGTTCGTTACATCCAGTCAAGTAATTCAATATGCAGAAACTTATAATTACAACACCCGTAACTCCTTCTCATAAGTGAAACAAACCTATTGTAAATCATCTCTCTATATGAATTACTTTACCTGTAAATTTTCCAGACGCTGGAATAATCTGCCACAATCCATCCGTCAGATAAAATCACTCGCATCCTATGTTCGCTGCACTGATGCTTATTGCTACTCTGAAAATGCATTAATTGTTCTAGCACCTGTAAGTGTGTTTTATTCCATAAGTGAGATTATAGGAACTCTAAACGTTTAGCTATTCTTATTACTGAATTCACTAAGTAAAACAACCTACCTGCTGTTACTTTACGTTAACACTGTCCCAGACAACCCTAAATAATCTGAATAATATCTAACACCAATAGTAGATCAGAAAATAACTTGACATATGTATTATGGTAGACCTAACTAACCTATCATAATAATTATTGCCCTTTTTGTTCTGTGCTCTCTGCTTCTGCCTTATTTTCTCTAGTTATAAATGGCTATAATAAATCCGTTCTGGCTCAGAAAATGACCTAAAATGCACCGTTCATATATTAACAGAATGTCCACTTGAGAAGAATTAAAAGTTCCCGGTCGATGCATTTCATTTCTGTAATACATGTCATAGATGACATAAACATAAACAATTTTTGAGCTGGTAAACTTAAAACAATCTTACATTACATGATTGTTATCTACTTTTAATGTTACTAGTTATATTAAGCATATCATGTCTGTAAACTGGCATGAATTTGTTCATCATTATTTCCAGAATATATATATTGTTGGGTTGACCCTGCAATTTTCTCGCAAGCGACATGACAAGCTCATGGGTCATCAAGGAGCATTTTCAACCAATCAGCGATTGATTAGAAGTTATATGAAGTTATGTTACTAAAATAATGAAAATGGAAAAGTCACATGTGGAGATCCTGATTGGCTGATTAATACACTGCCACTATGTTTAGCAGTATTCTAGAACTTTCAGTAAAAACTCAAGGACTCTTAAATTACTATAAAATCCCTATATTTTCTGTACACAAAGGAACCCTGTAGTAAAGTGCTTCCCATACACTTTGTGCCTTTTCTCTGGTCTTCAAGTCGCGGAGTAGTTCTGGCTCGGGGGTACGGAACTAGCTTAGGGAAGCGAATGTAGCGTTCACAATCGGCCAGACGTAACATATATATATATATCATTATTATCTATCCTTTACACAAACCAAAACATTTCAAATAGTGTTAGTTGTTTTGTAGTATGCTTTAGTTCTGGGTTGTTTTGAGACTCTTTGAAGTTCTTCAGTTGCACAATGGCGGTGTGGTAGAACTACGGAAGAAAGTCATTGTTTTTCACTTGAACTATTACACAACCTTAAATTCCCTTGTTTTATTACACTTTGAATAATGTTTATAGAAAAATTATAAAATTTTCACATGTTAATTATTACCGATTTTTTCTTCTTGTTTATCCTCTTTAGATGTTAATGATTATGGTCACTATTCTAAAGAAATTTAAGGTCAGAGAAATTTTTGTACTGAACTTATGTGCTGAATTAAAGTCAATATGACGATTAGAGTGTGTTTGTTTTCGGTAAGTAGTTAGATTTATAGTCCACCTAAATCTTTTTTAACCAAGCGACCTAAATACGTAAGCTCATCGTGTTCATTTTCATGGTTGAACTTAATGTAATAAGAGAAGCTGTTGATCAATTTATAAAAAAAGTCGTAGTAGACTCTTTTTCATGGAGACATAGTATCATCTGTATACCTGACTTCGACTCGTGGTTTCATTTCATTGGCAAAAATATTCGATTATATGTGTGACATAAAAAGGCTGGCTACAATCAGGTACACGGAGGATCTTATGGCTACTTCGTTTTGTTTGTTTGTATGATGTCCCGTTGGAGGTCAATAGGGTTGAATCCAAGCATAATGTAAGAGATTTCATGATGAAACTGATGCTTAGAAGATATCTGTCAGATAAAGTATAATCATTCTCTGATAAACCGTTGATAAAATTTAGGCATCTATCAATAAGAATACTAGTGTATAGAGATACAACATCATAGCTTACCACTGTTTCATCCTTTTCGATAAGTAATTCCAATATTTTTTGACTTAAAGTCAAATAAATCTTCAATTATATTATGTAAGCTGTGTTGAAGTGGTCTTTATACGCTACTCATATATTTAGATAATGCATATGTAGGTGTGTTTATGTAGTCTTATTGGTCTTATTGGAATGTCCGGTTTATAAATGCGATTGTATAGTAAATGAAATTTTCGAAAAGAAAACTTCCTTTGCTGAACTATATTTATCCTTCTTTAATTTTATATGTTCATATTTCTTCAATCAACAGTGCTCCGTTATCTCAGTAAACTGAACAAGATGAAAATATCTACCAATTTTTAATCAGTCAAAACAGATGAACCAAACCCAAGTGGATGATCAGTTACCAAAATTCAAGGCTCAGCAGACAGTTTGTTCATATTAGTATGAGATAACTCAACTGTGAACACTCAGTACTTCATCTATGGTTGGACCGTAAATATTCAGGTCTTGCAACGAAAACTTAGCATTTAAACGACTTAATTGGTTTTTTAATACTCACCAATATCGAACTTGATGTTGGTATTCCCGGATTTCTAGTGTTAAGCTATGGGCGATGAAGTCGAAGTACATCAGAGCTAAAACAGTCACTGTTAGTGATAAATGATGACCATCTCACTTTAATGTGAACCAACTGAAGTTGAAAATGTAAACCTTTGGACTATGATTTGAACTCAAAATTTAATTCCACATGATATTCAGTTTCTATACTGTTGAAGAGTAGAAAAGTTCTTATAGAAAGACTTTCTGGGCAACTTTGATTTCCAACTTATAAAAAATAATGAACAAAGTCTTAATAAAAATTCTCTAATTGAGTGTACTTTTATTCTATTTTCGACTGATTCTTTATGTGTAAATTATTCTTATACTCCGGTTTACCAGTAATAATCAGTGTTGAAGAAACACTTAGATGTAAACAAAGTTGCAAAAGTGAATTGGTACTGATCTCTCGAGGGAGATTCACTAAACATAACTGAACTTACCTAATATACAAGTGTAGCTGTAAATAATTCCCCAAAATCAATAACGTTTTAAGTGTTCGATATTGGATGCTGACCACATTAGTTTTAGTGGACTTGTTTAACTGAAGGCGTTCGGTCATGCATCCGCACCAGATCACGTTACAACTCAGTGTGGGAAACATCTCCTACGTTCACTAGTCAGAATAGATCAACCGCTTCTCGATATATTGATAACGCATCAAATATATCTTTCCAACCTCTTCACTTCCGACTTCTGATTTTAACCGAGTGGGGGACGATTCGATTATAGAAGGTGTTACTGGTTAATAGTTGTCAAACTACAATACTGGTCGTATCTTCACAAGCAATATTTCTCTTACTGAACCAGATTTTTAAAAACAAATCACAAACATTCAGTAAAATTTTATTGAATCAAAAACTATTGAAATTTATACTCAAAAGAGCATTTTCATAATGTTTTCATCTATTTGTCGTGTCATCATCAACACCATAGTCACCAAAGAATAATCCATAATATGTACTCATTTTACTTAGTTGTTCAATATGTTATGTTGCTCCACTGATATCATATGTACCAGGACCTGGGACAAACTGAAATTTATTTTTAAATGCATGGTAATAAAATGGTAAATTAACTAGTTCTTGTAAAACGGTAGAATAATCGTCAGGTCATTATCTAAAAAAATTGTTTGTCATTACTTAAAATAATAGCCGGTTACTTTCTTGACACTAATAACATAATATCCTATAATGATAGGATCCATTGATAACAAAATGTGCCCAATGATTTCGTGCATTGGGTAGAAATAGGAGATGGAATCATAATAAAGTATACACTCATGTGTGAAATGGATGAACCTACCGATAGGTTTAAATAAAAACAGAGCTTTGATGAAATCTTCATATTTTGAAATTTAATAAAGTACGCTCATATTTACAAAAAAACAAACTCGCCTAACATCAGAGATTTATGACAACAGTAGCCACCACTATACAATCAAGATTAGTCTTTTTAGCTAACTAATGAATGAGTACATCAGTACCTGTTTGTGCAATCAAATACTTGCATCTCAATTCAAATGTTCATTTTGACCATGGTTCTGAATCCTTGTACTTACTCCTTAAAACACCAACTACACGTCCACTAGACAACAGATTAGCGATCGGTCCCAAAGCGTTCACCGTTTATGATATTAGGTAGTATTTGTTTTGCCGTATTTCCAGGTGTTTGTGAACAACTAGTCGCCTTAATTTGTGTGCTTCCAGCTCAGTATTCGCTTGATATTCATGTATACACAATCAAAAATAAACATATAAACAACTGATTCAAAAATATTTTAATTCTTCTGACATTGATATCTATGTATATCATGGGTGATTTCATTTTTAAAACAACTAATACCTACCGATTTTGAACGTTTAAATCTAGGTACTTGTGATACAAATGGAGACATTATTCCAAATGTTCCTTTAAACGACAAATTGTAAGCGCCTGGTGGGGGCACATTATCCTGAAATAAAAAATAAAACGAAGAATATATGACAATTAGAATCTTATTTTCCTTCAACTATTCAAACTGGAATGAGTATGTAACTATTCTGCTATGGTGAAAAAGCTCATTTTGAGTAGTTGAACAAGGTTAAATAAAGCTATTTGATCATTGAAATTAGTGAGGATTTAGTGAAGAAATTCCATCTATCAAGTGTGCTTATGAGCACCCAACAGAACTGCACAACATCATTACGCTGATTTTCACCACCTGGACCGAAATCCTTGACTATTATCAATGGAGTAAATATATTTACAATTCAGGATGCTAGAGATTCATTGGAACTCGGAAATCCTATCAATTTTGAACTCATACTAACATGTTGGAGATAATTTGAACTATGTAGTTGACCAACATCAACTTTAATCGTTAAATAAGAATTTACTATTCTTAGTAGTACATTTAGAAGAACTAAGAGTTGAGTCATTAAAAAGGCTTATAAAAGCTTCCACGTGAATTTGCCAAGCGGGATGAATTTAATTTAATAAGTAACTTTTTAGTCTATATTAAAGTCCTAAGTTAAATCTATGAAACATATTTTACATGAAGTCCACTTTGCAAATAAATTAATTACAGCTGTAAAACTGTTGAAAACTGAAGAACCAGGAGATATTTTATCGTATTTTAAGACTTTACATATGGAATCAGAAAATTTGGATCATCCTAATGGGATTCAGATTTCCAGGTATATCATAAGTGTTGTATGATTTCAACATTCGAATTTCAATTCAATATGATGTCACGAGTATGTACCGTTGTAATGACACTAGAACTAGGAAAGTACAATTATTCAATACTTCCCTGATTCTTATCTGTTCTCTGATTGATATTATGCTACAACGTAAACATATTTAAACTGAAAGAAAATGCCAAAATTTAATTAATTTAATATTTGAACTATATACATTATTTCATATTCGATGCTTTCATCATAGAAATTAGTCACAATTTAAACACTCAACTATAAGTGAAATATATATTTTTAATTTTTCGAACAGTCTCAATTATCCATGGTAATTATTTGTTTAAGATTAAATATTCAGTTATTTAATGCATTATATACAATTGGGTTTATGTAAAATGCTTGAAATCAGTTATAATTATGATAAAAACTGTGTATCCTAATGTAATAGTAACAAATTTATACTTACACCTGTTTAGGTGTTAGCCCATAGTAACAAAATGATAAATAATTTTTAATACTGAATAAATTGCAAAAGTATAAAATGATTTTCCTTAAAAAGAAAAACGATTGATATCAAGTTTATATGTTTGAATTCAATTAGTGATTAAAATAAATCTGTTTCTTTTTGTTATTAATAGAAATATAAACAAAATTAAATAATGTTCATTGCATGTTGAATTACAACAAACCCTTATGATTATGATGTATGATTTATGAATTTAGTTTTACTCATATTACATGAATAAGATATTATCTCATTTAAACCATTGTTAAATGATATTAAATAATGTCATTAAGCCACGACTCGAGCACAACCCACCGCAGTATCTCAATCAAGTCATCTAGACCAGACTAGGCTGTGGCCGAGTGGATAACGCGATGGCGTTTGAAGCGAAAGGTACTGGGTTCGAGTCCCAGAGTGAACATCAACTCTGAGATGCAGGTACATCCAGCTGACAAGTCCCAAATAGGACGAAACGCGCGTCAAACTGGATTCCACTGCTAGCCACTATCCATCTTTGCCTTACCATGTTTGTGAATTTAGGCTATATCGAGGCAATACGCACAGTATGCACATATGCCAATTAGAGACTGACCAGTTGCAGTCCTAAAAAGAAACTAAAAAAAAACATTAATGGGAAGATTCAAACAAACAATACTAAGTGAATTTAGACTACAATGAATGTTATACAGTATTATATGAACTCATAAATGATGGCAGTGAAGACGATAAAGGTTAGTTTCATGAGGCTGCAATCAATAGTAGAAAGTTGTTCAGGAGAGGATCATACAATCTTGATGGGAGACCTAAACACAATCGCTGGAATAGATAACACCCGGTGTGAAGATATCAAAGGACGAAACAGACCGGAAGAAAGGAACGAGAATGGGGAGAGATTTGCAAATATATGTGCATTTAATAAAATGGTTATAGGTGGCACTAATTCGCCCGCAAATGCAGAAACAAAGCTACGTGGGTCTGGCCGGACCTAACTATAGAGAACCAAATACGTCACACAAACATCGATGAGAAATTCGAAAGGTCCACGTAAGGTGTTAGAAAAAGAGGAGATGGGATACACTCAAAAAACCACTTGGTGTTTCTAAAGCTGAAGGTAAATTTAAAGGATTGAAAAGTTGGGTAGGTTTCAATACAAAAATTAAGTACAACATATTTTTAAGAAAAACTTGACGTTATAACTATTATTTTCCACTAAACATGTTTATAATCACTCGATATGTAATTTATATAATGATCTACTTTCTGATTAAGACATTCTGTTGGCATTATCAGATAACAAGTACAATTCAGTTTAAAAATACGGGAACATAACTGACAAAATATTCATGGTCTGTTAATGTTAATTCTTCGATTGGCATATAATTCCCATTAAAGCACTAAAATTAAAACACGAAGTTCAGCGAAGGGACCTCTTTTCAACAAATTTATTATCAAGCTGTACAATCGTATATATATATTGCTCTTGTGGAGCAAGGTACATCGGCCGTAGCCAGCGCTCGCTTTCAACTCGGATACGAGAACATATCCCAGTTTTGTTCTACAAGGGTGAAAAGAAAGCAGTTAGGAGTTCTATACTTGAACACCTAATCGACTGTAATCATTCTACGGATTCACAGTCTGATTTTAAGGTTGTTTATATCATTCAAATCTACCTAGATTTCTTCGTATCAAACTCCTGAAAATAGCCGAAGCTCTTACCATCCATGAGCTATGCGTACAAAAGAAGTACATCTTATCATTATCGTTACCATGGCCTTAATATTATTATTATTATCATTCGATTATTATTATTACTGCATTTCCCTTTTACTTATGTCTTATATTCTCATTATTTTATTGATGAATACTCATCATATCACCTTATTTATTTTTACACCTCTATGACCTTTAATGACCTTTAATTATTGTAATCAAAACATTTTATTGACTTTAATCATCTTATTATATTCACTAAGTCTATTGTTATTATTCGTATTACGTAATCTAGTATTATAATCTTGGTTATTTGTGTTCATCGGCTACGGCCGATGTACCTTGCTCCACAAAAACAATATATATATATACGATTGTACAGCTTGATAATAAATTTGTTGAAAAGAGATCCCTTCGCTGAACTTCGTGTTTTAATGTTAATTCTATTGTCTTGAATATTCATTGATAGAGTTGATGACTCTTCATAACTGTAATGATGTTCACGAACTGAAATATGGCTTTAGACGTGTAAGAAATCGGGGACTTCGGAAAATTATCAATTGTATTGAAACTGGTTCTGATAGTTGTGAAGCTTAATTGTTTATCTTAAGCTTCAGAAAAAAAATTCAAAATTTGTATTATAGGATGCATTATGTATATAGTGTTCAGTAGTTCCTAAATTTTACTGTTTGCCACTAATAATGGTCCTGGACTAGAAATTTGCTTTTAGTAAAATGAGTTTAGAAAGTAGACGATTTTCGATTGGTCGAATGAAACAGAATACTACCTACTTTAAATGGAAAAAGTTTCACGATCGACAGAATAATATCTCATTAGAATGGGGGGTTGTGGAGATTGTAGTAATTTTAAATAGTTGAATTCATCAGTCGATGTAAGCTAGACCACCATTGAAAACCTGTAAGCACTAGACGGTCGTCTTGTTCTGGTATGGGACTCTTCAGAAGTATACACCCACGATCCCACATACCGGACTCGGACCCAAGACCTTCGGCTTAACCCCTAGGCCACTGAGCCGGCATCGAGCGGTGTTAGTGTCTAATTCCAGTCGATCCATGATCTCGCGCAACCGTTCGTCCATTGTCTGAGGTAGATACTTGTCTCAAACCCGATAAGGATAGAACTTCAGTAGTCACTGCTTCTCATTAGAACTCTAGGAAATCCGTCTTGAAGCCAAATATTAAGAACAATATCTATCGTGATGGCCAGACAAAGATAGAGCCTAGAATATATTTGGACGTACACTTACTTGCTAAACTACGCCTATCGCCCCCTGCTAACCAGAAATATTGAATAAACCAGCTCCAATGAATCTAACGGACATTAAAAGAGCATATACAGACCTTGTTTTATACGTTACCGCACCAACAACCACAGAAATCAATAGGACCATCATACAAACCAAGAATAGCGAAGCAGCAGATAAAGACAGGAAATCAGCCGAAGCACTAAAGTCAATAATAGAAGCAACTGCAAAATGCTTCACGTTTTATTCAGAAAGATTTAAGGAAAAGAACAAGTACCAAAAGTCATCATGACAGTATAGAAGGGATAGCACGGAATACAGTGGACATGTTGAACTCAGCTAGACAATTTGTACTTCGCAGACGACCTGACCCTTCTATCCTATACACATGAACAAATGCAAGTGGAGACAATCGGTGTAGCAGCAGTCTCCGCAGCAGTATATCTCAATTTACACAAGGGAAAAAGCAAGATCCTCAAACACAACTCGGAAAGCACCAAATAAATCACACATGGTGGAGAAACTCTGGAAGAGACTAAAAGTTTCATGTATTTGGACAGCATCATCGATGAACAAGGAGGGTTTGATAAAGACGGAAATGCAAGGATTGGCAAGCCAAGGTCAGTATTCCTAAAAATGAAGAGTGTCTGGAACTCAAGAGAACTGTCAATCAACACCAAAGTCAGTATTTTAAATACAAACATCAAGACGGTTCTACTGTACGAAGCTGAAACTTGAAGAACTACTACAACCATCATCAAAAAGTTATTGGTATTTCTAAACAGTTGTCTATGCAAGATACTCCTGGTCTATTGGATAGACACCATCAGCAACAATCTACTATGGCGGAGAACAAGGCAGCTTCCAAATTAGGAAGAAATCATAAAAGATACTGAAGGTGAGTAAGCCACACTTTACATAAATCATCAAACTGCATGAAAAGGTGAACCTAACTTTGAATCCTCAAAGCAAAAGCAAAGGAGTTAGACCAAAGAACACCTGGAGTTGAGATTTAGGGACAGGCACCAAAAGAATGAGCAACGCATGGGAACAACTATAGAGATCACAGAACAATAGAGGATGAAGAATTCTGGCCAGTGACTCATATCTTCCAAGTGGTCAGAAGCCTAATTAGTTGAACATACTGCAGTTTCTTCCGACCTATGATATTTTTTAAGGTAGGTCCTGTATTAGATTACCGCATGTGTGTTCGTGGGTGTGTGTTACTGAGGACTCTGATACTGGGGAGAAACGGTCGTCCAGTACTTTCAAGCTTCAGTAGTGGTTCAGCTTAGAATGGTTCATGATTTAAATCAAAGTGCTTTATTTGTATTTCCGATATTTCATTTCACACTGATTAACAAAGCCATATAAATTATTGGAAATGTCCGACTATTTATCTAACATAATAGTCTAACTGTGTATAGAACGGAGACTTGATATCTCATAATCTTGTTGTTGGCTTGTCTTTGAACCCATTCTTCCCCAAAATTTCTAAACATTATATTAACATCAGTCGTTGAAGATATCATTTACAAGTTCTGTTCTTTTACAGAATTATGAAGATCACTAATTCCATAATCTACATATTGTTGAAATGTCTAAAATTATTCCAAGATAAAGATATAGTCTTTTAAAATTTGAATGATTTTCGAGAAAATCACTGCTGAACATATTCTTCGTTGCTTTCCATAGATACTGGAAACAATAAATTTTATTGCATTTTTTTTTAAAAAATTGAAGTTGTAAATTCATTACGTAAGTGTATTGTTTATTGTACGTATTCATACTCGTGAAATATGTCAAACATTTCTGCCTTAATTTATTCAGTTGATTGTTGGATAATATCTATTTTCCAAGAATGATTCTACACCTTAGCAATATTGTTTTCTTGTCATTAACTATGGGATAAGATAATCATTAGTCTCTGTTACTCTTTATACTAAACGTTATATAACTGTAGATGATTGCAAATAAAAAACCCATGAATCTATTTTTTTTCCTTTATCTCTACTCACTAGTCAGGTAACCTACACTGTTTACCAAGCACGTGTTCTTCCCAGATTCACAACCACTGTGTGTTTCTGTGAATTTTAACATTAAAGAAGTTAAAATATTGATGGAAATGTATCTAATATGTAAAAATATAAGTGTTTTTTTTTGTTTTTTTCATTTCATTTAAAACAACGTCACATAGGAAAAAATAATCTACATCACTTCGAAATTCATTAAACGTTCCCATACGCATTGTACTTATCATCGATACTAACATTTTAACGTTTGATAAAAATATAAATCAGAACTTTCTGATCAATTTACAAGTATGTAAACCCACTACACTTTCAAAAAGTGTTTTGGATTAAAGAATGAAAATTCATTGAAACAATTTAAGCTTATCGTATATTTTTTACTTTGAATGTAAAGTTGTTTCAAGTAGATAGATTGATGGAATGTGGTCAGCAGTAGGATCCAGGAGATTCGTTGGATCGATTTACCTGAATTTCAGTGTTAATGTTTATCCTGAAATCCAAATCGATTACCTTTTTCTTTAAACACACAACGTGTTATCCACTAAGCTAGTAAGTTCAAGGAGCCCTTATCTTGTACAACAGGTATCATATTTATATCAATATTAGTGAGGATTTTGAACATTCTGTTGTTGATAGTCGACTGAATTTCTGATCAATTCTGAATCCCGATATTAGTCATAATTTACCTGTTCCATAATAGCTTTGAAGTTTTACCAATTATTATTTCTAAAGTACAACTATCTCTTTTCATCTTAAAACTTAATTACGACAAAAGACACCTGATTAAAGGTCGCTACTTATCTATATGACCATGAAATAATTAAAGGGAACTGGCAAGTTGTCTTGCACATAGGTCGACAGATAAGTAATACATGTGTGAAGCGTTCAGGGCACTACCTCACATTGAGACGTAAGACATGTACTATGTACTCACTCGAACTACCAACTATATTACATTTTTATTGATAGGACCAAATCTCCATTAATGACTAAACAAATATGATATAGACTACCACTCAGTTACCAGTCAGTGTATATATGAGTGTAACAATATTCAAAATTATATAATATACCCTTTTAAACTAGGGTAATTTTAAATCAGTTTTCGGGAGAACCAGATAATTTATTCAGGTTTTAGCAATACAATCTGAACAACACAATTCAGTCCTCTGGCGCAACAACACAGGTATCCAGCATCCCGGTAGATCATTAGATGATACGGATTTGAGTCACTGGAAAGATCTCTTTCCTTCAGATTTTTAATATGCATTGCTGACAAGAGTCAACCATTTTGGCATTGAAGTGCTACACTTTTGAAAAGATACTAATAGTGCATTTGTATTAAACCCATCATTTCTCAATCAATTTAATTATAACTCATAGATGATATCTAGTTATTTTGATAAAAAAAACTTCATACAAGGAAAACTTTTTGTTAGTGTTTTTTCGACTAACTTGCTTTTGACTTGAAACAGATCTGGAATATTTTGATTTAAATACACTGTGATAGGTAGGTAATTGAGTTTTTTTAATCCACTCATCACCATAAGGGTTATATTGGCCTGGAGCTAAACACAAATTCTGTAATTGGGATAAAAATATCATATGAAATAAGTATTATAAATATTTCTTGATTTGAAGTAATATTAACTGATTGGGGTTACAAATGTAAATCATCGGATAATAACTTGTTTATCTAGAGTTCAAGCGGTTTGTGGTAAACTAGAGAGTTCTCAGTACGATCCAGTATGGTCGTAGGTGTGTACTGCTAATGAGTATCATGTTAGGTCGAAGCACCTGTCCAGTACTCCCTGATTCTCAAAGACTATTAAACTAAGGTCAGTTTATTGTAATGATTGTGAAAATATCTAAACTAGTTGAAGATTTGTAATTACATTTTCATCTTGCTATTGTTGATCACACATAAAGTTACACACAAAGTTACGTTTACGGTATAGTCATTTATGTAAGTAAAGGAACTGTGCACCGAATAGAGTAAGGTTTTCAGATATTAATTATTTCATAAGGTGCATTCAACTTATTGTGATTTCTCAAAGACATTATTTACCGTTTCCAATCTAACATCATAAAGAGATTATTTTATAGTGATTCAGCAACAAATTATTCGATTTAATAGTATAACTTTTTTCTTAATTCCCAGATTTATTGCGGATTAAGATTACAAAACGCCGAATCGACTCAAAGATCAGTTAACAAAACATTGTAACTAATTCTTATTTTTGTTAGACATTCTCCGACCGCAACTGCTACCCTTACGTAGTAGAAGGACTTGTTTATCATGATGATTGAATTGGGCTATATTGTCTGGGACACATGTACATTTAGTCCTACCATACCAGGAAGGTCGGTCAGATAACAGTAAGATAGAAAGCAGAAAATTAAGGTCTGAGCAGGAATTCGTAATTCTAACTGTAGAGAGATGTAATAGTAGTAAGGTGTTTCTCTCAGACAACCAGCATCTTCAGTGATGCTGCATTCTGACAACGAGAGGAAGGGGTTAGAAAAAGTCAACCCTAAAAATGTTGCACCTCACAACACTCCTTTGAAAGTGCAGAGCTAACACATCTAAAACTTATCATAGAACGGCCATGCGCCACCGGCCTCAAGCAGTCAATCCTTGGGCTCTGCAGTCACGCTGCCAGGTCGTTAAGACCATCACTAATTCAGCTTCTTTTCCAGGCCCCTCAAAAATAAATAACCTTCTATTGTATGAACAACCTGTATGTAACAAACGCCCTCACATCGCTAACAGCACCATAAGTCATCTTATTCACTATCAAATCCTTCCCTCACACATTATTAATTCTCCCATCCCCAAGACTAACCCTTCTCAGATGTCCTTATCATCACGTGCCACCAATGCTAATGATATGAGTTCATGAAACACCATTCCTGGTCCACTAAAACCACGCTTTTAACTACATATTGTAGCTCTCAAAGTTCGAACCATATGTCAAGCAAGTCAATGGGCTTTTTTAACTAGGACTCCAGAGAACAGTGCCATCGATATATGCTACATTTGTGAAACACGCATGTGGGATCCAAGTATGCTCATTCACTTAATCTCACTTAGTCAACAGAGAAAACCAATGCAATTTTCCCTCCGTGTATCTTGAGATTTGACTGCCACTTCTCGTAGCGTAAGTGGCGTAGGTATAGTATCAACTTCAAATGCAGGACAGTCTCTGCTTGACTGGATTTCAATAGGCAGTCGCTTATGCACAGTCTGAGTAAATGCGTTCTCGACATCTCTTACTACGCTCTCACTAGCCGGCATCCCGAAAGAAGTTAAAGTCGAATTTTATAGCAAGCCATCCAACCTCCTTTTGCCTGATAAGACCCAAACACACAGTGGTTCTCTTGAAGACTGAAGAAATTCGAGAAATCAGAAAGTGATAAAGTGAGCCTAAGACTATCAGTACATAGGATGAACTTATATTTAATAATAAAAGCAATAGACAACAATTAGCAAAAACACCAGCATGAAATCAAAACACTGAGATACGAATCTGGGGTTCAGTAGGATAAGACCTCAAATCCATTACACTAGTAAATCTAATAGGTATTTAGGGGTTGATATTTCTTGTGTATATCTGGTTGCATTTGTTCCATTAGAGTAGGGCTTCAACCTGCAGCAATCAGACTGACGGAAAGGTGGTTAATTCATTGCTACATGAAGGGTTACCAAATCGGAATTTAGAATGTACAGGAACAATCAGAAGATAACTTTTATGACGTGTGAAGGAGTAGTTTACACAAATAGTGTGAATAAGCAAGAGTCTAAGTATAACATTTGATATAAAGGACAAGTGGGCATAGCAGACACGAGCAAATAATAACAAGCATAACCCTAATCATGATCGGGGTAGTCACGACAGTATTAAGACGTAAGAGACGTATCAGTTACGGCTGTTCCAAGCAAAAGACGGTGATCTGTGGGTAATTACGTGGTTGTTGACCACTGAGGCGGCTGTGGCCATGCAGGGAATTTAAGTTAAGCGCCGTTCTGTTTTCGTATTAGCTCTCTGATATCCATTTCGTAAATTGTCTGGCGAAGGGCGAAATTGAGTTTGTGGTGAGACTTTTATTTGACTGGCCAGAAGTGCTTAGTATGCTGTATGCAACTATGGGGTGGTTTTGTACCTTCCTGTGATTTAGCGGCTTGGAATCTCCAATGCACTCTGCCCTGGCCTCTTCAGTCGTTGCCAGGTGTCATTTATTCCTTTTATGCCTGCCTCCAATTACCAACACAGCGTGTTCTTTGGTCCACCTATTCCCTTTAACTTTGATGATCCCGAATTAGTAGTTGCCTCATGTTGCAGTTTGTTGATTTTCACAATGTATGTCCGATCTATCTGCAGTGTTTTTTCCTAATTTCCTGCCCAGCTGGAAGGTGGCTTGCTCTCACAGTAGGTTTTTGCTAATGGTATCCGGTCAACGAACATTAAGTACTTTGCGTAGACAATTGTTTTACATACTTACACTTTTGGCGATGGTTGTAGTAGGTTCCCAAGTTTCTGCCCCATACAGTAGAGTTGTCTTGACATTTGTATTGAAAATTCTAATGTTGGTGTTGGTTGACAATTGTTTTGAGTTTCATATGTTCTTCAGTTGCAGAGATGCAGCCCTTGCCTTGCCAATCCTTACCTTCACATCTGCATCAGATCCTCCCTGTTTGTCAACGATGCTACCTAGATATATGAAATTTACAACCTCTTCCGGATCTTCTCCATCGATTGTGATTGGGTTGGTACTCGCTGTGTTGTATTTTAGGATCTTACTTTACCCTTGTGCATGTTGAAGCCTGCTGATTCAGAGGCTGCTGTTGCACTAGCTGTCTACACCGATATTTGTTGATGTGTATGGGATAGAAGAGCTAGGTCATCTGCGAAGTCCAAATCGCCTTATTGCATCCATGCTGTCTATTGTGTTCCGTACTTCCCTTTAGATGTAGAGGTCTTCATAATACAACTGACCACAGGTAGAAAGAGAAGAGGCGAAAATAAGCAGCCTTGTCTGACACAAGTCTCTACTTGGAATGCATTTGTGAGCCGTCCTCCATGCACAAATTTGCAGTGGAGTAGGTCGTATAATATTGACGATCTTCTCAGGTACACCATGGTGTCAAAAATTCCATAAATCTCTCCTATACACACTGTCAAATGTTTTCTCATAGTCAAGGAAGTTGGTGTGTAGTGATGCGTTTCATTTTGTAGATAGTACGATTCAAGAGAGAGCATCAGAGCCTGATAGATTAAGCCCTCAGATCTTTATGGATGTTGGTCCAGTTTTAGTGGTTAGATTGACTGAAATCTTAGCTAAAATCTGGAAACTGGTTCCGATCGCTGACCGTCCCAGTTTATAAGAAAGGACAAAAATCCTCTTGTGATAACCACAAAAGAATCTGCTTAACCAATGTGAGGAGCAAACCCGAGAAAACCAAGCTGGTTTCAGACCTAAACGAGTATGTACAGACCGAGTATCCACCCTTCGCCAGGTTCTGGAACATAGACATACTTTTCGACGTCCGATTGTAGTTATATTTCTTGACCTTAAGACGGAGTTTGACTACGATGATCGTGAGGTTCTGTGGCGGTGTCTATCATTGAAGGACATCCCAAAGAAGTACATTAATTTTGTGCAGAATCTCCTCGAACATTTCTAGTTGAGTCAGAGCTTGTGAAGAACTATCATCGGAATTGATAACTTCAAAGTGTTGATCAGGGTCGCCTGCTTCTCCCATTTTTATCCAACTTTGTCGTTGACATGCTTTTAGAAGTAACACTCTCATTGTTTACCTTTTCAGGAGTCGTCCTACCGGGAGATTCACTTATTGACTCGGAATACCCCAATAATATAGTTCTGTTTGAAGATGCTGACAAAGTGCAATCTTCTAACCACATTAAGTAATAACGCAAGCATGTTTCGGATGCGGTTCTAACCCTCCAAATCCAAAATGTTACCTCAGGATTAACCTGCGTTCGAGTCTGAGTTAGTCATAGGGAGTGAATTATTCGGACGTATCGACCGCCTCACTTATCTTGGAAGTGTCATCAGCAGTGGTGTTTGAAGAAATCTCAGCACGGATTCAAAGGGTTTTATTGGTATTTGCCAACTTGCTGTGTGGGGAAGATATCGTCTATACTTGCTTGATGAGTACATTTATCAAGTGATCATAATTTTTTCTGCTTTGACAATCCTAATTTTCCGAGAGTTTATTATTATGTAAATTAATTCTTACACTATGTTGCATTAGCGTATGCCAGTCATATATGTACGGGTCAAACCATAATTTTTATTACATGTAATAAAATATTAAACATCAAATACTAAATGATATAATAGTTGGTAGTTATAGACTTTGGGTGACGCGGCTCAAGTCGTTTTTAATGGCTCAGGCGTATTTATTCTCAATCGTCTCTCAGATCCTATGTTTCAAGATTCTCCATGATGTTTTTCAGATTTCACTAATTTATATTTTCTTGAATCATATCTTTGGTACATAATCTTTTCTATTATTGTAAAACTACAACTCCCTCTTTTACTGTGGGATCAGCTATGCCGATGCCATCTCGTCATGGTTACGGGGTATGACAACTTGGACCGATGTACTTACGTACCAAGTTCATGCTGCAACTGACTGACATCTCATAATTACTGCGTAGACTTGCCACTATACTTTTAAGTTACCTCCTATCCTTATGGTGTTCGAAGCCAGATGGGCTGAATCGCCGAGGTGAAGGCATTGAGATCTGGACTGAGCCATGTAAGTAGGTGTGGAGTACCTAGTGGGGGTTTTCGTGATTATCTCAACCGGTGCTTATAGACCTTGAATGACGTGGCTCGAAATCGTTTGCAACATTTTTTCAATACGATATTTTATTTCTAAGCCTTTACAACTTCACAGAGTATTATTGCAGAAACCTTTAGTTTCGTCAATGATGTAATAGTTAACGAACATTAAATTGAAGCCCCACAGTGCATATTCCATATGCTCAGTTAGATTACAATACAACATGAGCATTTTGAATTAACGATGACTGGTATCTGTGCTATTTACCAACCTTATTAACTTCATATATCAGATCTCCACAAGTTAACCTCGATCGATTCATCACAAAATAACTCAATAATATGCTGAAAATGATTATTCAGTCCCGTAATTCTATGAAAACTATTTGATTTGTACTTTTTGCAATAACAGGCAGAAAAATGTGAGAATTAAGGGTTGTGAAACAATTGCTCTGTGGTAGGGATTATTAGTCCCTTGAAAATTGGTGAAACAACTTAGTGAAGAGTTCTAACTCGCTCAAACTATAGACGGAGTACTTTCTGTCACCATACAACCAATATCAAGTAAAGTCCACATTAATTTTGAGCAACTTTGACTCGAGACCAAATAGAACACACTTGATTGCTATTAGAAACAACTCGCACTCATTTCCTATATTAAACAAATAGTTTAATAAACCGTGATGATCTTCAAAAAAACTATTTTCATTTTACTTATTTATCTTATTAAAATGACATCAACTACAAGGTTATCCGAAGATCGGTAATGTGTACATTTATGTTTCATCATAGTAGTGAGCATATCTATCTTGGATAATGCTGAGCTTTCCATACTTTTAGTGGTTTTCTTCCAAAAAATTTGATAGAAATCCATCTTTAAGCTAGTCATTATTGAGTACCTGAATTTTTACTTAGTAAGGTGATTGTTCAGAGGTTTTTTGAGATATGATTGTTCTTGTATGATAATCACTAATTTTGATCCTTCATTTAAGATCATGAAATTTGTATCTATGGGCAATATCAAAACATTTTCTTACGACATATATGTGTCAACAGAAATAAATTACATATCGAATTCTTCTTGGTTTTCTTAATGTAATATATATATATATAAATCATAAAATATAATTGCAAAATTGACTGAGTACAAATTGGAATATCACTTTTTTTTCTGATATTTATATGAACTACATTACATTGACTATCATAACAAATGTGCACGAATTCTAAAATACCGCTTGATTTTGACAATAGATATTGATTCTATTCTATACTACTTACAATTTAAACAAGTAGTATATAAATTATTTTTTTATTTTGTAAATAAACTTACTTTATCTTGTAAACCAAATAGTATATCATTAGATTTTCTAGGTAAATTTTTAAATGAATACGTTCTATGACATTGATTTAATCTTTAAAATAAATAAATAAACAAATTCATAAATAAACAATCTGGGTAAACAAACCTAAAAAAAAGTGAATTCGTCTAGCTATTCACTTACTGGAAAATTATAAAATCTAACTTTTGATCATACTTTTGATCAACAAATCCAAAGTATATATATCTATATGTATCGGATCTTGTTCATCTGGGTTATACATAGTTGTGGTTTTTATTTCACTTATATGATAAATGGGTTTATTTTTTTTTAAAGAAAATGATGTATTGAAATGTTGAAATGTCACAGAAATAGTTTTTGTCGAAAGGTAATTCAAGTCACGACTTCATCTGTGATAACATTTTACTTTTTTATCTTTTCTCTTAATTTCTGTAGTAGTGATTTTTTTATTTGAGAAATCAAGATTATCTTTTAAAATGAAGGTATCTGAAGAGATATTGATTCAATATAACATCCCTGAATATAATTAACTGAAAGGTTTGAGATTCTCAATATTTACTGATTATCATTGAAGTAAACCCGTAATCTTGATGGGAATAATCCTTCTTTATGTGTGTTGAACCACCATAAAACTCTCGCTTTAGCCAGTATCATCACAACTAAGTTATTCGCATTGTGATTAACCTTCTGTTTAAAACTTTGTTACCCGCTGACATCAAGCATATTCGATTATGAATAGCTGAAGAAGCTATAATGACTTAGCTATCCGTTATCCTATGTATGATATTCATTAAGTAATCATCAAACGTCTGCAAAACCTTTATATGAGTGTATCTGGTTACTAAATCATCGTTATGATTTTGAAGGGTGAATAAAATCTTCATCTGCTATCAATTTTAGTTTTATACATTAGGTTGTATAAATCTCTGTTTCCCTGTTGCAAATAACAATCGTCCGCCGTTATATCATAAATAATAATAAGGGGAAGGAATTATATTCATTAAATTGTAATAAATTTATTTCAGTGATTAGTAGATATTTTATGTGACACTGAATTCATTTCTTAAACGAGTGTTTTCTTCTCCATTTGACTAATTACACTAAAATCAAGGGATTAGTGAGTACTTGCTTTAAGATCACACTTTTTCATGATGAATCTAATTCAAGACTTTGCCACAAGAACACTAATATTGTAAAGTTTATGGTGAGTGCTTTGATGGGCTGGGCTAACCCAGACAATTCATGTGCCTGCATTCAAATGCTGTTTCGAGTACTAGGTGAGAGATGATAAACAATGAACGCTGGTGGACGAAGCAGATTATGCAACTCTTAGCTTATAGATTAAAAGAAGTGATGCACAAATATATATATATATATATATATATATCAACGGTTTGTGTACACATATTCGGTTTGCCAGTTATAATTTCCAAATCATTCTCAGTCTTCTCATTCACATAGAGAATTAGGCTTGCGTATAGTGATCCTATATATCAGTGTCTAGATCGGAGGACTGTGTAACTTTACAGCATTAGACGCTTCAAATTCAATCACACATTCCCCTGTTAGTGTGTATTGATCAGAAGTCATGAGCTAGAAATAAACAACTGTTCAGTACATCGCAGTAACAATCACTTTCTGTCTAGTATCAAGTCAATCAGATATATAGGAATATCCAACTATGAGATACATACTTTTCACCTAATATCACAAATTTCAATCAACTAAGTTTCTTGTTTTAAATCAGCCGCTCAGTGATGACAATTAAAATGATGAGAAACAGATGTTTGGGATGACCCGTCTGAAAATATATTAACAATTAAAACGACTTCAAAAAGAATGATAATTTAACAACAATAGAAATATTTTATAAAAATTAAACCAATCCACTTTTCGTCTACTTCAGTGACGTTATAAGCACCGGGAAGCAACCATAAACCATCATTGGTAAACGTTGAGCACTGTCTCATTCGACCAGTATTCTTGAAACCATAGGTAATCGGATGTACGACAACTAGTCGTTGTATATCATAACGTGTAGGACTTGGGCTACTCTGAGAATTAATGGGGAATAAATTATCTTTTACAAGAACAAACAATATTCTAAGATAATAAACTAAGAGAATGTTTTGCCTCATTCAAACAATGAAATTAAGTAAAAACAGAAAATTTTATGTTAAACAGAATTGGGCATTTGTTGGGATTGTAGTAGTTTAAAGGATCGGATTCATAAGTAGATCTAAGCTAGTCGATGATTGAAAACCTGGAAGCACTGGGCGTCCGTTTCATCCCAGTGTGGAACTCCCCAGCATTACTCTGTTATTTTTCTGATCACAGATAATAAAATAATATTTTAAATCTTCATTTATGGATAGAATTTCTATAATCCATATTTGGTTCATCCACAAGTGGATTTGTGAAAATTTACATTAATGAAAATTTGTTTCTAAAATTAACTGATCATCATTTAGTTACCAATAGGAATAGGGACAAATCTGATTGTTATTTCAATGAAGTAACCCAAAGGTACATCACTGTTGATAAGAGCTGAAAGTCTTGAGCTTGATTCCGTGTATCTTGTTGTCAAGTGCTTCATTCAAATAAAATATATTTCCAAATAAAACTAGATTTTTCAATAACTTTATCAATTTTAATTAAAGTCATGATTAGAAAAAAAAATTTTTTTCAGTCAACAATTCATAAAATATTTAAAATTATCTTGATACAAATTACTTTTGATTTACATTTTCCTACATCTTTTAGTTGGTGACAATTTTTTTTTACTCCAGGAAAAAAAAAGAAACATTTTTGATTCACTCCGAATAAAGAAAATTTGTTTCGTTTATCAATCTAATAGACTTTAATATTTATAAGAAAAGGAAACATTTTATGAATTTTAAAAAAAAAATAAATTACCCAAAACAAATTTTTATAACCCTAATGTAACAAATTCAATATTGAATAATTAAATGAAAAAAAGAAACAAAAAAAAATACAAAAAAATCACTTTAAACATGATACCATATGCACTTAAAAAAACTCACAGTCATTTGTGATTTGAACCAATTCGATCGATCAATCATTGAATATTTATCCCATTCAGATTTTGGTTTAGATTTTTTTAACTAGAATATGTATTAAATGTTCAACAACAACAACAACAACAAATGCAAAATTAATTCTATGAAGTAACAATGGTATAAATAAAAATAATTGAAAATAATTGGATATATTCCATAAATATATACTTGAATGTATAACAAACATCATCAATGGGGATGAGGTTGGTTATTTTACCTGATACAGTTTAAAGATAACAGATCATAGTAGAGTTTTGGGATAAACTAGATGATAAAAATCTTATAATAAATTTACCTGCGCTGACTGATCACTGAAAAGTAAGTCTAATAATGCTGATTGAATTCTATCAATCAAACTGCAATGCGGTCACTAGTATAAATGACTCTATCTCATGTGCATCATATTTTGATGCAAATCATTGATTGAAGACAATCGAAAAAAAATTAAATACATCTACGTTGTAAATAAGGGACACCAGTTCCCCATAGGATTGTAGACACCTTAATAAGATGATTGACAAGTTTTGTAGCTTAGGTGAACGATTTTGGTGGAGTTTTGTTTTCTGATCCGGATGGTTTAGTCTTAGAGCTTTCATTGTTCTTCTATAAAACGTTGTCGGCGAAAACTTTGGGTACGTAACTGCTGCATGAATTTCGCGCTGATGTTGTTCAGAAGGACGATCAAAGGTTCATGGCTAAACAATCCAGCTCAGAAAACGAAATTTCTCCGAACGATACCTTATTGTTAAATATCAACTCTCATGAAACTGAGGTTCAGGAGTAATAACTACTTTCAGATTTATCTACCCTCCCCGAATCATGTAATCAAACATTAACTGCTGCCTAATTATGGACGACTTTTAAGAGAGTGGTAGAAGTCGTTTTCAGAAATTGTGACTGGTGAAGTTCAACTACTTGAGATGACTAGAAGCCACCTGAATGATTTTTGTACAAAACTGAAGTTGAAATTATGGATTTTATGATTCCAACTTAACAGCTTGCATTTGATGAGCTCACCAAGAGATTCAAATAGTATTGAGTAACTCCATCTCTAGAAGTAAACAATATCAAGTGAATTTAAACTTCACTCCATTGTACAAGCAAGTGGCTTTAAAGACTCAGTAGCTAAGTGGATAACGCGATGGCGTTTCAAGTGAACAGTACAAGGTTCAAGTCTTAGAGTGAACATCAACTCTGAGATGCAGGCATATCCAGCTGACGAGTCCCAAATATGACGAAACGCGAGTCAAATTGGATTCCACAGCTATCCACCATCCATCTTTGCTCATAAAGCTTGTAAATTAAGAGAATATCGGAGCAGTCTGCACAGGATGCACATATATGCCAATAAGAAACAGATCAATTACAGTCCCAAACATCAATCGGGTGATTCAAGTAAAAAATATCATGTGAATGTAGAGTGCAATGGTTGTTTAGTGAGTCCTTGCTTCCAATGATTTTCCTGAGTATCTTATTTTTTGACTAAATCTATTTTCTACATGAATTAACCTTTATAAACAACTTGATAGCCTCAAAATATATTTACATGCATCAATACCTTACAGTTTTTTCAGAGATTTTCTTGGAAGAAACAAAGTTAACACTAGTATTCACATACTGTAAATAATGATCAAATATGATAGATAAATAGTTTGATAATAATCGCTGAAAAATTCCACCCCTATTTATTATATCTGACCTAATTCATATTATTCTACATATTAAGTAATTTCTGATTTGTAATCCCATTGTTCTCTATCTCACCCCCATGTCAACTATGCATATATTCTGATCATCATTTATCTTACGATTTTATTTCACTTATAAACTGATTCAAGTTAACACTTCATTAAGATGAAGTCAGCTCCAACATTAACGATTCGATTTGATTTTATTATATGACAAACAACACTCGTTGATTCACACGTTACAGTTTTGTTAAATGATGTACTCTGCCTTAAACTTGGTCAATCTTCTTTTATGGATTATTAATTTGGATTTATAATTGTAGAGTACCTGATGAGAAATTCATTGAAAAGAATATTTTTCATTTATATAATTGAAGTTTGATGACAAGTTTTTCGATCTTAATAATTAATTTTCATTCTTTAATTGATTTTTAGTTAAGTTCACAACAAACGATTAAAATTTCTCGTTTTAGAAAGAATCATAGTATGTAAAACAATTTGTGTATGTAAAGTGTTTTCATCTGATATCAATTTTAAGGCTAAAAAAATGTTTATGAATGTCATTAACTACTTAATAGTACAAGTAGGAAATATTTTATAACTAAAATTACCATCATAGTTTGTGTGAATATATTATTTGGATAGAATGAATTACTTTCAGAATGCTATATAAACATTTCTATTCTGCGGTAGTCGAAAAAAACTACTTCATATTACTTACGCATATAATGATTCAGGTTCTAACAGCTCTGACTTTTATCTCTGAAAAACAAGAATGATTAAGGCGAAACTATAATTTATGTACAAACTCACTACATTTAACATAGCAGATCTTGAATTTTGGAGCGGAATTCGTTCATCAATAAGGCTAAATAGTATTTTGGCAGTATGGCTGATGTCAGCTCATGATGAAAACCTCAACTTCAATTGGTGACCCTAAATTCAAACGTGTAAATCTTGATCCTAATTTCTCAAGCTAACTTACAACCGTCATTTAACACTAGTAAATAGGCAACCATTCCCAAGGTCACTCAAGGAGCGCTCATAGGTTGTCCATAAATTATAGTCTTATCATCCATAATGTTCGCAACTATGTGTGAGGTTTGTTAAAACTTAAATATATTCATTCGTTACAGATCTAAAACAATAATGTTTTCTCAAAATTTCATTACAAATCTATATGGTCTATGTGATTCAATGCATTTAAAGATTGCAAAAATTAATCCTATTGACTTATTTTAAATTAGACTGTGGAAATGAGGATGAGGAGGATAACATAAAACTAGTACGAAATCAATCACTAAAATTCCACTTATTTAATCAGCTATAAACAAAAGTTTAAACAATGTAGAAAGAGACAACATGAGCATTGGATACTATGAACGGATATAGTAGTAAACATTATTTTATACTGTTTTATGATTTATCAGTAATAAAAACTCTAAACTGTCTTCAAAGCAAATAAACAGTCCTCAGCTTTTCCTATTGATTCTTATTGTTTAAAAAAATTGTATAATAACATTCAAAAAATCGGTACTTTACACCTTATTCTGAAAATCAGCAATATATTTAGGTGAGTTCACAACTTTCCCCTAGATAAAATAATAAGATATACTTGGCTGGATTTTTCAAATTCTCTGATTGGTAAACTGAGAAGGAATGAGAATTTCATGTACGTTACCAATAGTTAGAGAATTTATTAGTGGTTAATGAACATAGTTAAAGTAACAACAAAATATACATAATATTGAGACTGAGGGGTTTGAGCTTCTTAATGAACATAATATCATTCAGTCAATGAATTGAAACGCAATCACTACTATTTAAAATTCACTCAATTTACGATATCCAATGCTTGTTACTAAGTGTCATCAGTGTTATAATGTTATTTTTAATTATTTAACCTGATTAGCATCATATATATGAATACACTGTTTTTCATATAGTTTAACAAAAAGTTGTAAGATTGTGCATTCCATCTTAGTGAATAAATCCACTATGTTAATTAAATATGATTATCCTTCTAATGACAATAAACATTTGATCTACTCTATATAAATCCTGACAGCAAAGTGACTATCATTTCAAACAAATGCATTTTTATATGTTATATATTAAAAGTTATTCATACATTCACATATTTCCCCATAAGAATCCAAGTTTCAATAAAAATAAATGAGAAAAGATTTTTTTGCTGCGTATTAACAACAGGTGCAGAACCGCTTTGTACTTATCATCAGTGTACACACATATCTCACACGAAATCAACTCCTATTCTATCCAGTTTTGTAATAAACAAGATCACTGAGCCGAAGAGCAATGATATCAACTTCTCCAACTTTAGTTAATTAAAGATAAAGCGTGATTAGACCATTTATGATGAAAACTGACTTTGATTTGGATCAGTCAGTCTTCACAAACAAATCAACATAATAAATACTACATGTATATAATTACCAAGGATTTCATGGTCCATTTTCTTTCAGCTTTTACATTTATGGGTTGACTATTGAGCTTGGATAATTTTTTATCCAACATATTGAGTGAATTTGTAGCTTTCTGTTTTAAAGATATTAAATTAATTTGATTGACTAATTCCATGATTTTAATTAATCGGTATGTAAACTTCTATTCTCTTTTTTAAACTGTAATCCAGTTCACTTTGTTCAATATTTCAATCAATGCAGTTGAATATAAGCCAAGAGAATATGAAGTAAAAAAAATTTATAGATCTTATAAAAAAGTCTACTTCATTGCCTGATCAATTCTATTCGATGGATGAAGAAAAGAGTAGTTACACTTATTAATTACTGATCTATCAATCGATTAATCGATTTTTTTGAAATATGCATTTTGATTGGTTAGTTTAGATATCGGTTGCGTCACTGAAATATTAACATTTTTTTTAAAACAATAGCCAGTATCATTTACACACATAAAATAAATCAATATATTCTCTTTCATTAGTGATTTAATTATTACAGATTGAAATTATTGAAATCAATATTGTTAAAATGATCCTAAAAGAAACTAAATTTTTCTCACACTAAAGAAATACTGAATGACTAGATGTTCTTTTACTAAGAATGTACAGTTTGCCAAAACAACTGATGAGGTTCAATTAGATCCCAAATTGATTAGCTTTAATCTAAATATGATGAACGTATTGATACTTCTGACATAAAGCATTTATAAATATATTACAATTATGCTTCAAACCTCACTGGTGAGATATCTCTCATGTACTTATTTACGCGTAAAAAAATAAATACCTCTTTCATTACGTTGATATATATAGAGAGAGGGAAATCAATTATAAACTGGTTGATTAAAATTACATTTTAGATAAGTCAGTCCCAAAATATTTGAACTTAACTGACCACAAACTCTCACTAGGATTTCTAGAATTCATTTCAAAACTATTCAATCCAAAGCAATCATATTTGGCCGGATAGATTAGTGAAACAATTAGAATGAATTCGCTATGATACTACACGAAATGATATGAAATTGGCTATATATTTCTGGTACCTAATATCTCATCAAGGAACAGGAATATGAAAAAGTAATATGTGATATGTGACTATAAAAAATTATAAGTCTAAAATTACAACAGAAAAATGAATAAACGATTTACTTTGATTCGTTCAATAGCAGTATAAATTAACTATTAAGATTATTTGAACCATTCAGCAGCATAAATCGGGAGAATAAAATTTTGTATCTAAGCTTAAAATGTTGATTGCCAATTTAGCTATTTCCAGTTATTGGAGATGGCACCGGATGATGACTGCACCAAATCTTAAGTTGACCGATGATGCTGTAGAGACGTTAGGGTCTCAGATTCTCTTCATCTCTGTGTTGCTGACACACACTATTGAGTCTTACGCAAATGTGAATCTCGATATATATATATATATATATATATATATATATATATATATTCAACTGTTATTTAAACACATTCACAAAACAACAAAGACTATCTACCTAGTCGTTAAATGAATCATGTTGGAGTATAATGAAGCTAATTATTGAATGAAACATTTTGTTAAGTTCCAAAGCTGAAAGTGTGCGATAATAACCATCTAGCAAACTACAACTTTTCACTACCTGATAGGTCTTTAATACTGAAAGGTTCAAATTTGACAATTTGATCCTTAACTGTTCAAAATTTTCCATTTTATTAAAACACAGATTGATGAATAAATAATATGCTTTTCAATAAGCCTTTATCAGATGGTTCTAAAGTTACACATTTAAACTGTTGATTTAAAATAATGATCTAATTTAAGACGAATGAATTGTTTACAATTACGTCATATAAATTTAAGATTGCTTGCTCGCGGGTGCGGGATCGTGGATGCGCACTGCTGAGGAGTCCCATAATAGGACGAAACGGCCGTCCAGTGCTTACAGGTTTTCGATGGTGGTCTAGCTTCAACTGACTCGTGATTTCAACTGTGAAAATACTAAATTCTCCACAAAACTCCCTCTGATCTAAAATAAAATTGTTAATGTTAAAATGACTAATATATAATTGCTACTTGAACCAGTTTATAAGTTAAGTAAAACTGATGGTCAAAATGAATATAGATAATATAGGATAAGATAAATAATAATATAACCATAAATTAAATCAAGTGTTTGGTTGAACATTACGTAATGAGTGAAATGATATGATGAGCTTGGGACTGGTAGTAACCATAGAAGAGCTTTAAACGTAGTTAACCAGGACAGAGGCAATGGATAATACTGGTGAACAGTATGTGTTCCTTCATAAGAGGTAACAGGCGTAAGTAAGTAATCTTCACATTCATCTTTCGTAATTCACATGAATTCTTTCTATTCTAATTACCTTGATAACAACTATTTTATAACATATTATATTCACACGACGCTATTATTATTATTATTATTACCTCGATTAACAAGACAAAATTCCCCAACTATGTGTTTTATTCACACGATTTCGTTTTACTATATTGCTAATATGTTGCTTATGACTTGAAACTTAACCACAAGTCATTCTGACCTTTATTAAATGACTATTCTAATTTACACAATACAATTTTGAAGTATATATGTCGTAACAAATGCAAATATTCACCATTTTCACCATATATCATTGTCAAATATATTAATACATGCCTTATTTTGGCCTTCGTAGAGTATCACAATAATTATGGACTTATAACTGTGGAGCCTGATGATGAAGTTGTCGTAAACAATTGTTCACTCAAAAATTGTTTATTTTTCAATCATTTTACCATCACTCCGTTATTGATACACAACACTATCTTTTATTATTCTCTCTTTTCATAAGAGTTCCTTTATCGATTTCCTTAAAATTTTCCGCACTTGTAAGTTGATCGAACGTCTGATTAGTGTTAATAAGTAAATTCCAGGAAAAGCTTTTTGTCTCATTTGTAACTTGTGAACACTGAAAAGCAGGTACATTCTCTTAACTAACTGAAAAAGTTACACATCCTGGATTTCCCTACGAGCCATTATCTAAAACTATAGCTCCATTCCATAGTCTTAAGCTTTAAAACTGTTTCAAGTTACATTAACGACTAAACAATTAAAATTGATTTTCACAGTTATAAAAACTTTAAGAAATCATATTTTTGACATGGAAAAAAACTTGAAACTTCATCATTATCAAAGGTACTTTCATGAACGATAAATTAAAATGTCGAAATAATTAATTGATCTTTCCTAATTCAATATAAACATTTATACCAATCATAACAACTAAGAACGACGGCGTTTTTTTTTAGGTCTAAACATATTAAAAAGTCATTCTGAGACACTGTTATCTAAATTTGTTGAATATAGAACATCGGTCCGTCAAAGTTCATCAAAGGTCCATATTCTATTAAACTGTCCATAAAATTATTAATATATAGTCTCTCATTTACCTATCACGTACTTCCACAAATTATAATCATAATTTCTTCAGTGAAACTTGAACAAATTGCAGTAAAATCATTCAGTTCATATGAAAGTTCATTATGACTTGTTTTGTTGATATTATTTATTATTATTTAAACACATAAATATTGGTACAAGGAAGCACCAGATAAATATGCGCCTCACAAATCTCATTCGATTTGTGTGAGGGCTGTAATACTGCCCAGGTGCCCAGACTGAAGCAGGTGATTTTCTTAGGGGGCCACACCCGGAGCCTTCGACCTAAAGGTCTAACCCACAAGGCAGTGGAGCATCGTGAGGAGATGGAGTCTCATGGTAGCCGGTGACCAACGATTGATTCGTACGCCATTTGTTCCTTCAGGATCGTGGAGCCCATGTGCACCATTGGTTTGGAATGAGGGTTTTCCAACTCCCCTAGGTGGACTTTTCGTGTCCATCAACCCGGTTAAGGGGCCGGTCATTCGCTTTTCGTCCTCTCACTTTCGTAAACAACATCCCCATCACGAGAAGGCAGTGAGTAGGACTTCCCTGGCAGAGGCTATATATTCGCGTGGCCATGTGAGAGCATTTGGAGAGGGAGAGCGGACTCTCCTCACTCTCGGCCGTACCAGGGCATTTATGGGCATTTTTTGTTGATATAAGTGAGTATTGATTTACAAATAATTTAAATTTATGTTTGTTTAAAATAATTGATTTAATTTTACATAAAATTTAAAATTTTACCAATGTGTTACTATGGATTAATTCGTGACAGTTGATTCAATTATTTATGCCACATAAATAGTGTTTTAAAACTTCGTAAAAATCATCAATGTAGAAGTAATGCTTTAATTATCAATCTCAAAATGTCAACATAAGAAATTGTCGCAGGGTTACTTAAAATCAAATTGTTTGTTAAATTACAGAAAGTATATTACATACGTCCGTTAACAAATGTTTGGGATTAACTAGATCGAAGTTTATAGTATCTGGTTCCAAACTATATACATCATGGAAACTATGATCTCTGAGTTCGGCTTTTAAAAAATTGCACGTGTAGGCTAATCAACATAAAACCCTGTAACAAGATTTCTTTCCCATTATCCCTCACTGGCAGGGAATATCTGCGATTTTTGGAGAGGCTGGTCAGTCAATAAGTCATTAGCAGCGTAGGACCTAGTACATGTTGTCATATCTCATTAGCACAACGAGATAAAATTGTCTGGGTGAATCTCAGAGTAGTACAGGTAGTAAAAGTATTAATCGAAATGGAAAAGGTTAGGCATCGAAGATACAATTCCAGACGAAAATATCAATTAGTGAAATAAGAGTTCTTAAGGAAATTGGAAATTTATGATCTAAGGAGCGACAAAAAGTGAGCGCACTTGAGTCATTATGAACGATTTTGAGTCATGTTACCCATTCTCTAACCATTCGTTACAATAATTGCGTGCACCTCAACCAGATAGTGCACCCACCCACATGGCTCAGTTCAACAGTTAGTGTCTTCATGGATTAATGTCATGTCTTGGTTTGGCCGCCCTAGCTTTCGTCCAACCTATTCCTACACCAGACATCATCGCACGTCGAGGAAGTCAGAGGATGGGCATATGTAATATGTGTTCCAATTGTCTCAGTCGATAAATATTCATCATATCTTCAGTTGATTTGCCATCGTTACCTAGTACTCTGCGTCTAACATCAGAATCCCCAACTCAATTGTACTAAAGCACACGAAGACACCTATGACCGAATAATAGTAACCTACGAATATCCTCTACTCATAATGGCCATCCTTCGCAGACTTAAAGTAGGATGTACAGAACCACTACGCAGTCAACTCATCCCTTAGTTGTAGATGGATATCTCACCTACGCCTCAAGCGACGTAAATTGACATTAGCCAACAGTGTTTTCTGAATTCATATCGAGATTTCGTCAAACACCAACCCACCAGGGCTTATCAAACTAGGTCTTGCCTTTTATCTCAAGTTATACAGAGACTTACGTTAATAATTCGATCCTGAGTAGCCATCATTCGGTCACATAGTATCATTGGATACCATCCATTGATCAGAATCTTTTCATTTTAACAGCTGAAAATTCGTCCATCAAACCACGAAGATACCAACTCATGAGTCAACTTGAAGTGACCCCGAGGATGCCCTACGTTTTCAATAATTTCTCGTAGGACTTAATATTGTCGTTCGATATAAAAAATAAGGGGAGTGGTGAGATGGTTTAAATTAAATACGCAAGGTCACTATGTGAACAAAAGGAAAATACGGATGCGTGCATGAAAATGACAGTAGACTTAGTAATGCGATTTCAACTGCCTCATACAGACGAATGAGCTACCAAGTAAAATACATGACACTAATCATACGAAAACTCATCCCTTGTTTACAGAAAACACTAGATCATCACTCTGGATAAAGAGTTATACTTTGGCTTTTATAACAAACTTCACAGCTTCATCATAATCTTCAGAATTATCGACAAGTCATTGAGAAGTATAGCGTAGAATGAATTTCCAGAGTGACTGCGGCTAGAGTAACTTGTATCCTTATTGTTTCTGAATGTCTTCAAACTAAATATCTAATCAATGATATTGATAAAAAGAGATGTTGTCTTTGGGAAGTGGTGTACAGCTTGTTTTATTCTCCATACCTACTTTCTTCCCGTCAACTCTTTTTGTTTATATGTATCAATGCCAAGATCTGACCTGATAGTTCCAAATAAAATTAACACTGAGTAGAAAGTTAATAGTAAGTATATTTTTGTTATGACCAATGAGTAGATATGTTGGATTTTTGACTCTTTGTAACATGATGTAAGCCACTTTCCTGTTTTTGTTTATTCTTATACTACTTATTAATATTCAGTAAATAGTTGTACTTCTAACAATTTCTACTTGTACGTTGTAACTTACGTTGTTCTTGTATTATTCTAAAATATTTACATATAATTATAATTAAATTTCTTGTATTCATCATTATAACTAGTTTCAATCAATCTCAGGAGCGGTTATTCTTTTAGCTGTAAATAACTCTAAAATCAATAGCTTTCAAAGTGTTCGACATTGGATGCTGACCACATTGTTTTAAGTAGACTTGTTTAGCTGAAGGCGTTTGGTCATGCATCCGCACCAGATCACGTTACAACTCAGCATGGGAAACATCCCCTACGTTCACTAGCCAGAATAGATCAACCGCTTCTCGATATATTGATAACAAATCAAATATATCTTTCCAATCTCTTTGCATCTGACTTCTGGTTTTAACTAATTGGGGGACGATTCGAATATAGGTGTTACTGGTTTATAGTTATAAAACTATAATACCGGCGTATCTTCACGGTAAGAAGCCGATTGAGTAGAAACTTTTGTCTCACGATGATCCTAGCTTTCATTTGATGCACTTATACTTACTATATTGTTCCAATTATTAAAAAAAGAAAAATTAGAATATCTCAAAACTGCATCAGATTTTCGATCATGATTTGATGTACGCTTACATCGTTCGTGAAGCAACAATCGAAGGCATACTATACATCAGAAACCCTGGTACAGCTGAGTATACAAAGAGTTCAGCCTCCACAGAGCTTTTTCATGCTACACCCTTACTCAAGAAGCCTCTAATCAGTAGCTTCGTGTAGTGAAGAAATTTTCATGTAAGCTAAGAGGGGAAAGTGGATACCTAGAAATAGTTTATATCCTTACACTAGCCAAATTTGTAAGCAGTGAAGACTTAACAAATAACATGAATGATGCTCTAAAATATGATACAATATGCAGAGACAGAGTAGACTACCGATAGTGTTGGGATGATCCAGAAAATTTCTCGAGACAGACATGACAAGCTCAGGAAACATTACGAAGCATTTTATTCAATCAGTGTTCGACTAGAAGTTTTACTAGAAACATCACGAAAATTAAGTCACATGCAGAGTTTCTGATTGGCTGGTTACTACACTGCTGCTATGTCTAGTAGCATTCCAGAATTTTTAGGAAAACCCAAGGACTTCTAAAATACTATAAAAACATTGTATTTTCTGTACATAAATGAACCTTTGTAGTAAAGTGCTTATCGCATATTTTGCGCCTTTTCTCTCGTGTTCAAGTCGATGTGCAGATTTAGCTTCGAAATTACGAGACTAGCTTAGGGTCCGAGTATAGCGTTCAATTAGAAAGACTTATCAGATAGTTTTAGCGGTCAGTTGTCAGCTACGTCAGTCAGTCAACTATATGTACCATGTAAACGTCAGACACAATTCAGCTCTTCATAAAAAGTAAACTAACAATCACTGGTCATCATCATATACTGAGTAACCAAAGGAATGTTTTTCATAACACGAACTAAACTAATGTGTTTGAGAGAAACAAATCACCACAAGAACAAAACAAACTTTAAAATACAAATCAAAATTTTAAAAACCGAAGCTGTACAGGTTAACAATTTGGAAAGTTTGGTTAGAAAATGAGTAAGAATCGACTGACAAAAAAAATAAAGTTGGACGGGAGTCAGAAAATAGTCGATATTTCTCGTGCTTGTCATCGTCTAATCCCAACTATCCTATAAAGCAGAAATAATGCTAGAATTTGCACCAAATCATGTTCTCAAAGTATGGGTAGGATAACTTGTTGGGATTGCCGAATAAGCAACTTTTTTCTCACTGAAGAAATTCTTTAATATTGTGACTTGTCCAACTGAAGTTATTATCACAACAAATGTAATAATGACACTCCAAACAAAAACAGCTGAATTCAAATCTTCCGCTACTAAGAAATCACCATAATCACGATTTTTCAACTCGATTCCGAAACTTTCAGCCCGTGACAAATAATGATGTAACACCTCCACAACACTATCCAATAAAGTCATCACAGTTGGAAAAACCGGTAACCCAGCCTCTTCAGCTAACGATTCAAAATCTTCCGGTCGAATTTCAAAATATATAAGTTTGTGCGATATAGAAGAGAACTCATTACTGAAACAAAAAGAATAAGTGCCATTAGAAGGAATTGTTGTGAAGGTGATATCGTCGTCTGAACCACGTTCGACATTAGAAATAATCACTTGTTTAGGATCTTTAATCACGATATCCACATCAGTTTGACCTCCGTGAATTACGTGATAGCTAAATACGTACTTTTTCGAAGCTGGAAGATCTTCATAGAAGCAAATACCTTCATTGTCAGGTAACTCGAAAGTCAACCGACTAGGATAACCAACTGACAATCCCAGTAGAAGATTAAACGCGAATAAACTAAGATACATGGGTAAGATTGTATGTTTCCTTTGTGTTTACTTGTACCTACATTAATACAAAACAAAGCTAACATAAATGAGCAATCGACAAACAATTAGACATATAAACCGTAAGTAAAAAACACATCTTTAGTATGTGAGCTCTATGCCGGACAGCAAGGGTAAATTTCATAGGATAAAACTATGTCTTAAATCTTACAATACGCAATAACTCAAGAAAGTGCACATACAATTCAAACATCAAGTATACACTCTATCCCACCGGATATAAGCTATATAATCTATCTTGTGTATATCTGAAGACGGTCATTTTATAGAGGTAGAAATATTAGTGGAGGACTGAACTTACCATTTTGGAATGACTCCTAACGAAGAGAACCATCCTGTTAATGAAACCAAGTACACCACGCTACCGAAAACGACCAACAGAGATCGACTAAAGGCCTTTCATCTGAATTTAGTTGTCCATAAGGTCATTCAAATGTTTTTGTTTGAAAGGACTTTGGTACAGAAATGAGAGGCCTCTTTGTCGTTGGCAGAGAGGAATTTCGTAGACTCAGCGAAAGATTTTGTATTTATGAGCACCGTATCAATATAAACACCTTGTCTTCTCTTAAAAGTTATTAACTGAAGAACTTTTGACTACCCACCACTATTAGGAATATCACTTTTATTTTTCGGGTATTTCGTTATTGTTGACCCTTTGATGTTCATTTACAAGTGTCTGAACAGGTACATATGTAACCAGATTGTTTGAGATGTATTAGATTAATACATCACATAGTTTTGGTAAACTTTATCTTTATATTGCAAAGCTAAAATTTATCAAATGGACTAACTACTTAAATTTTTCTCATGTTGACGTAAAGACATCTTAGCATAATTCAGCTGAGTGAATACAGTTACAAGCAGCAGTATTTTAGATGCATGTTGGTATGTGCTTAAAACCTAGCAAATGCATAATTTTCGATAAGATTGATTGGAAATTCTGTAAATGTCCATTAATTGTGTCTAGGTTATACGTCACACATTTCAAGTCGCAACCCTAATTGAAACAAAATTATGTTGAAGAAAGCTTAAGGCAGAGTAGAACACGACAGTAATTTGTGTAATCATTAAAAGAAGTTGAAAACTTTGTTAGCGGAGGCTTAGGGATGATAGAAATTAATATTAGGATATCAGACGTAACAAGAATAAAAATTAGTCACAATGGCACAGATATATTCACTATCACCCAAATACTGAACAACCATCATCTAACCTCTTTTTCATTCGTGTTATTCTTTTATATTGATTTGACTTTATATTTGTTGGATGTTTTTATGCTGCTATGAATTGTGACATGAATTATTATTGTCCAACTGATTGTGAGTTTGAACAGAGATCTGCTTCTGTCTGGGCACCCGGGCAGTATCATAGCTCTCACACAAAATGAAATGGTAATTTTGTGTGGCGAATATGTATTTGGTGCCCCCTTGTACCAATATTTATGTGGTCAAATAAATAAATAAATAAACTGAACAGAGATCGCAAACAGAGGCTTGTGATAAACAGGACGAAACGGATAATGAAGATGGGAGATAATTACTAAGTTCTTGAAATGAGTGAACAACCTGTAGCATCTGAAACTGAGAAAGCTTACTTTATTCTATAATTATTCGATCATTTAACTACCACGAAGGATAGAAGAAACTAATGTAGGTTACGTGTTGAGTGAGTGGTGGTGCAGTGGTAAGCACAAACTGAACGAATGAGACAGGCCTTGATATGTAGTCTAAGACTACTAGTAAGCAATACGGGTAGTCACTAGTAACTTGATTGATTGACACCTGAAGTAGTCCCTATAGACTAGTCTGTAGCTGAACAGGTTACCATAAAATAATAGAATAGAATCATGTGTAATCGCTCCTAAAGCTGAATTAGGAACATCACATTGTAGAGTTAACATAAATATTTAACTTAGTCATTAAGATTTTATTATTTATTTATTTAAACACATAAATATTGGTACAAGGAAGCACCAGATAAATATGCGCCTCACAAATCTCATTCGATTTGTGTGAGGGCTGTGATACTGCCCAGGTGCCCAGACTGAAGCAGGTGATTTTCTTAGGGGGCCACACCCGGAGCCTTCGACCTAAAGGTCTAACCCACAAGGCAGTGGAGCATCGTAAGGAGATGCAGTCCCATGGTAGCCGGTGACCAACGATTGATTCATACGCTATTTGTTCCTTCAGGATAATGGAGCTCATGTACACCATTGGTTTGGAATGAGGGTTTTCCAACTCCCCTAGGTGGACTTTTCGTGTCCATCAACCCGGTTAAAGCGCCGGACATTTGCTTTCCGTCCTCTCAATTTCGTGAACAACAGTAGTGCCACGAGAAGGCAGTGAGTAGGACTTCCCTGGCAGAGGCTATATATTCGCGTGGCCATATGAGAGCATTTCGAGAGGGAGAGCGGACTCTCCCCGCTCTCGGCCGTACCAGGGCATTTAGGGGCTGTGTCCAATGCAATGATCTATTTAAGGCTGTAATCACAATAGAAAAACCATTGAGCTTATAATGGCTACTAAATGTAAAACTACACCCATAAACTAAACTGGCAAACAAAAATGTTTATTAAAGTTCCAGAAAAGTAGTATTGTTAGTAGAAAATCTCAACACGACACAATAGCAACATTTTTTATGACATTGTTTAAACGTCAAGTTTATACCCAAAACTACACCACTCAGCTTGCAGAGCATAGTTCAATAAGGCCATCACAATAATCCCACCATAACTATACCTTGAATGGAAAAGTCAACAAAAAATACTAATTGCTCTATGTGACAAACAGCATAATGATACCATGATAATAATTTATTTATTTGAACACATAAATATTGGTACAAAGGGGCACCGAATACATATGCACCACACACGTCACTTGATTTGTGTGTGAGGCTGTGATTCTGCCCGGATGCCCAGACCGTTACTTTGATAATAATGAGCGTTAGTGTATTAGTGAAACTGTCATGTTATCCGAAATAGATTAGTCAACTGCGGATTAGCTAAGCTGCAACTAATGAAAACAAAGTAAAACGCCAAACGACCCTGATGTCTTAACCCACCATGAAACAGCTAGGGTAAATGAACAAGTTGTCGTGTTAAAACTAAGAACTACAGCATGTACTTTAGAAAAATTAAACTGCCGTTGGTGTCAGATTGTGATGAGAATCCTAACCTCAACCTCTGTGAATTTAAAGTCCCTTTCTCTATGTTGACCGATCGGGCAGAATATTTTGTTAACCGTGAAAATTCAAAGTAAAAATTTTGGCGCATCATCTTTTTAATTGCTAAAGAGAGAATATTCTATCCTATCAACGAGGTGTATGCTCTAGTGGGCAACCCGACCGTTGACGTAGTGGTCGGGCTTGCCTATCGTGATGAATCAATCGAACTATGCTGGCTGGAACAATTGTTTCTCAAGGTCCTACCATGCCAGACAGGTCGGTTGAAGAGCGGCAAGACTAAAAGCAGTAAACCCAAGGTCCAAGGGCGAGGTCGTACTGCTTACTGTACAGAGGTGTGACGGCAGTAAGGTGTTTCCTTCAGACAACCAGCATGACAGCGATGCTGCCTTCCCACAAGGAGGGGTGGGGTTAGAAAAGGTCGACCCTAAAAATGCACACTTCGCCTTATCCCACGGATTTCCGTCTCCGACGGTAAGGTCCCAACAAGTACGGAGCTAACACAAAAATCACCCACAAATAGGTCATGTGTGGAAGATCTCAAGCAGTTGTCCCTTTGGCACTGCGGTCACGCCCTCAGGTAATTAATACCACTTCTAACCCTATTTCCTTTTCAGGTACCTCTAGAAGAACCCTTCCACGGTGTGGGCAACCAGAGAGTGATAAGTGCCTTCATACCTATAGTAGCACTCAAGATCACTGTATTCATAATCAATCTCCTTCTTAGATTCCTATTATTCCTTATACCTCGACTTTCAACACTAAACTCCCTCTTTCGGTTTCCTCCTCAAGTGTCACCATGGCCAACGGTTGTAGTGCGCGAAACAGTCCCAGGTCTACTAAAACCTCGCTCCAAGCTACACATTGGAGCCTCCAACGTATGCACCCTAAGACAAATCGGTCAACACGCCTCCTTAGCTAAAACCCTAGAATCTCATACCATCGATGTATGATGTGTCTCCGAAACACGCATACAGGATCCCAGTATGGTCATTCACTTGACCTCACCTCGCCAAAATGGACAGCCTACGAAATATACTCTCCGTGTATCTGGCGACCCTATGACTAGTTCTCGTTGACTTGCAGGCGTAGGCTTAGCACTTAGTACAAGGGCAGAACAAGCACTATTAGAATGGATCCCCGTTAACAGTCGCCTGTGTGCTGTCCGGCTAAATGGCTCCGTAAGAACTCGGAAGGATAGGGACACACGTCGTTGCCTTTTCGTCGTTTCTGCCTACGCTCCAACTGACTGCAGTCCGAAGTGAAAGATGACTTTTATAGAAAGCTTTCTGAACTTCTTCAAAAAGCCAAACACTCAGACATAGTACTCGTAGCGGGTGACTAATGCACAATTAGGCAGCTTAAATCAAACAGTAAGACATTTAGGTGGGTATTTTAGTATTCCGGCTCAGCGAACAGATAATAGTGATTGTCTGTTGCAACTATGCTCAGACAATCGTTTAATTTTAGCAAGCACTAATTTTAAGCATAAGGAAAGACATTGTCTACCATGGCGACCACATGCTACAAACCAACGATGGACTCAAATAGACCATATTGCCATCAGTCATCGTTTGAGAGGCTCGATAGAAGATTGTCGTTCGCACTGGAATACTTGTTTAGACTCTGATCACGCTTTAGTACGAGCACGCATTTGTCTGCGCCTCACTGGACGCAGGAAAACTACACTAAGAAGACCCATTAGGATTGAAGTGGAGGGCAAGAAATCCAAATGTAAATTCCAGGGACAACTGAGTTCACATCTAGGAAGTTCTGTAAACGAGACTGACCCAGATGCTGCTTGGAAAGACATACGAACAGCTGTGGAAACAGCAGTCACATCTATTAGTAATTTAAACCATAGGGTTCCGAAAAACCAATGGATTTCTTCCAAGTCTATTTCACTGATAGATTCGCGTAAATTCATCTCATCAGGCTCTGAACACGACGAAGAGCATAAAGAAATCAAATCTAGGTTGACTAAAAGTCTAAGGAACGATCGTGAGCAGTGATGGGCAACGAAAGCAAAAGAGATGGAAAAGGCAGCAGCTGTAGGCAACACCAGGCAACTCTTCAGACTAATAAAACAAACGGGAATTAATAAGTCAAGTGTAAGTGAAATGATCTCAGCCCAGACATTTAGAACGATGGGCAGAACACTTTAAGGAGCAGTTCAGCTGGCCTTCAGCTACTGTACAACTACCCACTATTCCCAGACTCTGAATGGAACATTGGAGTAAGTCGCTCGACCCTAGCTGAAATTCAAAAGGCTATTACTAATCTGAAACGGGGAAGAACAGCTGGTCCAGATGGATTGGCTCCAGAGGTCTTTAAATATGGTGGTCCAATTTTGGAGCAACGTTGGGAGATGCAGTCCCATGGTAGTCAGTGACCAACGATTGATTCATACGCCATTTGTTCCCTCAGGATACAACAGCTCATGTGCACCACTGGTTTGAAATCAGGATTTTTCAACGCCCCTAGGTGTACTATCTGTGTCCACTAACCCGGTTACAGCATCGGACATTCGATTTTCGTTCTCTCAATTCCGTAACCAACACTCCTGCTACGAGAAAGCAGTGAGTGGGACTTTGCTGTCAGTGGTTGTATGCACGTGGCCACTTGAAAGCATTTCGAGGGTAGCTGACTCTTCTCACTCTCGGGTGTACCAGAGCACTTGGGAGCAGTCAGTCAGTCAGTCAGTTACAACGTAGTACTTCGTACGTACGTACATCAGTTCGAGTTGCCATACCACATTAGCACAGAGATGAAGTTGTCGATTCAAATCCCATATTGGTAGAAGTAGTAAGAGTATAAGCAGTACTCGGAAAGATTAGGGTTTGAAGATGTTATTGAAGGAGTATAATACAATGAAATAAATTTGGAAAGAGAAAAAGGATACAGACATGAAGAATTCAGATTAGAATTTGGTAGAACACAGAGTGGATGCACCTTCGCCATTGCAAACGATTTTGAGCCATGTCATTCAAGGTCTTTAACAATCGGTTGCTATCATCTCGCGGATCCCAACCAGGTAGTCTAAACCTACCAACATGGCCCAGTCCACTTGTCAGTGACTGCATGGATTTATGCCATGTTTTGGTCTGGCCACCCATAGCTTTCTTCCAACCTGCTCCTACACCATAAAGCATTGCACGTCGGGGCAGTCGGTGGTTGGGCATACGTAACACGTGTCCCAGCCATCTCAACTGATGAAGTTTCACTACTTCATCAATCGATTTGCCATCCTTACCTAGTACCCGTTTCCTAACAACTGCATTACTTACCCGGTGGTCCCAGGATATACGAGCAATGCTTCGAAGACACCTATGATCGAACACTAGTAGCCTACAAATATACTCTACTCTTATCGGCCATGTTTCACTGCCATAAAGTAGGACGGAACGAACTGCTGCACAGTAAACCCGTCCTTTGGTTGCTAGACGGATATCTCGCCTACACCACAAATGACGCAAGTTGGCGGAAGCTAGACGAGTCTTCTGTATCCGTGATGAGATTTCGTCACATACCAGACCACAAGGGCTGATGAGACTCCCAAGATAAGTGAAGCTGTCAACACGCTCAACTACTTCACTCCCTATCATTAGTTCAGGTGTCGATGCAACCCAATCCTGAAGTAACATTTTGCACTTCGAGGGAGAGAATCGTATCCCGAACATGCCTGCATTGTTGCTTATAGTGGTCAGAAGACTCTGCATTTTGTTAGCGTCTTCACCAAATAGAACTATGTCGTCGGCGTATTCTTAATCAACAAGTGAGCCTCCCGGTAAAAGTTCAACTCCAGGAGATTGAGATGATGAAAGTGATACCTCTAAAAGCACGTCTACGACAAAGTTAAACAAGAATGGGGAGAGTGGACTGCCCTGACGAACACCACTTGAGGCAACCAATTCTGATGACAGTTCGCCATAGGCTCTAACTCGACCAGTTGTGTTCGAGTAGAGAGCCTTTATAAGATTAATGTACTTCTTTGGTACTCTATTCAGTGACAAACACTGCTATAGAACCTCACGATCAACGGAGTCAAATGCCACCTTAAGGTCAAGAAATACTACTATTGTGGGACGTCTGAATGTGTGTCTATGTTCTAGGACCTGACGTAGAGTGAATATCTGGTCTATGCAACCACGTCCAGGTCAGAAACCAGCCTGGTTTTCTCTAGTCTGCTCTTCACGAGCTTTAGTTAGGCGTCGAAGTATTATTGAAGCTAATATTTTAGACACTATATTAGTCAAACTGATTCCTCTGTGATTGTCACAGGAGGACTTTTGTCCTTTCTTATAGACTGGCACAATCAGTGATTGGGACCAGTCAGATGGGATTACGTCCAGTTCCCAGATTCTACCTAAGACCTCAGTCAATCTCGTTGCTAGTACCGGACCACCATCCTTAAAAATCTCAGTGGTGAACCTGTCAGGGCCTGCTGCTCTCCCTTGCTTCAGATTTCCTATAGCGTTTTCAACCTCGTAGAGAGTTGGAGGACTTACATCAATTTGCCATTCAGGACGACTGGGGATCGTATGAAACGGAAGTGTGGCTGAAGGCCAGTTGAACTGATCCCTAAAGTGTTCTGCCCATCGATCCAATCTCCTGGATTGAGAGTGAATGATATGTCCATCTTTATCTGAGATAGTTTCACTGATACTTGGGTTCCTAATACCGGTTTCTTTAACAAGTCTGAATAGCTGTCTACTGTTATCTATTGCCGCTGCCTTTTCCATCTCTCTTGCTTTCGCTACCCACCACTGTTCACGATCATTGCGTAAGCTTCTTATTAGCCTGCTCTTAAGCTGACTCCGGTTTTCGTTATGTTCAGAGCCAGGTGGGATGAGTTTTCGAGCATCTATCAGTGCGATAGATGCTGGCGAGTTCTATTGTTTCTCCCTAACATTATGGTTTACCTTACTAGCGGATATCACAGCTGTTTCCACAGCTTTTCGGATGTCATTCCACGCTGCTTCGGGGTGGACACAACTTACATGTCTGTCTAACTGTTTTTCCAGTTGTTCCTGAAATATATTCTTAGCTTGCTTATTATTAAGCAGAACCCTTAGAGGCTAACCTACAGTGTCTTTCTTATGTCCAGTGAGACGCAGACAGATACGTGCTCGCACTAGAGCATGATCTGAATCTAAACATGTGCTCCAGAATGAGCGACAGTCTTCTATCGAGCCCCTCCATCGGTGGCTGATAGCGATGTGATCTAATTGGGTCCAACGTTGGGACGAATTAGGGGGTCGCCATGTCAAAAGATGTTTTTCCTTATGCTTAAAGTTAGTATTTGCAAGAAATAGGCGGTTATCTGAGCACAGCTGCAACAGACGGTCGCCATTATCTGTTCTTTCCGCCATGACACCATAAGATCCACTCAGGTGTCTTTCCCTTTCACTTAGTTTACCTACTTGAGCATTTAAGTCACCTACCACTATTACTACATCAGAACGCCTAGCTTTTCGGAGAAGGTCGGAAAGTTTCCTGTAGAACTCATCTTTTATATCGTCTGAGCTGCAGTCAGTGGGAGAGTAGGCAGAGATGACGAAGAGGCAACGACGAGTTTCCTTTTCTTACCGAGTCCTTACTGTTCCATTTATTTAGACAGCGCATAGACGACTGTCAACTGGGATCCAATCTAAAAAACCTAGCTCTGCCCTAGGACTTAATGCTATACCTACTCCAGCGAGGCCACGGGAAGCAGCATCAGGGCTTCCAGATACACGAAGCGTGTATCGAGATGGTTCTTTATTTTGATTAGGTGAGGTCAAATGAATGATGCTACTCGGATCTTGTATGCTCGTTTCGGAGACGCAGCACACATCGATGGTGCGAGATTTGAAAGTCTCAGCTAAGGAAGCTTGTTGTCCTATTTGGCACAATGTTCGGACATTAAAAGTTCCTACATGTAGTTTAGAGCGTGGTTTCAGGAGACCAGGAATAACGTTCTGTGTACTCGAATCGTTTGCCCCAGCGGTGTGAGGTGATAAAAGGACGTGAGAAGGGTTAGTCGTTGAGATAAGAGAGTTGTTAGGAGGTGTAGGAAGGGTTTGAAAGTGACCGACTTGGTCTCGTGTGCTGTTATGGGTATGAGGGCTAATATCACTTCCCGGCTGCCCACACCGTGGAAGGGTATTTCTTGAGGGACCTGAAAAAGAAGTTGGATTAGTGTTGGTCTGAACGACCTGCGAGCGTGACCGCAGTGCCAAAGGGACAACTGCTTGAGATCTGCCACACATGACCTATTTGTGGGTGATTTTTGTGTTAGCTCCGTACTTGTTGGGACCTTACCGTCGGAGACGGAAATCCGTGGGATAAGGCGAAGTGTGCATTTTTAGGGTCGACCTTTTCTAACCCCACCCCTCCTTGTGGGAAGGCAGCATCGCTGTCATGCTGGTTGTCTGAAGGAAACACCTTACTGCCGTCACACCTCTGTACAGTCGGCAGTACGACTTCGCCTTCGGACCTTGGGATTGCTGCTTTTAGTCTTGCCGCTCTTCAACCGACCTGTCTGGCATGGTAGGACCTCGAGGAACGATTGTTCCAGCCAGCATAGCTCGATTGCTTCATCACGATAGGCAAGCCCGACCACCACGTCAAGGTAGCAGCAACGGTCGGGGCACTTGGGAGCACGAGGAAAGAAATGCTCCGGATACTCAGGGAGTTGCTCTGATGTTGTCCAGAGAAACACGTAAAGCACTTATAGGGTGGGAATGCCAAGGACCCAGGATCAACAAAGCATCATTCAAAACAAAGGAGGGAATCACAATGAATATTATCCAATGCTACGCATCAACAACGACGATAGTGATAGGATTCACGAGAGGCTGCGATCGGTCACAGAGAAGTGCTCTGGAAGGGGTCTGACCATCCTGATGATAAACCTAAGCGCCCAAGTCGGAATGGATAACACCGGGTACGAAGATACCATAGGACGATATGGACTGGCAGAAAGGAAAGAGAATGTTGAGAGATTCGCAAACCCATATGCATTCAACAAAATGGTTATAGAAGGCACAATATTCCCCCACAAACTCATACACAAGGCTACGTGGGTCTCACCGGATCACGCTACACAGAACCAAACCGGTCGCATTTACATCACTAAAATGTCAGAAGGTCAATGAAAGACGTGAGAACCAAGAGAGGAGCTGACATAACTTCAGATCACCACCCAGTTATTGACAAGATGAAACTGAAGCGAAAGACAACTGGAGAGACAGCATTACAAAGGTTCAATACAGTTTTCCTTTGATATACTAACAAACTCAACGAATTCAAGGTCTCTCAACAACAGGTTTCGAGCCATACAAGATCTACTCAAAGAAGAAATTACTATGCAGAGTAACTGGAAAGGGATAAAAGAAGCACTAACTCCAACGTATCAGGAGGCTATGGACCTCAAGAAGCATCATCATAAGCGATGGATCTTCATCGAAACCCTGAGGATTCAAGAAAGGAAGGACAAGAGGACAGCAGTTAACGACAGCCGAACAAAACAGAGATAGTCAAACTGAACAAACAGAAACAAACAAACAAGTTGAAAGGAGCATTACAGCTGACAAGCAGAAAGACGTGGGAGACATAGAAGCGATGGTGAAAAAAGCTTCAAGAGAAGGGAGCCCCCAAATGCCCTGGTACGGCCGAGAGTGGGGAGAGTCCGCTCTCCCTCTCCAAATGCTCTCATATGGCCACGCGTATATAGCCCCTGCCAGGGAAGTCCTACTCACTGCCTTCTCGTGGCACTACTGTTGTTTACGAAAGTGAGAGGACGAAAAGCGAATGTCCGGCGCTATAACCGGGTTGGTGGATGTGGAGGATCCACCTAGGGGAGTTGGAAAACCCTCATTCCAAACCAATGGTGCACATGGGGTCCAGTATCCTGAGGGAACGAATGGCGTATGAACCAACTGTTGGTCACCGGCCACCATGGGACTGCATCTCCTTACGATGCTCCACTGCCTTGTGGGTTAGACCTTTAGATCAAAGGCTCGGGGTGTGGTCCCCTAAGAAAATCACCTGCTTCGGTTTGGGCACCCGGGCAGTATCACAGCCCTCACACAAATCGAATGAGATTTGTGAGGCGCATATTTATTCGGTGCCCTTTGTACCAATATGTGATTAAATAAATAAATAATAAATAAGTATGAAATAACTATATGACACAATAGATGAACTAGGAGGGAAATATATTAAACAAGAGAGACCAGTCAGGGACAAACAAGGCAAACCAATCACTGAGATTTAAGAACAGCAGAACAGGTGGGTAGACCACTACGAAGAACTCCTGAATATAGACCAGCCCTACTGGACATCGAAGCAGCACAGATAGATCTTCCTATAGCTGTCACTTCACCAACGATCGAAGAAATCAGCATGACGATCGGACAAATCAAGAGTGGGAAAGCAGAAGGGCCAGACAACATAGCAGCTGAAGCACTGAAGTCAGATATAGAGGTAACTACGAAGATGTTCCACATTATATTTAGAAAGATTTCGGAGAAACAAGTGCCGACAGACTGTAGAGAAGGACAGCTTATCAAGATGCCAAAGAAAGATTTTAGCAAGTGTGAGGAATCATACTATCAGTACGAGGAAAATCTTTTAAGTGTTGTTTAGCCGAACGAAGGACTGAGTAGATGCTTAGCTTCGATGTCAGATTCCAATTGAGGATGGAATACGAAAAAGACACTGGAACTGGATAGGACATACATTAAGGAGATCATCAGGCTGCATCGCGAGGAGAGCGTTAAATTAGAATCCTTAAAGAAAAGGGGAAAGAGGAAGACCGAAGGAAACACTGTGCCGGGTACTGGAAGTAGACATCAAAACGATGAAATATAGACTGGAAAGGATTTCCTAGGACAGTGCTTGATGGAGAACCCCGATGGGCAGCCTGTACTCCTACACGAGGGTTAACAAAGGTACGTATGTAACGGAGTAAGCCTGCTTATTGAAGGTGACAATACCTAACAGTTTGAGCTTTTTGATGAAACATACATGATTGATTCTATCAAAAGCTTTTGCGAAGTCGAGGTACACATCAACCTTCCCACTGAGATCAAGAATGTTTGACCATTTGTCCGCCGCGTTCATCAGGTATAGTTGGGGTGAAGGAAGTTTACGGATAACGAGTAATCACGTAGCCTATCATATATCAAGGATTCTGTAGCTTTTGTTATTACTAAGGGAAGTGCTACCAGTCAGTAGCTTGAAAGTTCACTGCGTCAACAACATTTGGAAACTAGTGAGGTGTGCGCCAGCTTCCGACTGTACGCGGCCATCCCTCGGCTTATCGATCGTGTGAATGTTACACTGAGCGATGTTGCCAAGATTGATGCCGTTTCTCTCAGTCAAGCAAAAGGGTCCATATACGGCCAGGGAAAGTGTCTTTGTCATTGCTGCAGTTCCTAATACACCAAGTCAGCCCTCAGGTCCAATCGTGAGAGTCCTGTTGAGTTGCAGGTGGGGTCCTCATCGACGTAGTTTGTATGTGACTGTTGAAATGTTTGAAAGTACTGCTGTTAGGAGCTCAGTGGCAACCCCGTCATTGTTGGTTGGGCTATTAGAGCCTAAGAACTGAGAAACTCCGACTCTGCCTTGTTGAAGAGAGGCTGCATGAGTGAACGAGTTTTACGGATTGGAGAAAAAAGTATCGATTAGCTTGATCTGACACTGGAGCCCATCTTCTCTTATCGATTTACCGCACTGGTTCTCTTGCTGCTTAAACTGTTTGTGTGCTGTCGTTACTAGTTGGTTTAGGCTCTTCTCAGTAGTGCTTTTCCAGTCTTAGTAGTCGAAGAGTTCGATTCCTTACGACTGTACGTTGTTTGTAGTTTTGGAGGACAATTTGTGGGACAGACTGGTTTATAACACGTAAGAAATCCCAATGAGCATCTATATCAAGTTGAGAGTGAGCTTTCTATTCCATCTACTGTAGATTGTCCTTTAAGGCTGACACATCCAAACGTTTGAAATTCTAACGCCTATTGTTGGTGGGACATTTTAGGTCAGTGCTACTGTTAAAAGTAAAGAACACCACAGCGTGGTCGCCTTTTCTATGGGAGCCGAGATTGTCAATCAGGAGTACCCAATCTATCTATTATGAGGAGACTTGGAAATTTAAGGGTTTTTCCAAAAGCCGTGAAAACTTAGTAATTACCCCCAAAGTTTGAGGAAATTTTGGGGAAAAGCCCGCGTTATAAGATCCTAGGGAAATATTGAAGATAGCCACAAAACTTTGGAGATTTTCCACAGGCCTGGAGAAATTTTAGGGTTTTTACGCTATTTTCTCAAAGTTTTCTATTGAGGCTTCCCCAAAGTTTATGGCCAAAATTTACGGCGAGACTATAATTTATGGACGAGCTAATTAGAAACTTTTGAGGGATTTTAAGGTCACGGCGCCAATTTCAGTACCTGATGCTTATGTACGATCGGTTCACAGAGGATTTTAGAGAAGACTTGACAATTAGGCGGCTACAATAAATGTGACTACTAAGTCCCTTTATTTGTAATTGTAGTAATCAAATGACTTGTCGACCCTGTACAGACTACCGTGATGTTAACCTTTGATGTAACATGCGTTGAAGCAAGACTTCTGCTAGAATAGGAACCTTTTTCGCTCGATTCAGATTGAGACTAAGACATATTATAATAATTGCCGTGAACTGTATGATAAAAGCACCAGTAACATTGGCTGCAGTAATCGCAGCTGTTACTGAAACTTCGGCTGTTCAGTGGTATGAGTATTGTAGGGACATATCCATAATAAAAATGATAAACTTACAGAACCGGAGTACACACAAACAATACTGGGAGGGTTTTTGTGACTTTATAATGGCTCCAGAGACCGACTGGTATGGAGCCATATGGATGACTTCCTCTGCCTTATGCATTACGATTTAAGAACCTCTTTCTAACCTTGACAAGTTTTCGGACTACATAAGTGTATCCATTTCAATTATTTGGCTTTGTATAGTATATTTATACTCTATGCTGACTGTTAACTGATTGGCTGATATTTCTTAAGGTCACTTAGGCTTCGTTCAAAGGTCGTCCATAAGTTATAGTCTCGTCAAATTAACCTCAAAATAGGAAGATTGGTTAGGGTTGAGGTCCTTTCCACTTGGCGGTTAGAAGGCTGTCCGAATTCCGACGTTTCCCCTTGACAGTTCGTGCAATCCCAGGAGTAGACTGCACAGCCAATTTTCTTACAAGACCGGGGCTGGTTAACACTTCTGACGGTGATCGATGCCTTTTAACACTATTGACGGTGGCCCGGCAACTTAGCTTCTAAATCTGTTATCAATTATTAACTTGAACAGCAGTGATCTACCGAACTTCAAGCTTATGACAAAGGTTTGGGTCAAAGATGGTACTTTCGCTGTGCAAGGACACAGCAAAAGTTTGAGATGCATATCACGCTCATAAAGCACGAGCTGTAAACATCAGAATACAAGACTTTGTGCCTTGAAAAATATATCTTGACATAAATAATAAACCTGAAAATTCTAGCTACGTCACATCTTACTTCTGATCGGCGGCAAAAAACCAGCTTCGACGTCAACCGCCAGGTAACAGCTTTTAAACTACACACCGAACTAAAAGATACAAACAAAATGTGAAATCGAATTTTCAGTTGTTGGTCTAAAATATAAGGCTACGGGTTTTAAGTCTCGTTTTGATGTTTAATCATAAATTCCGAACTTCGAATGAACGGTGTTGTGAAGATGATGAGATATTTAAGAGAAGGGTTATCCTTTTCTTCATTCAATAAATTTTTGTAGTTTTGGATCGTTTACTACGTATCAAGACCACTTAGCTTTACACAAGGTACTAAAAACTATCTTGTTATAATGGAATTTTGTTTGTGTAATTATTTTTGTACAAAAGTATTTTCGGTTAATATACTTTCTGAACTTAACGGTTGATTATTGTCAAACTATTCGTTCTAACCTTGACGAATATTCGTACAAATTAACGGTTGATAGTTCGTTTCCGTTTTCCGGCTCGAATGTTTGTAAGTACCTTATAATTTGGACGCTTTTTTTCAAATCTTCTGAAAATGGTCAAACGATGGCTGGATGATGTAAAAAGGTAAATCTTCGGCTCCCAAGTAATCTGTACTTCTGTGAGTAGTAGTACGCAGAGTGTGGTGTCATTACGGTTATTACAACCAAAGATAAGCAGTTTCTAAAAGGCTCAGTGTACCTAGATGCGTGTGCCTGAGCCAGCAGTATTATTTGGATTCAACTAGCTTATTATGAGAAAATATTGTGACAGTAAACATAGCTAAAAAAAACCTGTACATCACCATCGTAGGTAATCCGGGTACCTACTTGAGTTAGATGGGATGGCGTGACCAACCACCTAACATTGAAGTACCTAGCGTGGATTACGCTTTTGTGATATCCAGGTACGATGTCATCTTTGATGAAGGTACAACACAAACGACGTTATTACAGAAACAGATTAGTAAGTGTAGGATTTAATTTGTCTTACAGATGTACTATTAAAACTGTAAACGCGATACTGGCGATCTCAGAGTCTATGTGAAAGCTAAATTCAGAACAAGGACGACTTGGCTTTAAACTTTATCTGTTTCTAAACATAAAAACAATCAGATTAGTACAATAATTAAAGAATTACAGTCATTAAGTGAAACGCAAAAACATACCGACCAGTATTGCGTGTCTTATCGAAATGAATAAAAATTATGAGTCACATCAATATAATAGGATAATAATGTTTTTCAATTGGTAAGTCACATGCAGCAGGAATAGTTTACAGACACATCAGACCAGAATAATGTGGTGGGAGCTTAAGCAAAGATATGATTAGTTAGTTGTGGACATAACTAACAGTAAGAGCGTGATACGACTAGTATTCTAGTTTAACAACTAGCAACCAGTAGTACCTTCTATATTCGATCGTTCCCGGCCAAAGGAAATCAGAAGTCAGACGAGAAGAGGCAGGAAAGATATATTTGATACGTTATCGATATATCGAGAGGCGTTTGATCTTAGCTATCTATTGAAACGTAGGAGCTGTGTCCCACGCCGAGTTGAAACGTGATCTGGTACGGATGCATGACCGAAAGCCTTAAGTTAAACAAGTCCACTAAAACAACGTGGTCAGCATCCAATGTCGAACACTTAGAAAGCTATTGATTCTGGGGAATTATTTACAGCTACAGCATCCAGTCGATTAATACACGTTGTAAATCCTTAACCGTGAAGATGTTTGACTGATCGTTCAATGATCAGTGGTCTGTCTGCTGACGTGGAAATGGTTCGGCCTGATGGACGATTGGTTCAATAACGTGTTCTTGTCCCTGCAGCACTTTCATCAGAACTATTTTGGAAGGGTAAATTGTGTTGTGGGGTAACTCGAAGTATTATTATCACTTAACTCAATAAAAATTATCAAAGCAAATATTATTGGTCGCGAATTTTCCGGATATTCCTTTTTCGAGTAAACCAGAGTCGGAACTTTAGACAGAATATGACCAAGCTAGAAGTCTGGCTAACCTGACAGTGACTCAAAATAGCACTGGGGTCACACTATTAAGAGATTTGGATTAGGTAGCCAGATCATGGGCTTAAGGGGAAATCAAACTAGGCCACATAGGATGGCACCTAAATCGTTGAATTGACGTGATTCGACTCTACAAAATACATATAAATTGAGAAAGTTACGGGTTCTCGTTCGAAAGGATTCGTCACTTGTTTAACATTTTTGGTAAAAAATTTTCACGTGGTTTAGAAATTCTTCTTGTTCTTTTGTAGACTGTATTATACTTGGATTATCATCCTATCTCACATATCGGTCTTATTTCACCCCAGGAAAATAATTTTTACGGACACTTACCAGTTAATACATACATATCATGGACTTCGTTTCCTGTATATCTTATATAAACTCCCAGCAATCGACATTGACGTGTATTTATCTTTGGATTATACTAATTGAAATATGGATATTCCATTGATCGGTACTCTCTTACGTCATAAATGAACACCTTATATCTGATATACGTTATATACTCATAGTCCCTGATCCTGGTATTACCCCGGTTAATACGTAATAGTAACCATATACTCAGATTTTATCTTTTAGTTAGGAAAGCTCTTTACTCACCCGGCTTCAACTTATGGAAAGTAACTCTAGTAAAATAGACATTTCACCAACTTTCAAGTCAACCAAAACGTCAAAGTCTGTAACCCCTATGATTGACGACTCAGTACCTGACAATGATAAACCTTTATCTTCTGAATCCTATGCCTCTTATCAGCAGATATCACTATCCCTGCCTGGTTCTCCATGTAACAACCCCTATATTTCTTTGTGCAGCATGCTTACGGTAAGAATAATTGACATTAAAGGCACAATACCCACATGCAACGAAAAGTCTACCGGACAGCATATCTTACTAAGGTATAAATACAAAATTTCAAAAACAATGAGTCTAACAGTATATGTTACGTCCTTGATCTGTCTACCCACTTTCGTGCCGAGGATAACTTGTCCAATGTAGGTTAAGACCTTGACGCGATAGGCTTGTAAAATCCAAACCTAAATTCCAATAGGTCTGAATGTGGTTGAATAAATATAGTAAAAGTTTAGAGACTCGTTTCAATTGAAATCAAAACAAAGTGTTTGATATAGTGACGGTTCTAAATTTCATCATATATACAAATGTACAAATTTACCTAAACAAATATTACTACCCAGTTATTCAACCGACAATTGATACCAAAATATTCAATCTAAATTACAATAAATAGCAAAGTGGTAAGAAATATATGAAAATTACCGAAAACACCGAAAGGTAAGCGTTATTCTATCCTTTCTGGATAGATCAAGTAAAATTCCGTCTGAGCAGCTGTTTTATAACACAAAGTGTTTCAATATCTGGGAAAGTGCTCCAAATTACAACCAAAGATACACGATCCCAGTCAAATCAAACCTCACAATCAAATAGCGAGCAGTCAATATGGCAGACGCCAGAATAATAACAATTAAAACAAACTAGATACAGTTCAGTAAGGAACATAGAGACCCAATAAAAAACGATAATAAAACCAAGAAAATTAAACGTTATAGTCTTAATTAGCATCAAAAATGTCAACAACATACACAAATAAAGAAACGTAAGGAAGAAATCACAAATGTATGCATGGAGGGATTTTCACTTGCAAAATGGATCCAACAAGGCTGACTGGCTTAACCTTGTGTCTAGTATGCGTGAGTCCGAAGTGAGGTAGAGAGAAGAAAACTATTCTATCACCTGATTGGATGACAGGCACACTCGAGAGAGAAGACAAGACAACTGGAAAACTACTCGCTTCATTCCCAAATTCCGATCTGGTACCCGAATTCAGATTAGTGTAAAAAGATACATGAATAAATAGATGACTAACCTGACCACAACGTACAATAATTAAGAAAATACAATTATGTCCAAAGCTGGGGGATTAGGGTAGAAAATATAGTACAAAAGGTTAAGTCCAAATTACAATAGCTTGGGAACAGAAAAGGCTATGGCAGTGAATCATACATCAAACGAAAGCTTATGATCTGTAGAATAGACTAGGGGCAAAACTAAATGTTACTGTTATATAACCTTTGAATTAAATGAAATAACGCCACCCAAACTAGCTTACGTAGGTTGTCAAGGCTTCTTGTTTCTCTGTTCACATCAGTTTATCTGACATACGAAAACACTACTCAATATAGTGCTTTTATCCGTCAGTAACCAATCTCTCTGGCCGAAATTAACGGTTGTCCTAACCAATTAGCACTCCTCACACACATATGGAGTATTAATACTGATGAAAATCGTGAACTACCCACTAAAGTTGAGTGTATTTCAGAGTTTGTGGCTGAAGAAGTGACGAAAAGAGGGATGTCGTTCCACAATGCAGTTGCATGCAATCTCTCTGGCCGCACATATCCGAATAAGTTAAAGGATATTTGCCTTAAAGCATGCAGTATGCTGAATGTCAACTGCCAAGTCACCCACCTTAGAAAAAAATTGGATAGATCGACATGCCCTCTTCTGTTTAGGTTTGGTTGTCGTATCGATGCTAAGCAATCTATTGAAAGTACGATGGACAAGATGGTCAGGAACTCCTGTAGTTCGGTTACAAGCGCTGCGGACATTTCGTTGAAATTAGATGGTTTTACTTCATCACCACAGAACCCAACTATGAATACTTCACTAAGTGATGGACCTACTGTGCAACCTAGGATTGGCCACAACTGTTGGTTGGAGCTTTTGAACTATGACAAGCCATCGTAGTTTGGTTGAAACATCAGTTTTCTGAAACACATTTTGCAAAGGCACTTTTCAGATATTCTCAGCAAACTTGTTTTCAATCCAATATAGTAGTACGCTCCTGTTTCCAGAAATTTCGGTTCGATGTTGTGACGACGTAGTACACTTCTGACTGACTTGGGGAGTTCTGGAACGTACACCCAGTAAAAGTCCGAAATTCCTTTCGCCTTCTGTACCGTAATGTCACCTTTTATCATCTCAATTACAACTCTATATAGCTGTTGCTTCATTGATAGATGAACAGGTGGAGACATTTCGGCAGTTGCACTGTCTATAATTTGTTAATAAAGAAACCTAGACTATACCGTTGATTGTACTCTGTGTACACTGGACGTAACTACATAAGGCAGTGCCTGATTGTGAGGCGAACGTGTTACACTACTCTGCAGCTACAGCGGTCCCTACTTCTTCGACACCAACTGAATTGTTGTTCTTTTAATCAGTGGCCGTTAAAACACACTTATTCTCGAACTGAACCCTTTGCTTTTTCAACCTTCTGTAAAAAGTTGATTTAAGAAAGCCCATAAACTTCAGTGCTCTGTTGGTCTCAACTAGTCTTTTATCACTATCATTAAGCGCTACATTATTAGTCTAAAAAAACAATAAGCTGTAGTCAGACGGAACAGAAGCATTGACCTAAATTGTGGACAGTACGAATAAAAAGACCTGTATGGTGTGAGATTTTTGAAAAAGTAGTCTAAAGTCGATAACTCAATGCCTCGTCTATGTTTGACCTACTACAACAAAATTTCAACATCGGTAATGTATTCATGACCATAGTTCATGATAATAATGAAATTATTATTTTTATAGTTGAAATCATGGGTCAATCGAATCTAGAACATCACGGACGGCCATCTCATCTCATTGTGGGACTCCTCAGCAGTGCGCATCCACGATCTCGCCTCGCGAGATTCGCGTACTGCTGAGGAGTCCCACAATAAGACGAAACGGCCGTCCAGCGCTTCGAGGTTTTCTATGGTGTTCTAGATTCAATTGAATCATGATTTCAACTATAAAATCACTGAAAATCTCCACAAAACCCCTTTCTGATAAAATTAATATTTATTAATTGTAATTCCATCTTCAAAGGATTAAAAATGCACTGGTAATTAAATGTTTGTCCATAAATTCGCGCAAAACAGATTTTCAGGTTCTCCCCCAAAATTTCCCCAAATTTGGGAGTCTAGGTATTCTTTTTCATTGTTACCACCGCACATGCTATTCAATCAGCTTGAACATTGGTTGCTTCATATCAATGTTGATTAGTATTTCAACTTAAATCATTGGTTCAATCTATAGAAATAACCAATGAACTACGATTACAATCAACTATCGCGGTTCTTTAACAAGCATTAGCAGCACGTAAGCGCTCCTGTATAATGTGTCTGTTAACATATCAATCACTCGTAAATATAGCCACAAAGCAACACAAACGCACATCTGTTTGTAACTTATCAACTTGTAAAAGCGAGACAAGATTAACTGCCGATTGTGAATCCATCTTTCTGCTCAATCACTATCAAGTAATTTCCATCGGAAACTATATACCGGAATGTTTTACTTAATTGGCCACTGCCTGCCTAGTTTCAGATTTCTGAGTTCATTGGCGAAACAGAGGATACGAATGCTAGAATCAGTCAGTCAGTCGTACATTAGCACAGAGATGAAGTTGTCGATTCAAATCCCATATTGGTAGAAGTAGTAAGAGTATAAGCAGTACTCGGAAAGATTAGGGTTTGAAGATGTTATTGAAGGAGTATAATACAATGAAATAAATTTGGAAAGAGAAAAAAGATAGAGACACGAAGAATTCAGAAGATTAGAATTTGGGAGAACACAAGGAGTAGATGCACCTTCACCATTGCAAACGATTTTGAGCCATGTCATTCAAGGTCTTTAACAATCGGTTGCTATCATCTCGCGGATCCCAACCAGGTAGTCTAAACCTACCAACATGGCTCAGTCCACTTGTCAGTGACTTCATCGATTTGTGCCACGTTTTGGTCTGACCGCCCATAGCTTTCTTCCAACCTGCTCCTACACCATGAAACGTTGCACTTCGGGGTAGTCGGTGGTTAGGCATACGTAACACGTATCCCAGCCATCTCAACCGATCAACTTCCATTACTTCATCAATCGATTTGCCATCCTTACCTAGTACCCGTTTCCTAACAACTGCATTACTTACCCGGTGGTCCCAGGATATACGAGCAATGCTTCGAAGACACCTATGATCGAACACTAGTAGCCTACGAATATCCTCTACTCTTCTCAGCCATGTTTCACTGCCATAAAGTAGGACGGAACGAACTGCTGCACAGTATACCCGTCCTTTGGTTGCTAGAAGGATATCTCGCCTACACCACAAATGACGCAAGTTGGCGGAAGCTAGACGAGTCTTCTGTATCCGTGATGAGATTTCGTCACATACCAGACCACAAGGGCTGATGAGACTCCCAAGATAAGTGAAGCTGTCAACACGCTCAACTACTTCACTCCCTATCATTAGTTCAGGTGTCGATGCAACCCAATCCTGAAGTAACATTTTGCACTTCGAGGGAGAGAATCGTATCCCGAACATGCCTGCATTGTTGCTTATAGTGGTCAGAAGACTCTGCATTTTGTTAGCGTCTTCACCAAATAGAACTATGTCGTCGGCGTATTCTTAGTCAACAAGTGAGCCTCCCGGTAAAAGTTCAACTCCAGGAGATTGAGATGATGAAAGTGATACCTCTAAAAGCACGTCTACGACAAAGTTAAACAAGAATGGGGAGAGTGGACTGCCCTGACGAACACCACTTGAGGTAATCAATTCTGATGACAGTTCGCCATAGGCTCTAACTCGACCAGTTGTGTTCGAGTAGAGAGCCTTTATAAGATTAATGTACTTCTTTGGTACTCTATTCAGTGACAAACACTGCTATAGAACCTCACGATCAACGGAGTCAAATGCCACCTTAAGGTCAAGAAATACTACTATTGTGGGACGTCTGAATGTGTGTCTATGTTCTAGGACCTGACGTAGAGTGAATATCTGGTCTATGCAACCACGTCCAGGTCAGAAACCAGCCTGGTTTTCTCTAGTCTGCTCTTCACGAGCTTTAGTTAGGCGTCGAAGTATTATTGAAGCTAATATTTTAGACACTATATTAGTCAAACTGATTCCTCTGTGATTGTCACAGGAGGACTTTTGTCCTTTCTTATAGACTGGCACAATCAGTGATTGGGACCAGTCAGATGGGATTACGTCCAGTTCCCAGATTCTACCTAAGACCTCAGTCAATCTCGTTGCTAGTACCGGACCACCATCCTTAAAAATCTCAGTGGTGAACCTGTCAGGGCCTGCTGCTCTCCCTTGCTTCAGATTTCCTATAGCGTTTTCAACCTCGTAGAGAGTTGGAGGACTTACATCAATTTGCCATTCAGGACGACTGGGGATCGTATGAAACGGAAGTGTGGCTGAAGGCCAGTTGAACTGATCCCTAAAGTGTTCTGCCCATCGATCCAATCTCCTGGATTGAGAGTGAATGATATGTCCATCTTTATCTGAGATAGTTTCACTGATACTTGGGTTCCTAATACCGGTTTCTTTAACAAGTCTGAATAGCTGTCTACTGTTATCTATTGCCGCTGCCTTTTCCATCTCTCTTGCTTTCGCTACCCACCACTGTTCACGATCATTGCGTAAGCTTCTTATTAGCCTGCTCTTAAGCTGACTCCGGTTTTCGTTATGTTCAGAGCCAGGTGGGATGAGTTTTCGAGCATCTATCAGTGCGATAGATGCTGGCGAGTTCTATTGTTTCTCCCTAACATTATGGTTTACCTTACTAGCGGATATCACAGCTGTTTCCACAGCTTTTCGGATGTCATTCCACGCTGCTTCGGGGTGGACACAACTTACATGTCTGTCTAACTGTTTTTCCAGTTGTTCCTGAAATATATTCTTAGCTTGCTTATTATTAAGCAGAACCCTTAGAGGCTAACCTACAGTGTCTTTCTTATGTCCAGTGAGACGCAGACAGATACGTGCTCGCACTAGAGCATGATCTGAATCTAAACATGTGCTCCAGAATGAGCGACAGTCTTCTATCGAGCCCCTCCATCGGTGGCTGATAGCGATGTGATCTAATTGGGTCCAACGTTGGGACGAATTAGGGGGTCGCCATGTCAAAAGATGTTTTTCCTTATGCTTAAAGTTAGTATTTGCAAGAAATAGGCGGTTATCTGAGCACAGCTGCAACAGACGGTCGCCATTATCTGTTCTTTCCGCCATGACACCATAAGATCCACTCAGGTGTCTTTCCCTTTCACTTAGTTTACCTACTTGAGCATTTAAGTCACCTACCACTATTACTACATCAGAACGCCTAGCTTTTCGGAGAAGGTCGGAAAGTTTCCTGTAGAACTCATCTTTTATATCGTCTGAGCTGCAGTCAGTGGGAGAGTAGGCAGAGATGACGAAGAGGCAACGACGAGTTTCCTTTTCTTACCGAGTCCCTACTGTTCCATTTATTTAGACAGCGCATAGACGACTGTCAACTGGGATCCAATCTAAAAAAACCTAGCTCTGCCCTAGGACTTAATGCTATACCTACTCCAGCGAGGCCACGGGAAGCAGCATCAGGGCTTCCAGATACACGAAGCGTGTATCGAGATGGTTCTTTATTTTGATTAGGTGAGGTCAAATGAATGATGCTACTCGGATCTTGTATGCTCGTTTCGGAGACGCAGCACACATCGATGGTGCGAGATTTGAAAGTCTCAGCTAAGGAAGCTTGTTGTCCTATTTGGCACAATGTTCGGACATTAAAAGTTCCTACATGTAGTTTAGAGCGTGGTTTCAGGAGACCAGGAATAACGTTCTGTGTACTCGAATCGTTTGCCCCAGCGGTGTGAGGTGATAAAAGGACGTGAGAAGGGTTAGTCGTTGAGATAAGAGAGTTGTTAGGAGGTGTAGGAAGGGTTTGAAAGTGACCGACTTGGTCTCGTGTGCTGTTATGGGTATGAGGGCTAATATCACTTCCCGGCTGCCCACACCGTGGAAGGGTATTTCTTGAGGGATTAATGTTGGTCATAACGACCTGGGAGCGTGACCACAGAGTCCGAGGGACATCTACTTGAGGCCGGTCACGCACGGCTTTTTTGTGGGGGATTTTCGACGTTTTAGCTCCGTTCTTCAATGGGCCTTACCGCAGGAGACGGAAATCCGTGAGGCATGACATTTTTAGGGTCGACCATTTCTTACCCCTTCCCTCCTTGTGAGAAGGCGGCATAGCTGCAGGTGCCGGTTGTCCGAGGGAAACACCTTACTGCTTTCACAGCACTCTACAGTCAGCAGTACAGCTTCACCCTCGGACCTTAAGTTATTGCTTTTAGTCTTACCGTTCTCCAATCGACCTGCCTGACATGGTAGAACATACAGAAACATATGTTCCAGCCAATATTGATCAGTTGAATCATCACGATAGGCAAGCCCGACTACCGCGTCAATATAGCATCTACAGTCGGGACGAATGCTAGAAATTCATGGTGAGTTTGAACTATAATTTCCTGCAATGTTAGATCCTGTTCAGATTGTCCATCAGGCAGTGCTGCGTATTCGGCTTAAATTAATTTCGGACTTATACAAATTCAGTCTACAATGCAGTGTTGAACTAACAATTTATTCAACAGTACCTCGTATATAATGCAGACTCGAATTGCCGTCTACTTCGAACTTTAATTACTTGGGTGCGAGAGTAACCCAGGCAAGTTTCATAATTGCATTATATTATTTCTTACCATGTTTATGATGTCGAATTACATTTCACAGTTGCTTTCACGTAGAGCAGTCATATATTCTGTTGTGGTGTGGTCTACTTATATCCATATAAGTAGTATGTGGCGTGGTCAGACATAGAATGTATTGTGGCAGAAGACCGATGAGCAAAGAACTGAAATGAAGCGCAATCGTTTGGAAAATGCATGAGCAATGGAATTAGAGAAGAAACAGTGAAGATTGAAACAATTGGTTGTTATTTTGCAAATTGACTGTTCATTGTTTGGTTATCAGAATTTACTGAGATAGTCTGTAATGTTTGCTTAAATACATTCGATTGTCCCCAGTGGTGTTCTGTTCACTACACTGTCACTACCGTCAGGCTTTAATCGAAATCATGTAGGTTTATGACTCTTATGTCGTCATACTATGGAAAAACGTATTGCATGTACGCGAGCAATCTTAGTCCATGTCCTAATTAGACAAATTGTCGTACGTAATTTATCACTTAACGCTAGGTAATAAGCTCTTCGCATTAGCCTCTTACGAAATGGCCAATTTATCTAAACTTCAGTTACATTGGTGTTTACCATTTTAAGTAATATATATTATAAGCTTTGTATTTGGTATTATCTGACACAGTAAATCATGACTCCACTTCCTTATTAGACGAAAGTCATTTTAATTCCGTTTTCGGTTTATTCACATGCAATACGAATTTGAAAAATATATAAACGACCTGTGAAATTCTCCACGAACCCCACAATAGTCTTCGTATATGTTTGTTTTTACACATCCAACTGCTACAATAATAATATGCAAACGAACGTTCAGTACAACTGTCAGTACGATGTGACGTTATGATATATCCGAACTATTGTAATTATTCAATTTCGACGTCGTACTTTATGTTATGTAGTATTGTTTCCTGGTGGAAGTTACCTAACAGACGATTTAAGTATGTCAATCGGCCGTTCGACTACTCGATGACATAAAACCAATCCACTTCAATTGGTGGTCTGACAATACTATCATTCGCCCGAATCACCAGTTTACGCAGTCGACCGAATCTCCTGCAAACTGAAAAAGACATTGTCGCCTCCATCCCAACACTGACAGAGTTTTTTACTAGTGTCACTGACATCAGTCCAGAGTAACACTCTTGGTTTCCTATGTTCTTTACTATTTTTTTGGTTCACCTATCGAACAAACATTCTGCACTCACAATTTGTCACCGCTTCAACGTATAAAAGTTCTATGGCTGCTTTTAAGATCGTATAACACGAAGGGCCTGATTACGTGAATATGTTGGTAAGAATGAGTACAGAGATGTTAGTGAGACCATCACCGCATGGGCCAGTCCACTGCGTATGATTTACTGGTGCACGTTGGTTGTCCTTGACTTTACCAGGGATCGATGATCTGTTCGGTATTCAGTGACCCAACTACCGACGATTTGGCTAGGGCTCAGTGACATTTCACTGTCCCTGCAGGCTCTCGTTCGGCATAAATTGTTATTTATTTATAAAGGATAATCATTCGACAATGTGTCTGTGGATAAAACGTTAATATACAATAAAGGATGGAAAGAAGCTGAGAGGTTAACCGCTGCATTTCGGGATAGATGGATAAAAGAATATCTGTCGACACTCCAAACAAAAAATAAATAATTGGACGTATGAAATAAGTTACAAACAGACAACCTAGTTCTCGTTAGTAACATCAAAGCAAGTAGAATTCTGTGACCAAAGGCATCGTCGAACAGGTAATTTGTGGCCCTGACGGATAGGTTTGTACAGCGAAGTTGAGAAAGGCAAACGAAGAAATCGTTCGGAATGTACGAAGTCCATGCCTACTGGAAGGAGCCGGTTATCTGACGATGATGAACGATGAACGAATCAACCAATGATAACATGAAACGCCCTTCACCACATTAACTTTCTTTGACCTTGTATGACTATGTTTTGTTTACTCACCAATCACAACTTTATGTTCATTAAAAAACAATATTCGCTTTCTTGACCCATTTTTCCTATGCTCTAGTTACTGTTTAATATGCTATGTATGGCTCTGCTTTCCCCTTTTTAATAGACTGTATTGTTTATTTTGAATATTAACAGTATTAATTTATCTTTTAAAAACAGATAAAGTTGATTAGGTCAAACAACTTACTTTTTCTGACTCTTTCTAAGCTAAGACTCTGTGTTCGACAGTTTAGAGAATAGTTTAGAATTACACCAGTAAGTGATTACTTCCTCCACTGAATTTCAGCCAAAACAAACTTATACTTCACGTGGTGCGTTTCGATAAAGCCAGAACAATATGAAAAAAAGTGCATCAAATGAAAGCTAGAATCATCGTGAGACAAAAGCTTCTACTCAATCAGCTTCTTATCGAATTTTCCATGTTATTGTGTTGTGTACGTTACTATTAGTATGAAGCATCAATGGAAAGTGAAATGCATGCTGTCAGAAGGTTAAGAAGATCTAAAAGAACAGAGTGGTTGGTGTGAAAACTAATAAACGACAAAATCTGAAACAATTGATTGACATTTCGCAAATGACGTATTTACTGTAAGGTTATCAGACTTTACGAAGATATTCTGTAATGTTTTATTGAAATACATTTAGTAGTCCTCACCTGTTTTTTCGTCCACTAAAACTGTACGAGATATGATTTGTCCAATCAATTTATATACTTCTCATGAAATTTCTTGTAAACCTGTTGAATGAATCAAGTCATGATCGGAAATTTGATAGATGCTGAATTTTCTACTGATCCATCATTTTCCAATGACATCCTGTGACGTTTGACTGAATCAATGACTTCTTTGTATTGATGACTGTTTTAACTTTGAATTCCAAATACAATACATTCGTTTGTGCTCATCTAATACTTTTTGATTAAATTGCGTCATTCCTGGGATTACTAGTTTACACTACAATTCAAATACTTCTGGTTATCATATTGGCGTCGCGATGGAACCTGCGATACAACAGTTGGACATTCATTCAACTTATGAAGCTTTTGGGGATTATTTTGAGAGGTTTGAGATATGGAGCATGACCAAGAAAGATGTGAAGGGTGACAAAATTGTGGCACATTTTTCTACATTCATTGGTCAAGAACCCTAAAGTTTACTAAAAACCTTGGCATATCCAGATAGGCCGATCCCACTCTCATATACAACTCTCAAGGAATTACTATTAAATCATGTAAAGTGCACCAGTTTTGAATGTTATAAGAGAGCGAAATTTCATTAGATGATTCGTCAGAATTACCAAAAGGTTAGGGAATTCATCCTTGAATTGCAAAGACAAGCTGCCAAATGCAATTTTGGTGATCAACTTCATGTGCAGCTGAGAGATAGATTAATTGCAGGAATTAGCATACCAGGTCTGGAAAAGGAGCTGTTAATAATGTCGAACTGTTCCTTTCAAGATGCTAGAACTGTATGTATTAACTACGAAGCAGTGAATGAACTTGATATTCAATCGATGAAAATTTCTAATAATTTGCTCAGTCGTCATGATGAAATACAATCTCAGAGCCTATTCTCGTGGAAATATGAAAGGTGATTCAATAAGGAACTGCAAAGCGAACAACAAAGGTGCGAAAAAGTTTGGTAAATGCTTATCTTGTGACAAATTTCATTCTCGTAATTCATGTGCGTTTCGTAATTCTAAATGTTTTAAATGTGGCGAGATAGGACACATTCAGTCAGTATGCAAAACTACTGTTCACTTTGCTTCAAGTATTACTAAGTCTTATGACTTAAATCCCAATAATTCGGCTGTTCCTAATGATCATTTATCTTTATCCACCACTTCAAAAGATAATGTTCATATTCAAAAGCGATTATATACATCCCTTGGTTCATTTCATGACTTTATTGTGGACACAGGTAGTATCGAGTCCATTATTTCATTCAAGAACTTGAAATCTCTAGATCCTAATGTTGTGGTACGACCCACTGAAGTCTCAATATTGGGGATTACTGGACACAGACTGCCCATACGAGGATGATGTGAATCGCTTATAAGAGATGATAATTCTTCATATATACCTTGTGAATTTTTTGTTAGTGAAACAGGACTGTCAATAGTGGGTTTAAAAAATCTGAAAAGGCTTAAAGTGGAATTGTTTCTACTAGTTTCTACAGAGAATTCTGATGCTTTACTCAAAGATTTGATAGCTGTGTGTGCTAAGTGTAATGGAGGTATGAAAATTCAGCCTATAAAACTTCAAGTACAGGGTGATCCAGTCTTTCTTAAAAGACGAATAATTCCTTATGGTCTTCGAGAAGCAGTCATTGAACAATTTGTGTACGAAAGGTATAATTGAACCAGTTCAGTCCTCAGCATGGTTTACTCCTAATGTTACGCCAGTGAAGTCGGATGGCAAGACACCTAGAATATGTGGTGATTATAGATTAACACTGAACTCCCGTTTGCTGAAGCAAAAATGCACGACTATGGAGGCTGAAAATATTCTAAATAAACTTCATTTGTGTTTATTTATTACACTTGTTGAATTTTAGATTATTTAAAATGATTCATGAAGAATTTTAGTTCCATAAAAGGAAGCTAACATGCTGTGAACAGAGATAGATTTAGCTAATTGGTTTTATGGTTGAAATCATGAGTTAATTAAAGCTAGACCACCATGGAAAACCTGCAAGCATTGGACGACCATCGCGTCCTATTGTGCGACTCCTCAGCAGTGCGCATCCACAATCCCGCCTAGCGAGATTCGAACCCAAGACCTATCAGTCTCGCGCGCGAACGCTTAACCTCTAGACCACTGATTTGACATCCAACGGTGTTAATGTCTAACTTCAACCAATTCACGAAATTGAGCAACCGTCCACTATTGTCTTCAGTAAGTTGATATCTCACAACAGACCTGGTTAAAATCCACTGGTCACTGCTTTTCACTAGAACTCCAGGAAATGTCTCTTGAAGCCAGTAACTAGTGAGCATATGATTATTATCATAAGGGGATTTTGTGGAGATTCTAATAATTTTATATAGTTAAGACCATGAGTCAATTGAAGCTAAACCACCAAGGTTTTAATTTATCGAATGCAAACTAAAGTTATCTGTTAACTTTTGATAAATTAAATCTAATCATGAGTATTGGTGATATTAGGGCATCTAGACAAGTTAGTTAAGCGATATCAAGTAATAAATAATTTTTACTTATGTCTGAAAACTAAATTCATTGCTATTAGTATGTTCAATAGTGTGATTTTTTTTACCATGTGGAAGAATACTATCTACATTAAAAAAATATCTTGTTCTCTAGAAGACTCGTGGTTACAAAATGCCTTTGTTTTTTGACGTGGATACAAATTTGTTCGTAAATAGGCTTGTAATCACCTAACATGGATCTTTATGAGTTTCTCTCTTTTAGTATCCTCATGTTTAATTACCTTGATATCAAATCAGCAAGAAGTACAGCTTTACTGAAAATTCCGGATACGTCGCCTTTCGAAGGAAGCTAGAAATATAAGACACTGGAATCAAAATCAGTAACCTGATGTTAGTGGTTTCTTAATTGGGCCTGAAGGCCTTGTGTCCGATCCTGGGTGAGTGTTGAATACACTGTTTTGAGGAGTCTCCTGCTAAAACAGTGCTGCATTATTTTTAGTTACAAAGTCTACAAACAGTATGGAAAATAAAAGAATTATGATTACTTGGGAATGTGACATTGGTTTGGCTTTAGTATTTAATTGGCATATATAATCCTATTCTACATAAGTTTACTAGCTGTTAAACTGAATTGCTTGGTGATATGATCCTATGGATCAATATGATAATCACAAATCGATGAAACCGAATAACAAAAGTAAACATTAAACACAGTCGCTTCTCACTAGTACCACATGTCTCACTTACCCGCAGTCACGTCAGAAAATCACACATGGGGTGTGATTACGAAGAAGTATCATGCAAGAGGACAACTCTTCATATTACTATGTTCTAAGAACTAGATAGTTAAAATGAAAGCATTTATTGTTGTTCCATTGAACCTATTTCTGTCCAGTCTAATGATTGCACCTACCACATCTACGAAATCTCACCCACCATTTCGAAGAGATATCTTTACAGACACTTCTAATCACCCAAAAATCACTGGAAAAATAGTTTAATGACTTATGCTGACTGGTCTAATAACAGTGGAATTAGTCAAACCACAAAGCTACATTATTCTAAACAGGAAGTAAATAATATTCTGCTTTACTGACCAATAGCTCAAAATTTTAATATCTAACTAAGATACATTCCATCAGTTTTGTCCTTCAGACAGTTTAAACATCATTTAGATTATAACAAAGAACTCGTATGAAACCTGAGTGAATAATTAGACAACAAAATGAACTCCATATGAAAGTGATTTTTGTTATGTATATGCAAGTTTATTTTCAGTAAATTCATTGTATTACTGTCTAGATGTGATAACAGGTAAATCGAAATTATTTCTATCGGTAAATTCAGTCTAACTAGTTCATTTAAGTCAACTTAAATTTAATTTCATGTCTACTATTTGTTGATATACGAAAGTATATGACAATAATAGTAAGCTTTGACATAATTTTTTCGTGAGGTAAATTACTTTAAAAGTGTTGTGACTTATGCCCCGTTAGTTATTTTTACGTAACTAAGTCCCCAATCGAAACACGACTTACATGACCTTGGAACTGTACTAAACCAATGACGAGCTAATCCATACGAGCAGCTCAGAGTCAACTATGAGTTTTCATTGAAATCATGAATCGATCAATGTTAGACCGCCATTGAAAACCTAGAAGCGCTGGATCATGTACTCGAGAGGTAATTCACGAGGTTCTATTGAAAAGCCGTGACCACTGGAGCTAATCCGTGTCGGGTGTGAGGTAGTTACCCGCTGGAAACAATAGAAGATGGTCGGGCAGTTTCGTGGATTAATTGAAGTCAGACAATAATATCGTTGGATGTTGGCTTGGTGGTCTACAGACTAAGTGTTCACGCGCAAGACTGGAGGTCTTGGGTTCGAAATTTGCTGTTCAGGATCGTGAATGCGCACTATTGAGGAGTCTCTTACTGTGACGAAACAGCAGTTCAGTGATTATACACACATATACACATCAAATAAAAGCAATTTTTGGGTCTTATATAATTCATTACTATGTTTAAAGGCATTTTTCAACAGAACGAAACAAAAAATATTCGAAAAAGTCTATTGCCAGTTACAGAAAGTTTAAAGCTACCAAAATAATCCACAGTGAAATAAATTTTTTGTTCAGATACGAAAAGTTTACAACATACATCTATCCATCATATCCTTTCAGATGATCATTTGCCGTCAAAATAACTCAATAACAACGTCTCATAGTATGAAACCGAGTGATTCAGGTGCAAGTCTATCAGGTAGCATGAATTCCCTCTTAATTCTAGGTATACGTTTGTGATAAGCCCTGACTAGCACGAAACCAAAGTCTAGGCTATCCCCTCGACTGCCTCCAATCACCTAACATATATAAATCATTGTAACTGATACACTAAACTAGATCAAAATAGACTAGATTTTAGATACATCGAAAAAGTGGAAAAATCGATTAGCGAATTATAAATTTATGTATTAACCAAATATTAAAGATACTAATGAATATATTTTCAGAAGTAAGTGGATTTTTTGTAGGTAATTTTTGCCATGATCTGTGGTCATTTAGATAACCACTAAAACCACAACGAGTATTGTTTACCTGCTTTGCACTAGTTTAGTAATTCTCAGAAGTTGATATTCGTTATTCAATAATTGATAGAATCAAGTTTCACAGTGTACACAACATTATTCAACCACTGAGTTGAAGTTCAGATGTTCGTATTTTCAACTTGAGGCTTTTATCAATGTAAGCACAGTCTTCATTCGCTGTCATACGAGAGTTACTGCCTTATTCTATATTAATATTAATGAAATAATCGTTTAAAATCTGAATAATTTGAAATACAGATACCTTACCAAACATGTGATTAGAAATTTATGGAAGATTGAAAATGAAATACTTCCTATTTTTCCATAATATTTTGTTACTTTTTTTTCTAAATTTAGTGAATAATTTTATCAATAAATTTTTATCAGATCTTCCAAACAATTGATTAGCTTTCATTAAAAATTTGTGTAAGATTGATCAACTTATTGTTAATATTACCCCCACTGTTCATTCATTTGTATTGAAAACAACTAAGTAGAGTAGAAAAATTAGATTTTCTGACGTTTCGTGACTCAGTGTAAGCCACTTCTTCAGAGTAAATGAATAACCAAATTCACATTTATCCAAGTTTAAATAGTACAACGGAACAATCCAAGAATATTAGGTGATCAGTCAAAAAACAGGTCTGAATAGATCAATGTCATGTCATTTCATTTCGGTCAAAGTGATTCATAAGCGACATATATGTAATTTTGTGTATATGTGTGCATTGTTAATGATGAAAAATGTGTGACCTTTATAATGACAAAGGATAGAGTTTAATTTGTAATGTAATGGTGTGAAATCGTAAATGATATCAGACTAGGTGACTGGGATAGATAGTCCAATGAATCACTTTGACCGAAATGAAATGACATGACATTGATCTATTCAGACCTGTTTTTTGATTGATCACCTAATATTCGTGTTGTTCCGTTGTACTATTTTTAACTTGGATAAATGTGAATTTGGTTATTCATTTACTCTGAAGAAGTGGCTTACACTGAGTCACGAAACGTCAGAAAATCTAATTTTTCTACTCATTGGGATATTACAAATATGTTAATTTATTTATAACAATCTACCCAATGCTCAATTTATTCAAAATTATCAAATCAAAACTTGGTAATGATACCAACTAAGTAGAGGTTATACTTATTCTTATTCCAAACTCCATTACCATGTAAGAACTAACTGAAACACAAATGACATTACAAATGAATTCCATTAACTTACTGTGCAGATATAATTTTCTTATAGGCTTGTTAAAATTGCGTAATAGAATGAAAGACTTGCTAGATTTTATCAGAAAAGCAAAATATCTGTAAAGTATGGAAAAAATTTTCTCTTCTATATTATGAATACCGTTGATTATGTTCATTGTATAATTATATTAACTTCGAAGAAAAAATAATGGGAATGAGTGATATTTATCTCCAGATAATTTACTGGAATAAAATGTACTGAAAACATGTGATAAAGAAATGAACGTATTACACTTTGATTGAGATGATGAATCGATCTATGTTAGACCACCATTGAAAACCTGGAAGTACTGGACTGCCATTTCGTCGTAGTGTGGGACTCCTCAATAGTGCGCATTCACAATCCCGAACAGGAGGTTCGGACCCAAGACCTTCGGTCTTGCGCGTGAACACTTAGTCTGTAGACCACCAAGCCAACATCCAACGATATTAATGTCTGACTTCAATTCATCCACGAAATTACGCGCGAGATCGTAGGTCCTGCGTTCGGATCCCACGTTCAGGAGCGTGGATGCGCACTGTTGAGGAGTCCCACACTATGACAAAACGATGATGGTCTAACATCGATCGGTTCATTATCTTAATTAAATGCTTAATCGCCACAACCCATACTGATATTGCAATTTGTAAATGCACACATTCATTAGAGTAAATAGTCGTGGTGTACAATAAGGGGTAGTTGAAGATGTACCTACTTAACTAAAAAATAAAATCCAATCATCCGATTTGATTATATGACAGACGTACATCTACATCCATCAGTAATGTATATATATTTTTTTAAACGGGTCACAAAGTTTATATAAAATCTACCTTTGTAGTGTTTTATAGAGGTGGTCTGAGGTAAGTACTTAAATTTAATGCAATCCTTGGTCATGTGACAATGGAGAACTCTCTGATATACTAAAAATTATTTATCAATTCTTGTTATTATCAGGAGTTATGTGGTTAATGTTATCTCTTCGGTAACCTTGTTGTTTTTATCATTTTAAGTAGCTTCGTTTGATCACATTAGTTTTTTCATAAATATGTTAGGCAGTCAGTGTTTGCTGTTTTGTTCTCTGAATTGAATAACTTGATTACGAAGTTTTCATTGTTTTTATGGACAACAAAGTGTACTTGAAGTATAAGTTAGCTTTATAATTATAACGTTAAGACCAAATCAGCCTACTCCGATGATTTTGTTTGTGTTTGATAACCTTCATGTACCCTACAGTTCTCATTGTTCAAACTGAAGTCTTTGTAACTCATCTATGTAAGTTTGAAAGAGAAAGATCCCTGAAAAGTACTCATTTGAGCCATAAATCCTCGTCATTTCAATATTAAAATGAGATAAGATTTCTGTTTGACTTATGTTAAGTGGTTGCATATGGTCATTGGGGATTAAAGAAAATACTTTAACTTATCATTGGAACTACTCATTAGTCAAGTTGAAGTGGAATATCTTCGAGATAATTCCTAAGGCTTCGTATATCACACGTCCTGATAATCGTGATTATTTAACTCCCAATAGTGTATGAATTTCAGAAGACGATAAGAAGCGTAGACTATAGTTTACTATTGTACTGTGCAGATCACAAAGGTAAAAATACAAAGGGCGAATACGCTCAGAAACGCGAATCTGAGTGGAAGAGAGCGACCGAATAAAGGGGAACGAGTTGATGAGATTTAAAAATTACATATTAATAGAAAGGCGAATGAGTCATGGAGAGATTTAAGCAACTAACATTTAGGTTAGTAAAAGGGATATATGTATAGGCTGCAACAAGAGATCAAACATCACGAACTGACATCAGTGTGAATGGATGAAATTCATAGCAAAATCCAAGATATTTATCTTTAATTTCACTTGTTCTTCCATAAATTACAGTCTGCCGAAGTTTCTTGTCAATGATATAAATAGTTTTTTTTTTGAAAAGAACAAAACCACATTTCTCCGGGAAAATGAAACATTCACGGCTATAATCCATTCAAAAAATTATTCTCTTTGTCAGAAATTTACGACTTACGTGGTTAAATGTAAGGAGATTCTAATTGATTGCCTAATACCCAAGTTATATTTCCTCTTATTATTATTCCAGCTTCTAGAACTGTCTGGGCAATCTGTTACTGAAAATCTGTTCTATTTACTACTCTACTAAGAACAATATTTAGTGAAAATCTACCAGTTATTGAAAATTAAACTTAATATCTTAAATCGAAATAGCTTCGTATTAGATCACTATAGAGCGTATAGTAGTCATTCGAATTTATATAACTTAACCACTAGGTTTAGCATAAAAACACAGACATATGAATGAAGAATATTCTTTTCAATGAATTCTCTTCAGGTTCTATAATTCTAGATCAAATCAATAATCCAAAAGTGGTCAGGTTTAGGGCAAACTATATCATCTTAAATCCCACCATGTGAATTCAAGATAATTTGTAATATAAAACAATATAAGATCGTCACTGTTGAGACGACTAATATGATTAACATAACTAACAAACCTGGCCACTTTTTAGATTAATAATTTGGATATATATATATATATATTTGTAGGACATGACGAAGATTTATTGAAAAGAATATTCTTCGTTCATACATCTATATTTTAATATGATGGGAATTTTTCAGCGATTAAAATCTTGTGATCAATCTACTGAGTTGAAGGCATTCAATTAGTTCCTGAAGTATAGCCCAAAGCTCAAGGAACCGAGACAACCATCGAAGTTTACGGCAAACTGTATTAAATCATATCATTACCTGAAACTGTTCTATAAATCATTACACCACAATCAAGTTCATCCAAACAGAAAAACATTAAAAGGTTATACATTAAACCATATTGATGCGTTAAATACTGAATCGATGGAGATATAAGTAAATATTCCTCTCAGAAATTTGCTGTTGATGAAATAACAGAAGACTTTAAGTCTTAGTTTATGGATTACGTTATAAAGATAGCTAGGGAAAGATCAGACAAGAAACATATCCAACTTCTCAAAAGCCTAGAAAATAAATTTCTGACTGAACCCAAAAAGTATGTTCGTAAATTTTTCGGTACTGAATTAAATGCTGAAAAATCTTGAAGTTTTAGCACTAGGTCTAATATTTTGTGATACACGGAACCTCATAAATCAGATAAATATAGATACTCAATTTAGAAACTTAAATCGTTAGACATCAGATCTAGTTTTGACCTGCGATTAAGAACTTGAAAGTTTCGAATCAAATCTGGTTAATTGCTGTTATCAACTTAAGGACAGTCAATATAATTACAGAAACATCTTAACTAGAAAACACAAGGAGGCTGTCAATGAACTTAATAATAACGAAAATTTGATTATTATGAAACATGATAAAGAAACAGAAACTGTCCTACTTAACAAAATAGACTAAATTGACAAGATGAATAACATCTTGACTGATTATCTAAAATTCCAAACTTTGAACGATCAAAAAGACGTCAGTAATAAGATCAATAATGAACTGACTAGATCTTTAAAAAAGCTCAGAGATCAACAGACATATACGAAAGAATTAAACCTATGGGTACCCATTTACCAAGATTATGCGTACTACCCAAGTTAAACAAACCGGATATCCCATTGAGACCGATTTTGGACATATATAACTCACCGTATCATACTGTAGCAAAGTGGTTAGTAACCATCTCAAAATTACTTCACAAACATCTAGTGAGTCATAGTATCAGGGATATATTTGAGTTCCTCGACAAGATCAAAAACATAGTCACTAAAGGTCAAACGATAATGTCCTTAGTGGTCTACAAGTTCCATGAACAACTAAGCAAAAATAGAGACTACAATCTTTGTGGACACCATTAAGGAATTATAATTATAATGTACAGTGAACGTAAACTTTAAATTTAAAGGTGAAACATATAGACAAATAGATGGTGTCGTGATGGGTTCACCAGTAGGTCTCAAATATTGGCTGAGATGTTTCTCGTTAAAACAATCCACTAGCACAGTAGAATGGCGGTTTATTACTTTGTTGCCGATATATGGACGATACGTTCGTCCTTTGTAATGACCATAATTACTTGACAGAAGCAACTGGGAGACTTGGTGAAGGTCATCCGTCTATAAAATCCACATGTGAGGAAGAAAATGGAGGTAGAATAGCCTTTCTAGATGTTCTACTTACAAGGAGAAAAGATGGGTCACTAAGACGAAATTTAAACAATAAAACTACTTGGACTGGAAAATATACAAATTTTCTTAGTTTCGTTCCTCAAAAATGAAAAAGGAAAATGATTAAGACATTTCATTATAAAAGCGAGATCATACGGTTTTTAGATGCTATTGAAGACGAAACAAAGGCCTTGTGTACTACCCTGAAAGAAAATGGGTATCTGAAGAAATTTATAAATAAACATGTAGCCAAGAAAAGAGAGTTTAAAGGAAGGCCTAACAGTGAACAAAATATCTCTGCAGACACGTTTACAATTATTATGAAGTGGTAAGATTCTCTTCACTTGACCCGAACTACAGTCACCCAGCTTCACAACCTGAGACGTTATTTAATGACTATAAATAACTATAGATTGATATCAACTGCTTTTTGATTGGTACCGTGATCAGTTGTCTCTTCACTATTTATAAATATCTATATGTAAAAAATAATATAATTAAGATACAATCTATGAAATAATTAGATTTTTTTTAATAGTTGAATTGATGATTAGATTTTTACTACTTTTAAAACGTTAGTAGTAGTAGAGTAATTTTTTATGTAAAATATTCTCTTTTATATTGTATTAACTCAAAAATGTAAAATAGATGTTTCTTTTGCTTAATTTACAATAATTATTTAAGATAAAATACTGACGATCGTGACGATCCAATCGAGCTATGCTGGCTGGAACAGTCGTTCCTCAAGGTCCTACCATGCCAGACAGGTCGGTTGAAGAGCGGCAAGACTAAAAGCAGCAATCCCAAGGTCCGAAGGCGAAGTCGTACTGCCGACTGTACAGAGGTGTGACGGCAGTAAGGTGTTTCCTTCAGACAACCAGCATGACAGCGATGCTTCCTTCCCACAAGGAGGGGTGGGGTTAGAAAAGGTCGACCCTAAAAATGCACACTTCGCCTTATCCCACGGATTTCCGTCTCCGACGGTAAGGTCCCAACAAGTACGGAGCTAACAAGTCGAAAATCCCCCACAAAAAGGCCGTGCGTGACCGCCTTCAAGCAGTTGTCCTTTTGGCACTGCGGTCACGCTCGCAGGTCGTTCAGACCAACACTAATCCAACTTCTTTTTCAGGTCCCTCAAGAAATACCCTTCCACGGTGTGGGCAGCCGGGAAGTTATATAAGCCCTCATACCCATAACAGCACACGAGACCAAGTCGGTCACTTTCAAATCCTTCCTACACCTCCTAACAACTCTCTTATCTCCACAACTAACCCTTCTCACGTCCTTTTATCACCTCACACCGCTGGGGCAAACGATTCGAGTACACAGAACGTTATTCCTGGTCTCCTGAAACCACGCTCTAAACTACATGTAGGAACTTTTAATGTCCGAACATTGTGCCAAATAGGACAACAAGCTTCCTTAGCTGAGACTTTCAAATCTCGCACCATCGATGTGTGCTGCGTCTCCGAAACGAGCATACAAGATCCGAGTAGCATCATTCATTTGACCTCACCTAATCAAAATAAAGAACCATCTCGATACACGCTTCGTGTATCTGGAAGCCCTGATGCTGCTTCCCGTGGCCTCGCTGGAGTAGGTATAGCATTAAGTCCTAGGGCAGAGCTAGGTTTTTTAGATTGGATCCCAGTTGACAGTCGTCTATGCGCTGTCTAAATAAATGGAACAGTAAGGACTCGGTAAGAAAAGGAAACTCGTCGTTGCCTCTTCGTCATCTCTGCCTACTCTCCCACTGACTGCAGCTCAGACGATATAAAAGATGAGTTCCACAGGAAACTTTCCGACCTTCTCCGAAAAGCTAGGCGTTCTGATGTAGTAATAGTGGTAGGTGACTTAAATGCTCAAGTAGGTAAACTAAGTGAAAGGGAAAGACACCTGAGTGGATCTTATGGTGTCATGGCGGAAAGAACAGATAATGGCGACCGTCTGTTGCAGCTGTGCTCAGATAACCGCCTATTTCTTGCAAATACTAACTTTAAGCATAAGGAAAAACATCTTTTGACATGGCGACCCCCTAATTCGTACCAACGTTGGACCCAATTAGATCACATCGCTATCAGCCACCGATGGAGGGGCTCGATAGAAGACTGTCGCTCATTCTGGAGCACATGTTTAGATTCAGATCATGCTCTAGTGCGAGCACGTATCTGTCTGCGTCTCACTGGACATAAGAAAGACACTGTAGGTTAGCCTCTAAGGGTTCTGCTTAATAATAAGCAAGCTAAGAATATATTTCAGGAACAACTGGAAAAACAGTTAGACAGACATGTAAGTTGTGTCCACCCCGAAGCAGCGTGGAATGACATCCGAAAAGCTGTGGAAACAGCTGTGATATCCGCTAGTAAGGTAAACCATAATGTTAGGGAGAAACAATAGAACTCGCCAGCATCTATCGCACTGATAGATGCTCGAAAACTCATCCCACCTGGCTCTGAACATAACGAAAACCGGAGTCAGCTTAAGAGCAGGCTAATAAGAAGCTTACGCAATGATCGTGAACAGTGGTGGGTAGCGAAAGCAAGAGAGATGGAAAAGGCAGCGGCAATAGATAACAGTAGACAGCTATTCAGACTTGTTAAAGAAACCGGTATTAGGAACCCAAGTATCAGTGAAACTATCTCAGATAAAGATGGACATATCATTCACTCTCAATCCAGGAGATTGGATCGATGGGCAGAACACTTTAGGGATCAGTTCAACTGGCCTTCAGCCACACTTCCGTTTCATACGATCCCCAGTCGTCCTGAATGGCAAATTGATGTAAGTCCTCCAACTCTCTACGAGGTTGAAAACGCTATAGGAAATCTGAAGCAAGGGAGAGCAGCAGGCCCTGACAGGTTCACCACTGAGATTTTTAAGGATGGTGGTCCGGTACTAGCAACGAGATTGACTGAGGTCTTAGGTAGAATCTGGGAACTGGACGTAATCCCATCTGACTGGTCCCAATCACTGATTGTGCCAGTCTATAAGAAAGGACAAAAGTCCTCCTGTGACAATCACAGAGGAATCAGTTTGACTAATATAGTGTCTAAAATATTAGCTTCAATAATACTTCGACGCCTAACTAAAGCTCGTGAAGAGCAGACTAGAGAAAACCAGGCTGGTTTCTGACCTGGACGTGGTTGCATAGACCAGATATTCACTCTACGTCAGGTCCTAGAACATAGACACACATTCAGACGTCCCACAATAGTAGTACTTCTTGACCTTAAGGTGGCATTTGACTCCGTTGATCGTGAGGTTCTATAGCAGTGTTTGTCACTGAATAGAGTACCAAAGAAGTACATTAATCTTATAAAGGCTCTCTACTCGAACACAACTGGTCGAGTTAGAGCCAATAGTGAACTGTCATCAGAATTGATTACCTCAAGTGGTGTTCGTCAGGGCAGTCCACTCTCCCCATTCTTGTTTAACTTTGTCGTAGACGTGCTTTTAGAGGTATCACTTTAATCATCTCAATCTCCTGGAGTTGAACTTTTACCGGGAGGCTCACTTGTTGACTAAGAATACGCCGACGACATAGTTCTATTTGGCGAAGACGCTAACAAAATGCAGAGTCTTCTGACCACTATAAGCAACAATGCAGGCATGTTCGGGATACGATTCTCTCCCTCGAAGTGCAAAATGTTACTTCAGGATTGGGTTGCATCGACACCTGAACTAATGATAGGGAGTGAAGTAGTTGAGCGTGTTGACAGCTTCACTTATCTTGGGAGTCTCATCAGCCCTTGTGGTCTGGTATGTGACGAAATCTCATCACGGATACAGAAGACTCGTCTAGCTTTCGCCAACTTGCGTCATTTGTGGTGTAGGCGAGATATCCTTCTAGCAACCAAAGGACGGGTATACTGTGCAGCAGTTCGTTCCGTCCTACTTTATGGCAGTGAAACATGGCTGAGAAGAGTAGAGGATATTCGTAGGCTACTAGTGTTCGATCATAGGTGTCTTCGAAGCATTGCTCGTATATCCTGGGACCACCGGGTAAGTAATGCAGTTGTTAGGAAACGGGTACTAGGTAAGGATGGCAAATCGATTGATGAAGTAATGGAAGTTGATCGGTTGAGATGGCTGGGATACGTGTTACGTATGCCTAACCACCGACTACCCCGAAGTGCAATGTTTCATGGTGTAGGAGCAGGTTGGAAGAAAGCTATGGGCGGTCAGACCAAAACGTGGCACAAATCGATGAAGTCACTGACAAGTGGACTGAGCCATGTTGGTAGGTTTAGACTACCTGGTTGGGATCCGCTAGGTGATAGCAACCGATTGTTAAAGACCTTGAATGACATGGCTCAAAATCGTTTGCAATGGTGAAGGTGCATCCACTCTGTGTTCTCCCAAATTCTAATCTTCTGAATTCCTTATGTCTCTATCTTATTCTCTTTCCAAATTTATTTCACTGTATCATACTCCTTCAATAACATCTTCAAACCCTAATCTTCCATATAATGCTCATACTTTTACTATTTCTGCCACTACAGGATTTTAATCGACAATTGTGTCTCTGTGTTAACGTGGTATGGCAACTCGAACTGATGTACGTACCTACGATGTTCTACGTTGTAACTGACTGACTGACTGACATAAAATAGCTTTGTTATGTGATTACAATTTTTCAAACTTAATGGTCTAATGGTATTAGGCTGTTGCAAAAATTGAAGTTTTGTGTTTGTTTTTTTACTTCTGGTCAAACTTTTGGTGCTATGTTAAGAAGTCATAAACAAAAATGAAACTGTTGTTTGCTGGTATCTACCGTCTTTTTAATGATTCTGTAAAGAAAATTATCAAACAAAAGAAAAAATTAGCTTTAATACCAGATTTAAGACCAAAAAAATAGGAAAAAGAACAAATGACTTAAGGAGTGAAATTAACTTATCTATCTATTGTATTCTCATTAAAATTATGCATACATATTTGACTTACACTATCTAAATAGTTTTCAAAATCCAAGTAACCATGTCCTAGTGATAAATAATTGACTCGCTGAAAAATTCCCATCATATCAAAACACAATTATACGAACGAAGAATATTCTTTTCAATGAATTTCTCATCAGGTACTCTACAATTATAAATCCAAATTAATAATCCATAAAAGAAGATTGACCAAGTTTAAGGCAGAGTACGTCATTTAACAAAACTGTAACGTGTGAATCAACGAGTGTTGTTTGTCATATAATAAAATCAAATCGAATCGTTAATGTTGGAGCTGACTTCATCTTAATGAAGTGTTAACTTGAATCAGTTTATAAGTGAAATAAAATCGTAAGATAAATGATGATCAGAATATATGCATAGTTGACATGGGGGTGAGATAGAGAACAATGGGATTACAAATCAGAAATTACTTAATATGTAGAATAATATGAATTAGGTCAGATATAGTAAATAGGGATGGATGCTGAATAAATCTCTCTAAAAGGTTAGCAAGTGTGATAATAATAATAATAATAATAATGACTGATAAGATAAAATAAGTTTAATGAACATTAATCAAATTAATGTCACCATATTATAGAATTGATTATTAACAAGTTGACCCTGAAGTTGGCCAGGGTAAAAGGAGCAGCTGGACATATTTCTTTTGGAAGCAAAGCTCTGACTTTTTGATACGAATAGCAATTGTCTCAGCCGTCTGCAGTATTCTCAGTCTGATGGAATTAGGTAGACTGCTGTTAACACGATATTTTGTGAAAATTTTGTGATACACGAAACCGCGTAAACCATATGGATACGGTTATCCAATTTGAAAACCTAAATCTTCAGACATCCGATTTAGTCCCAACTTCGGATCTGGAACTTGAACGTTTCAAAGCAAGCATCGTTGAGGGTTGCTATCAATTTAAGAATAATGGATATAACTACAGAAGTATTTTGACTAAAAAACATAAGTAGCCTATCAGTGGACTTATCAATGACGTGAACCCGATTACCACAAAACCTGATAAAGGAATAGGAACTGTCTTACTTAATAGAAAAGACTACATTGACAAGATAAATAACATCTTGAATGATCACCAAAAATTTGAGAAATTGAGTAACCAAAAAGATGTCAATAATAAGATAGAAAATGAACTGACCAGATCTTTAAAAAAGCTCAGATATCAACAGATAATTCCACCAGACATATATGAATCAATCAAGCCGAGAGGTACTCATATACCTAGGTTATACGGACTACCGAAGATACATAAACCGGACATCCCATTGAAACCAATTTTAGACATGTACGATTCTCCTTACGATACGGTAGCTAAGTGGTTAATAACCGTTTTAAAACCACTTCACAAACAACTAGTAAAGCACAGTATTAAGGATGTATTCCAATTCGTCGAGAAGATTAAAAACATAAACACAAAAGGTCTAAAGTTGATGTCCTTCGACGTAACGTCATTGTTCACAAATGTCCCACTCAGAGAGACTGTAGAACATATTTGTGAACAACTTAGAGAACAGGAAGTAGTAACTACAATCCCTGTGGAGACCATCAAAGAATTACTACTAAAATGTACTATGAATGTACATTTCAAATTCAATGGTGAAATCTATAGACAAATAGATGGTGTCGCGATGGGTTCACCCCTAGGTCCCATATTGACTGATATTTTTCTCGCGAAACTAGAAAACGGCCCACTGACACAACAGATTGAAAAGTTTTCACTTTACTGCCGATATATGGAGGACACGTTCATCCTGTGTAACGACTATACTGACTTAATAGAGACACTTCAGCTATTCAATACAGCTCATTCGTCTATAAAATTCACATGTGAGGAGGAAAGTGGAGGTAGAATCGCTTTTCTAGATGTTTTCCTTACAAGGAGAAAAGACGGTTCATTAAAGAGAAACATAAACAGGAAAACATCGTGGACAGGTCAGTATACAAATTTTCTTAGTTTTGTTCCTCTACAGTACAAAAGGAACCTGATCAAGACATTACACCATATAGTCAAGAACATATGCTCTCGGGATGCGGTCGAAGATGAAACAAAGGCAGTATACACGACCCTGAGAGAAAACGGATACCCGGAGATATTTATAAATAAAAACATAGGCAATCAAAGAGAATATAAAGAATGCCTATCTGTAAATAAAAAGCCTCTGTATATACGCCTACAATTCAGAGGCGATGCACCTAGTGAGATGCTAAGACTAAAGTTACGAAGATCAGTCGAAAGGACTTTTAATGCAGGTAAACTACAACTAATGTTTTCCACACGTCCAATGATCACGCCGATGTTGAAAGACAAATTACCTAGACTAGCCACTTCTTTCCGTATCTATCAATTCGACTGCTCCTGTGGGGCAAGTTACATAGGCAAATGTTCTAAGAATTTGTATACTCGGGCTTGTGAGCACCTCCCAGTGTGGTTAAGCAAAGTTGTAGTCAAAACGGTTAACAGCTCTATTTTAGCCCACTTAGTTCAGACAGGACATAGAGCCAACATCGAGCAATCTTTCACAATAATATTTCGTGTTAACAGCAGTCTACCTAATTCCATCAGACTGAGAATACTGCAGACGGCTGAGACAATTGCTATTCGTATCAAAAAGTCAGAGCTTTGCTTCCAAAAGAAATATGTCCAGCTGCTCCTTTTACCCTGGCCAACTTCAGGGTCAACTTGTTAATAATCAATTCTATAATATGGTGACATTAATTTGATTAATGTTCATTAAACTTATTTTATCTTATCAGTCATTATTATTATTATTATTATTATTATCACACTTGCTAACCTTTTAGAGAGATTTATTCAGCATCCATCCCTATTTACTATATCTGACCTAATTCATATTATTCTACATATTAAGTAATTTCTGATTTGTAATCCCATTGTTCTCTATCTCACCCCCATGTCAACTATGCATATATTCTGATCATCATTTATCTTACGATTTTATTTCACTTATAAACTGATTCAAGTTAACACTTCATTAAGATGAAGTCAGCTCCAACATTAACGATTCGATTTGATTTTATTATATGACAAACAACACTCGTTGATTCACACGTTACAGTTTTGTTAAATGATGTACTCTGCCTTAAACTTGGTCAATCTTCTTTTATGGATTATTAATTTGGATTTATAATTGTAGAGTACCTGATGAGAAATTCATTGAAAAGAATATTCTTCGTTCATATAATTGTTTTATATAATTGTGTTTTAATATGATTGACTGTCAAATTTAATTATTCAGTAAGTTCATTACCTGTTTTTTTACTAATTCCTAAAAGAAATTCTCTTAAAATATTGTCAGTTTGACATTTTGATATTCTTAAGTCCAATTGTGAATATCGACACTGGGATGTAGGTCAATCAAGTCTCAAATATGCAGAAACTCGAATTATAGTTTTCACTACTACCCCTAACTCATCTATTCTACATTAGTAATCCTAATATGTAATTCATACTAAATTCTGGGACTAGTTATTTCTTTTGTCTACTTTCTAAATATCTTACTAAGTAACTTCAGAAGAATCATACTTATATTAACACAACAGGTAAGTCTCATTGTATACTCACTACTATTCACTACGTATGTCTCAAGTAAAATAAATGACTTGAAGCCTATTGAATTATGGGATATTCTATTGTTATCTGTTACATAACCTTACCTCCTTACGCCTGTTACCCCTTATGGAGGAGCACAGGCCGCCCACCTGCATTCTCCATCCAACCCTATCCTGGGCAATCACTTCCAGTTGTTCCCAGTTGCTATTCACTCTTTTCATGTCTGCTTCCTATTCCCGATGCAATGTGTTCTTAGACCTTCCGCTTTTCTGTTTCCTTTCGACATTCCAAGTTAGGGATTGCCTCGTGATGCAGTGTGGTTATTTCTTCAGTGTATGTCCTATCCATTTCCAACGACTTTTCCTAATATTCCCTTCAACTGGAAGCTGGTTTGTTCTCTCTCACAGAAGGCTGTTGCTGATGGTATCCGGTCAATGGATGTTGAGTATCTTGAGCAGACAATTATTTATAAATACTTGTACCTTCTTGACGGTGGTTGTAGTAGTTCGCTGATTCTGAGTACTGCCAATTTGTATCTCCTCATTTCCATTGCTATTTAACTGGTCTTCCCTGTCTCCCACATTGTCCGAACGTTCCATGT
>NC_031495.1:44533574-44591140 GCF_000237925.1 Schistosoma mansoni | reverse complement strand
ATCTTTAGATGTTGCTTCCCTGTTCACCAACGTTCCACTAACTGAGACTATTGATTTTGTGTGTCAACAATTACATGAAAAACAAATCAATGTCGGAATTCCTGAGGTCAGTCTTAAAGAGTTACTTTTGAAATGTACAATGAATGTTCATTTTGTCTTTAATAATACATATTATAGATAAATTGATGGTATAGCGATGGGTTCACCTCTAGGTCCTATCCTAGCGGACTTTTTTCTTGCGAAACTAGAGAATGGACCCCTCAAAGATGTTATCAACAAGCTTGACTTCTATTGTCGGTACGTTGATGACACTTTTATTATCGTGGATCAGGACATTGGCAAAGTCGAACTACTCGAACTGTTTAACAATAAACACCAAGCTATTAAATTCACATGTGAAGAGGAAATAGATAATAAATTAAATTTCCTTGACGTATTGTTAATAAAAAAAGCGAACGGTTCCATCAGTAGAAGTGTGTTTAGGAAAAGCTCTTCATCTAGCCAGTATACACACTTCCTAAGCTTCGTACCTATCTACTATAAAAGGAACTTAGTCAAATGTCTGGCAAATAGAGCTAGGAAGATTTGCTCAGTCGATCCTATCAACAATGAGTTAGTGGTTATCCATAATATGTTGATTGAAAGGGGTTATCCACAAGGATTCCTGAAGAAACATTTGCATTTAACAAATAAGAAAGTAAAGATATCAACAGCTGCGAAGAAACCACTCTTCCTGAAACTACAATTCAACGGCGATTTAGCTGGTGATGTACTACGGGATAGACTGACTAAAGCAGTTAAGAGAACGTTTAATGCTGCCAACCTCTTTCTTTCTTACTCGACACCATCTATAGTGATTCCCCAACTAAAGGATAAGTTGCCTGGTTATGCCACTTCTATGTGTATCTATAAATTCAGCTGCTCCTGTGGAGAAAGCTATATTGGGCTCACTACCAGACAACTGAACCAAAGAGTTAGTGAACACCTCCCTTCGTGGTTAGGAAAAGGTATGGTCAAGTCGATACGGAGCTCGATTCTTTCACACTTGATTGATAGCGGTCATGAAGTTGACAGAAACCAGTCTTTTAAAGTTATTTATCGTATTCCTACTACTTTTCCTTATGGGGTTCGATCTCGTCTCTTACACATAGCAGAAGCTATAGGAATTCGATCCAACAACCCAAGTCTTTGTGTTCATAAGAAATTTGGCCTTAATAAATAATTTTATTTTCCATACTCTTTCTTCGTTTATTTTTCTTCACCCCCCTATCAATTATTTACTTATAATTTTTCTAATATTCGCTTCACCGTCCAATTATCTAAACACTTCTTATTACGTAATCTTATAATTTCTATGAATGTTATTTCAGTGTCTATATTCTTTTTTCTAATCATTGACCTATTTTCCTATTATGTAACAACTAGTACACCTGTCATTACACTATCAATTTGTACTTTTCACTTATTATTATTAATTTTGATTATGTAATCTATTCCACTGTTATCATTGACTCATAAACTGCCTTGATTGGTTTAATAATTTCGTATATGCATATAAATATTACTGTATATTAGAGTAAAGCCTGATGAGGATCTAATCAAAAACAATATTGTTCACTTATATATGTTGTTCTAAATCACAATATGGGAATTTTTCAAAGTCTAATAATTGTCAAGAATTAAATGAACAAAGTGAATTTACATGAATCAACAAAGTAGTAATATCTAACCTCAACCAATCCACGAAATTTCGGTTGGGGCTAGACATTAACATCGTTAGATGCCGAGTCAGTGGCCTAGAGGTTAAGCGTTCACGTGCGAGACTGAAGGCCCTGGGTTCGAATCTCGCGAGTGCGGGATCGTGAATGCGCACTGCTGAGGAGTGCCACAATAGGACGAAACGGCCGTCCAATGCTTCCAGGTTTTCGATGGTGGTCTAGCTTCAATTGACTCATGATCTCAACTCTAAAAAATTCGAATTAAACATAATAAACTTGTTATTATGTAATAAACGCTATTAAGTTCAGTCTTATTGGCTAGGGTGATGGTATTCTATTTACCCATAAAAATAATTGAAACATGTTATACCTGTAAGGCTTTCTGTCTCAGACAATCTGTGAAAAGTAAACCTTGATCAGTTGTATTATTGATGATTTAATTAGTTGAAAGAACATTTATTAAAATTTGCTGGAATGTCTATTAAGTTTTTATCGCCCTGATTATTTCACATAATGAAATTCATGATCGTTTTCTTAGTCAGAAGAAATAGCTTTAAATTTTCTGTAATATCATCTACCATGGGTCAGTTAATACGTGAGAAACTTAAAAATTTTCTGGATTTATTTCACATCACAACAATCTTTTGAACTATCAAAAGGAACAGTCAATTGTTTAATGATTTAAGAGATCTTTTTTATATTGTGCATGAACTGACAAAGAACTTGAAACCCAGTCACGAGAAGCATGAAGGGCAGCGCGAACTACATATAGAAAATATTTACAATTAATTATATTTATCTCGAATGTGTCCAAATTCTTATCATTTTAATTTTACAAAAGAATTATAAAATAAAGCTGTCCCTCTCACAAGCTGATTGGATAATTTTCAAAACTATCTAATTGGCTGAAATAACTAAACTAATTTATCATTGGCTAATTGTCAAAATTGAAAGTAAGAAAAGTCTTCAAGTTCTCAATGACTGATAAATAGTTGTATAATGGATAAAATGAAGAAAAGTACCAATAAACAAGTGTTAACTGGTTGATCAAAAAAAAAGAGTATTGGAATATAACTTTTATTTTAAAAGTAATGGATATGTGAAGCTTCAAAACTGTAGAAATCTGTATGAGTATGTTAATTATCTGTCTTCGTAAGAAGTGTGAAGAAATTTAATTGCATTCATTTAAATAAAATTGTTTGAGCATATTGGTGGGAGTGCAATTTTTTTCACTAAAAGAAGCAGAGATGTATGATTCAAGAATAAAGGTAAGTTTCAATCCCTCATCATTCGTTATTATTACTCGCATAACGTAAATTTTTTTTTCGAAAAACAGAGTACTGATATCACTCCAGTAGTTAATAGTATAACATTAAGTAAATTGTTTCTAACGAAGTTTTGAACTACTTTCTATTTTTTCAGTGAAGAACCTTGATCGATAATAGTGTATTATGAATCAAATCATTATAAGGTACATAGTATCTGATGCGATTTCTTAGTCCAAATAAAACTGATGGAATAAGGTGAAACTATTGCCTAACCAATTCGGTGTATTGTTAAGGGATCAAATTGTAACTTATATGCTGATATAATATGAATAATTGGATAGCCAATTATTATTTCAGGATAAAAATAAAGATCGTAATTCGAACAAAAGTTCTTTCATTCTATATGCATCACTGTCATATTATAACGAATGGTGATTCAATAAATTTGTATACAGTTTAAGTTAGAAGATTAACTGATAAACTGATGTGAACTCATGTATGAGGAAAATATTTACAATTAGTTGTATTTGTCTCAGATTAACTCATGTGTCTAATTTCTTATCATTTTAATTATACAAAGGGACCATGGAATAACTATCCTCCTTACAATCTGATTTGATGATTTTCCAAAGTACCTAATTATCTGGAATAACCAACTTCTCAATATCGTGTTACCAGGTGTCCACCGCGCTAACTCCCCCAACCGACTACTTGATTGAAAATGCAAGAGTGAGGAGTACATTGGGCCACCGGATAAAATACACAAATACTCATTTATATATATACCACTTTACCCCTTAGGAAATTAACTCATTTCTTAGCCAATTAAATGCACTAGTCCTTCAGGTCATTTCTGATTGCCACCAACTGACCTCACCAGGCCACTTCTGATTGAATTACCGTATCAAACGTTTACTAGCCTACTACTAGCGAATAGACTGGAATATGAAACCTGAACTACTGTGTCCCAACTGATGCAAATAATACAAATAAACTCACTAGTGGTTAATTTCAAGAAGAATCATTAGTGTTTTAGTTGGGATCCGTAACACGAAGAGTTCATTCATGTTGAGTGAGAGGGCATGTGATGATCAGGTATCATCGAAAATAGACTGTAGCTCGAAATATGAGTTACTGTATCCCAACTCATGGATCTAAGGGAGAAGACCTCAGCACGATTTCAAAAGCTCAAACGTTTGATAGGATTATAAGTACAGACTTTTTAAGATTCTGTAACTAGGATTAAAGAACGGTTAAGATAAAATCACTAATTGATGTAAATATTAAACACATGGATGAGGCAGATGAAACGAAACTTTAAACAAAAGTTGAAAGGATTTCAAACTCATCTAGTCAAACCATACTGAACTCTTGCATTCACTCAGTTTCTGATAATGATTTCTAGATGTTATGACCTAATCAAGGACACAAAACTGAGTGTTGACCATTTAATAATTAACTTTAAAAGAAATACATTCGCAATATTTAGTACACTGTAAATGTTGTGGCACAAATCCGACCCTATAAGTTAAAATTCCGTGGGATGCAAATTTGTTTTGATGTAAACTTTTACCAATGTAAACCAACAAAGACGGATTTTTAAGTTAAACCCAGAAGTACCTCACGTTGCTGAGGATGTACTGATCTGTGAACCTTGGAGTCGTTATTAGAGTGATGGAAACAAGCGCCAAATGTACCACTACAGAAATATCTTCATCAGTTGCCTAATTTTAAATATCGATAGGAGACGAAACTGTCATCTGAAAACGACTCTATGACTGAAGAGAAAAAGATAGTATTTCCGTTAATTCCAACATTAAATTGAACAGATCTAATTTGACTGTGTTGATGATGCTGGTCTTTAAGTGATACTGTGGTATGTGCTGTCGACATAAGTAGTATGTGACACCAATCAGAAGTGGAATGCCTACCAAGAAAAGGTTCAGAAGATCGAATTGAATAGAACAGAAATGTAAACAGGGAGTGATTGCAATAACAACAGGAATGAAAGAACGATGAAGTTTGTAAGGGACAGTTAATGGGAGATGTGGAAATGAAGTAATTATTGTATGGTTTTCGTATTTCACCAAGATATTATGTAATTTGATACTAACCATTAGGTTGGTCTTTCTTACCTCAGTGTTCGTTTACTACGATATGGCCAGACATGTCATATTCTGTATGAAGAATAGAATCCAGTTGATACCAAAGACTGTCCAAACACACTGATTTATTTAAATTGATTAATCGTCAGATTTTGAATACACTAAAATGAGTAGCATTTGTCACTAATTTATTAACAACGTACTGTATATATATAATTTAAAAAGTAGTGTATGATTAAAGTGCTATAGCTAACATACACAAGTGATTTATTGAGATACAAACGTTGTTACATTACTAATGTTTTTCATAATATACGATAAATCCATATTGTCGTGTTCTTATGGTTCTGTTTATTATCACGTGACTAAATCGCCAGTAAAGCACCGACTTATATGACTTAGGCCCTGTGCCAAACCAATTACTCGTTAACTAGTACGAGCAGCCTGGAGTCAACAATGAGTCCTTATTAGTTCTTCTAGCCTACTTCAGTCCTTTTGAGTCCAGCACACAAATCTCAACTTCCACTGTGTGCATCATATGTTTCAGACATACGCAAATTACACTGCATCATACTATACAATAGAAAATAACAATTATACAAGGTAAACCCAAAAGTGGCTGTGAGTTTGAGATACTGTAACTAATAAATTGGGAATAACTTGAGAACAGTATATCGTATAATAGTAGTCGATAGGTCAAATAATAGCTTATGATAAAAGGAATATAAATGTGTACAATCTAGTTGCTTAATAGTTATATAATAAGAATATACATAGATAATAACAGTTCATAAATAGTTTACAGAAGTTACCTATAATTTAATCTGCTTCGGACAAAACATATATAAATGATGCTTCCAAATGTTATGGCATTAAAAATACACGACATTAATTCCTGTTACTAGAATCTATTTACTGCCCACTACAGCGATATATGCTAACAACTACAATGTCTACATGTGGTTACAAGAGCTTAGGTATGATTAACGAATTGTTGTGTGACAATGATATTTTGTCTATCCTTCAATAAATGTGTATACAAATTACTTTGAAGTAATATTGTACTGTTTGAGTAAACATTGACGATCATTTATGGATTAGCTGTGCAAAGATTATCTGAAACCTTATTGGTAATTCATTTCTTGTAACAAACATACTTTGATTTAATGACTAAATTATAGAATACAGATACAGACTAGTTCAATGTCCATTACAGGACTGTGTGCATCATTAACAATTTTTAATTTCTATTACAATTAAACTCTAATTTTGTGTTAGATTCACTTCTTAATTGACCACTAACAAACATAAACGTTAGGTTGGACAAATGTCATGACAGATTAATTAGTAGAAAATTTATATTAGTTACTTAAACATATATTAACTGACCTAGAGGCTTCTCTTAAAATCTATCCTTATAAGTGTAGGATTAAATTTGTCCTAGAGATATACTACGAGAGCTGTAAACACGATACTGGGGATCCCAGAGTCTATGTGAAAGCTATAGTCAGAACAAAGACAACTTGACTTTAAACTTTATTTGTTTCTAAACGTAAAAATAACAATTTGATTAGTGCAGTAACTAAAGGAATTATAGTCATTAAGTGGAACTCACGAACATAACGATCAGTGTTGCGTGTCATATTGAAATAAGTCACACTAACATAACAGGATAATAATGTCCGTCAATTTGCAGGTCACATGTAACAGGGATAGTTTACAGACACACCAAACCAGATTAACGTGGTGGGCGTTTAAACAACAATTTGATTGGTTAGTTATGGACAAAACTAACAATAAAAGCCATTGGCAATCATTCATTATATACTTACTAGTCAACAAATGACCGTGGTAACAATACGTAAGATTCGTTGATTAGCAAATTATCTATTTTATCGGAACACGATAGTAACTCAAGTTTTGTCAGATAAAAATGTTCACATTTTGTTGACACATTATCTTCCCAGTTAACGTTTAATCGGTTTAAAGATCCCCATAAAATATTTAAAAATGAAGAATATTTGAACGAACAATTGCTTCTTCAATTAACTTCATCATCAGGCTCTACAGTTATAAGTCCATAATTATTATGATATTTTACAAAGGCCAAAAATGAGGCATATATTAATGAATTTGACAATGTTATATGTTAAAATTTGGTGAACATTTGCATCTGCTATTACGACATATATACTTCAAAATTGTGTTGTTTGTAAATTAGAAAGGTCATTTAATAAAGGTCCAAAATGATTTGCAATAAAGAGTCCAGTTACAATTAGTAGAATAGTAATTTATGAAAAATGAATATGCAAAAAAAAATTGTGTGAATAAAGTGCATAGTACGAGAATTTCATTTTGTCAATTGAAATAATAATGATAAATAGTAAAAATATAATATTGTTGTATGAGCTACTTATATCGACATAAGTAGTATGTATGGTGAGTTAGGAATAGAATATCTGACAACAGAAGATTGAGAAGATCAAGAAGAGAAGAACAGAAATAAAAAGCAATTTATGTGGATATCCAGGAACATTTTGCAAATAGAGTATCACAAAATGATTTTAGTATTTTACCAAGTAACGTTGTAATTTGTGATAAATGGTTGGTTGTCTGCACCTATGCTCTCATTCACAACATTTGGTGTCGCTGCTGAGAGGCAGAGCGAATGCTGTTTATGACAGCTTGGAAAGTGCTGGGGAGAAGACGACATGGGAGGCAGTCACGGAGCGGTTGATCGTGGAGTTCGACAGCCCAGTGGACAGAGAAGAAGGGCAGCAGAAGTTCCGAGTGGCGAAGTTGCCGGTCGATGGTGATCCGCTGGTGCTGGCCGTGGAGCTTACCAAGTTGTTGCGTCGCGCTCTGCCGAATCTGGATGAAGAGTCGGAGGCACAGTTGTTGTTGCGTCGCAGTTTGTCGAGAGCGTGCTAGTTGCCGTTTCCCAGCAGCTGAGAATGGTACACGCCGCGCAACCTATGGATATCAGTGAGCTTGCAAAAGTGACGACGATGTAGTTGTATACAGCCAGACAGAAACAGATCATGTCAAGCATGTGGAAGCGGTCTTAAAGCGAATTGAAGAATCCAGACTTCGAGTTAATAAGGACAAGTCACAGATGGCGAAAAGTAGCATCACGTTGTTGGGGCATAAAGTAGGAAATGGAGAAATAAAACCACTACCGCAGAAAATTCCGAGCATAAAGAACATTGCAGTACCTAATTCGAAAAGGAAATTGAGACAGTTCCTGTGAAGGTTGGCGTTCTACAGTCGGTTCATCAGGAAATTCAACGAAATAGCAACACCCCTTTATAAGTTGTTGAGTAACACTAAATTTTCGTGGACTGAATCCGCCCAACAAACGTTTAATCAAATCAAAAACATGCTAGACGACCGCCAGATGACGCTCAGATTGTCCGAACTCGATAAACCGCTTACAGTGACCACAGACGCAAGTGATCATGGTATAGGTGCCGTTTTGCGTCAGTCTGATAGAGTGGTGGAATACGCCAGTCGCGTTCTCACGCCTGCCGAACAAAAGTATTCAACGATCGAAAAGGAGTGTTTAGCGATTGTGTGGGGAGTAGACAAGTGGAGACCATATCTGTTAGGTAGAAGATTTCACATCGAGACTGACCATAAACCCCTACAGTGGCTACAAACAGCACGAGACCCTCGTGGGAAGTTGGCGCGATGGATGATACGTCTGCAGGAGTATGACTTCAGTGTCGGGTATGTTCCAGGGAAGGAAAATGTAACGGCGGACTACCTGTCAAGACCAGACTGGAAGCCGAGCTTCCATTGACAGCATACGCAGTGAACAGTATAGAGGGAGACCCACTAGAACTCATCCGGCAACAGAAATCTGATCCTAAACTTCGAGATGTAATCAGAGTGATAAAAGAGGGAGCAGATGTTGGTAAACGAGCAATGGACAAGGAGGTAATAATGTTACTTCGGCAAAAGGAAAGACTGAGAGTGAACACATATGGAGCTCTGGTCTGGCAGGATGATGACAAAAATTGGGTGGCTTTGATCCTGAAGGACTGGCGGCGTAAGATGATGCACGAATGTCTCTGTTTTTTATCAAATACCGAAAAATCTACCTCAAGGAGCTAGATTACGGTTACTCTACATTGTCAAATTAATTAATACGTGCGTCATTTTGGCCTTTGTAAAACATTATAATGATGGACTTATAACTGTGGAGCCTATGATGAAGATAATGTTTAATCATTGTTGTCAGATTTTGGGTAAAATTCTAGGTGTTGTGAACTGTTGCGATTAGGTAACATGAATCACTTCAACTCAATAGATTGTGTTAAAGTCCACACAACTGATACAAATTTCCCTTCCTTAAAATAATTTTCAGAACATAAATTTTAAACTTCTGTTTTTACATTTGATGTACTGTTTAATTCGTTTACTGTGTTATTCTCGAGTTTGGTTTCGAATAAACAATCATGGTTAAATGTTTAAATTATTATTACTAATTTATCGATAAGAAAAGGATGTTCATCGACATGGTTTTCAGAGTTTATCAAGTTATGCATTATTGATTCACTCAAAATAGTTTTCACATGATAATCTGTGTTGACATATGAACCTCGTGAAAGAATGTCTTGAAATTGTATATATTTACTGTTCTAGTTTATTGTGTGAATTGGAAAATTAAGAATCAAGTACGACCAACTGACGAATCTAAAAAAAGTGTAATGGATATAACAGCCAGTATTTATTCCTTGTATTAACTCTTCTGTTCGCGTTCAAATCTTGGTTTTTTTTTTTTTTACCAAATTTGGTTATTCAGGTAATTTTGTCTGTTATTAAAATTGTCATTTTCAATACAATGGGAACCTGTTTAGAATGTACAAAATTAATTCATTCTGATTCAACTATAATTCTCCCATTTCATTCAAAAAATAAATTAATGACTGTGCATAGATTAAGGTTTGATTTTCGACCTTTTTCTTCATGTGATATTATCTATTGATGACTTAAATATCTTCAGAAAAACTGTGTTACTTCAAGTTGAATATTTTAGATTTTGTTGATTTATATATGAATCTACTCTGAACGTCATTGAACAAGAAAGTATCAATGTTTAGATACTGGAGTTCGCTGTAATGCACTATAACATCAGCCAACAGTTACCAAATTTTGTTTCCTACTAAAATGTATTGCTGAAATGTCTCATAAAGCGATATCGACTAGGGAATCAGTAAAAATCGGATGTCATTATAATGTAGTTGAATCGTAGTACAATATTCTTGACCAGTACCTACTGTAACCTCACCATATAAAGGACCCATAACTTTTAGGTCACGTGGTGATTGGATTACCTTTAGGCCAGTGGAATGACATCCAGAGATTCAAAAACTTTTAACCACTAGGATTTCACTTCTATAATTCTTCGATTTGTTGGTCCGTCTTTCACGTTAGATTGGTTATGAATAAAGAATTAATGTCAACCTAGATTACAACCAGAATTGGTCTTAACGTAAACTGAAGAGTAACCGTTATGGAAACTGAAAGGTGATCGTCTTTGCTCTAATTTTTACAAATTCAAGATAAGTCCCAAACTGAAACTGAACACGTTTTTGTAAGGGTTTGTATTCTCCTGTTTTTTATATCGAAGAATGGAATTGATCGGTTTCTATTGATATATATATATGAATGCTGAGTGCCATTGCCTTGGTTGATATTGTCATTTTGTTACAAATGAAACGGAACAAACATTATGAATACAATAGTAATTTGTAACAGAACTATATTAAAACTAAATATTTGTTTAGTGTTTCATGGATATTTATTCATTTTGGATGTCGGTTCATTATAAAATCAGTCAGCAAGCATTATTTAGAACTAATTTTTACCTCGACAAATTTGGAGCTGATCTGTAGACAATTTTACATAACTTACTGATGTCATCATCCATGGTGTTTTATTCTCACATCTAGATAAATCAAATTTTGATTTTTATCTTCATTTAAGTTGATTCATTTTTATCTGGATTATCATTAAATCTTAAGTCAAATTAATCATTTCGTATATAGAAATTTTCGTAATTTCATTTATATAAATTACAATTTGATTGATAAGCATATCTGACATTACCATAAAATAAGTTACTCAAAGAGAAATTTCCACACATTTTATTTGATTGAAATTGCGGGAATAACCGAAAAAATAATCACTATTTTTCATAGTTGAAATCATGAGTCAATTGAAGCTAGACCACCATCGGAAACCTGGAAGCATTGGACGGCCGTTTCGTCCCATTATGGGACCCCTCAGCAGTGCGCATCCACGATCCCGCACTCGCGAGATTCGAACCCAGGACCTACCAGTTTCGAGCCAGAGCTCTTAACCGATAGACCACTATGCTGACCAGTTGCAGTCCTAACAAATCGATGGGAAGATTCAAACAAACAATGCTGCTTACTATGCTGTTTTATTCTCTTTCAATTTATTGTAACAAGAATTATTTATATCAGTCTATTTCACTAAAACATTGCCAGTTATCATCTGTTATAGTGTCTTATAGTGTGCTTAGATATTAAATAAATTCTGTAGATTACATTAAGAATTTTGTTAATTTGGTTATCAAGGTTTACCGATTCACCATTTAGATAGACATTTTTCAGCTTAAAGATAACTTTGAAAATGTTTAGTAAATTATTGAACTCATAAAATAGAAAACTTAAACTATGATTCCAACCAACAAAAGTTTTATATATTTTAGGATAACCAGGCTTCCAATAATTTATGGTTTTATGGTTATATTTAACTAATCAAGCAGTAAATTGAATTGTTTAATAAGGTAGAATAACCTTTGCCAATGAATAATACTATAAGCAACTACATAAACTGAAATGAGATTATTTAATAAGTTTCAAAGTAACTTCAAGGAATGGATGTTTTTATGTTCTCATCTTTTGTGCTCCCTTTCATCTAAGAATAATAAAAGAAGTGATTTGCAAAGAAAAAAAACGCTTGGTGTTGACGATAAAGGTTATCATTTTTTATACCAACCTATTTGTAAACAGTCAGCCTATATATATTCAAATAAACGTGTTCTTGTATAATGCAAGCCTGTTTACCTTCCTTTTTGATCCATTGAAAATGTCTATTTTTAGCGATTTATTTCATACGAATTGATTTGAAAATATGCACTTCATATACAATATTCCATTGATGAACTATTTTCATACGCATCCTTATTACACAATATATATACTGGTAACCACATATTACCCGTCAATTTTATCAAAAGATTTTCAAAAAACCTTACGCGTGATACTTTTGTTCTCTTAACTAGAAAATTTACTGTATAAACTAGCCAATATCACGATCAAACAACTCTCCTTTTCAATCCAAGTAAAAACCTTAAAGCACCAAATCGATACTTCAAAGATCAACTACCTAGATCATACCGAAATTCATTTCTTTCAATCAATACTAGGCATTTGTCTATAAACATATCAGTCCGTGATGCCAATATATCCGGTATTCCAGTTAAAGACAGGACTCATTGAATTACTATTATTTATTTATTGGTTTATTTAAACACATACATATTGATACAAAGGGGCAGCAGATACATATGCGTATACATAAGGAAGAATAAACGATAAAAAAATTAAAAAAGGAGAGAAGAGTAATGATGGGGGGGAACTGAAATGTATAACCAGAAGGACTCTCGCAGTTAAGAAAGTTATAGCCACTCTTTATGAAGAAAATAAAAGAAGGTTACAGCAGGCTCGCCACTGGCTTCTATTCTGAGCCATATCTGATAACGTCTCTAGCCACTGTGTTGCACCATCTCTCGGACCCCAACCAGGGAGTCGTGAAGGACCAACAGAAGCTAGCCCTTTGCAGCTCTCTTTCATGCCACGACACCATGTCATACACTGACCATCTCTCCGCTTTTTCCAACCAGTCGCAGCATCGGCAAATAATGCACGACGTGGAATTCTCTGGGACGACATTCTTAGAACATATCCAAGCCACCGAAGTCGGTGTTTCAAGATGGTGACACCAAATGAATTATCGTCTCTGCGTTCGAACACACGATGCCGAACCTCTGCATTACTAACATGGTGTTGCCACTGGATGTCAGCAATCCTTCGGAGACAACGATGATCGAACACAAGGAGTCGTTTAACATCCTCAACTCGGAGAGGCCAGGTTTCACAAGCATAGAGCAAAACTGCTCTCACCGACGCGTTGTGGATCTGACATTTTAAAGGTGGTTGTATGCCATCAGTCTGCCTGAGGTGTTTGTATACAGGGCCTTTAAGATGTTAATGAACTTCTCAGGCACACCCTTCTTCAATAGACAATCCCAGAGAACAGTCCTGTCCAACGAATCGAAGGCAGCCCTGATATCAAGAAACACTACGATTGTTGGCCTGCGATAAGTATGACGGTGTTCTAACATTTGGCGGAGGGCGAAGATGTGATCAATGCATCCTCGACCAGAACGAAAACCAGCCTGCTCCTCGCGAGTCAATCGTTCTCAGGTTTTAAACAACCTACGAAGAATGACAGAAGCCAATAGTTTGGACGCAATCGGAAGTAGACTTATCCCCCGATAGTTGTTACAGGAACAACGTGAACCCTTTTTAAAGATAGGGACCACTATCGACTCATTCCATGATGTTGGAACACTTTCTAGCTCCCAGACCTTTGTAAACAACACAGTCAGTTCCTTAGCCAGAAAGTCACCACCATCTTTAAAAAGAGCCGGAGGTAAGTCATCTGGGCCCTGTGATTTGTAGCGCTTCAAGAGTTGGAGTTCCTTGCGGACTTCCGCCTCGTTTGGTGGATCAGTCGTCACCGGCCATGGGGGGCAGGACAAACTGGTCGATGTTGCTGGAGCAGCAGGCCAGTTTAACTGCCCTTCGAAAAATTCCGCCCATCGTCCAAGACGTCGAGATATGTTAGTGATTGGCATCCCGTCATCCTCGCAGATTGTTTCACTCACACCAGACTTCTTGCTGCCAGTGGCTCGGATGAGTTGGAAGAGCTTCCGGCAGTTACCAGATGCAGTTGCTGCTTCCATCTCATTAGCACGCTCCGACCACCAGGCTTCTCGGTCCTTACGCAAGCTTTGCCCGATTTCATTGCTTAACAGCCTTCGTTTGTGGTCATACTCGCGGTCACCCGGAGTAGACCGATGGGCTTCCATCAGTTGTAAGGAGCCAGAAGAAACCCAGTGCTTATAAGCGAGACGTTTCACAAAACCGCAAGCGACTTTACTCGCTATTTTCAAGGCGTCATGCAGTTGCAACCATTGCTCATCTATACTTTTCGGTGGGATGGTAGCTAGCCTGGAAGCTAGCTCCGTTCGATACTTACTTGCAACAGAAGTTGCAGCCAGTTTACTAACATCAATCCGTTGGTGGTGGTCAATCCTTCGGCCACTGAAAAGTAAGGTGAGATTGGCGCAGACCAGGGCATGATCAGACTCCAGATAGGCACTCCAAAAGGAGCGGTAGTCTTGTACACAACCACGCCTGTGGTACCTGATCGCGATGTGATCAATCTGAGTTCAGGCTTGAGATGCAGAGGGAGGACGCCAGGTGGCACACCGGCGATGACTGTGCCGGAAGTTAGTGCTAGCCAGAAACAGGTTGTAGTGTGTGCACAGTTGCAACAAACGGTCCCCGTTATCTGTACTGCGACCAACAAGTCCCCATCGACCACCTAAACGACTCTCTTCTGTGCCTAGACACCCGACCTGAGCATTCAAGTCTCCGGCTAGTACTACAATATCTGTCGAACGCACTTTCTGTAGAACTGTTAAATGCTGGTAAAACTCATCCTTGATTGCATCCGGGCTGCAATCTGTCGGAGCATAGGCGGAGATGACGAAAAGACACCGTTTCTCACGCCGATTTCTTCTCACTTTGATGGAACTTTCTAATCTAACAGCACATAACCGACTGTTAATGGAGATCCAATCGATCAGTGCTGCCTCAGCTCTAGCGCTTAGTGCGACACCAACGCCAGCAAGACCAGACGAGGATGCCACAGGGTCCCCGGATAAGCACACGTGAAACAAGCTTTTCGAAGTGACAGATGGAGAGCGAATTTGTAGTAATTCTTCAGAGTCTCTAGTACTGGTCTCGGATAGTCAACAGAAGTTGATATTAAAACTTTATAAAGATATGACCAGCCCTATCTGTTGTCCGATCTGCATTAGTGTGAAAACGTTGAAGGAAGCCAGTTTGAATGGTATACGTGGTTTCAGAAAGACTGTTTCAGTATTCGTAATCTGTGTAAGCATTCACTTTCGACCAGATAGCGACTAGAGATCGTTTAGATAGAACAGAGTTTCCACCATGGGCGAGCTGCTGCATAAGTTGAAAAGTAAGGGTACACAAATTGGGAATAAAAGGTAGTGAATAAGCGATATGGCAAATAATAATAATAATAATAATAATGCAAATTGTCTGGCATATAGTAAATACGTAAATAGGATTGTCAGTTCAAGTCATCCTTTCATTTATTTGTGTGAGGGCTGTAATACTGCTCAGGTACCCAAACTGAAGCAGGTGGCTTTCTTAGGGGGCTACACCCCGAGCCTTTGATCTAAAGGTCTAACCCACAAGGCAGTGGAGCATCGTGAGGAGATGCAGTCCCATGGTAGCCGGTGACCAACAATTGGTTCATACGCCATTTGTTCTCTCAGGATACTGGACCCCATGTGCACCATTGGTTTGGAATGAGGGTTTTCCAACTCCCCTAGGTGGACCCTCCGTGTCCACCAACCCGGTTAAGGTGCCGGACATTCGCTTTTCGTCCTCTCACTTTCGTGAACAACACCCACGCCCCGAGAAGGCAGTGAGTAGGACTTCCCTGGCAGAGGCTGTATATGCGTGGCCATGTGAGAGCATTTGGAGAGGGAGAGCGGACTCTCCCCACTCTCGGCCGTACCAGGGCATTTGGGGGCATTGAATTACTACATTAATTGATGTTAGAGTCGACCTAAAAATACATGGTACCTCGAAGTACAGACAGATGTTTTTCGGTTATTTTGTGTTCGGTCATTTGAACAGTTTAATTGCTCATCTTTGATTCTGATTGTGAAAAATATCATCAAAACCTACATCTATGTGTTATGGAGCAAATTTGTCATCTAGCTCAGAGAAGGTCACATCATCAAAAAAGGCATTAAACGTGTTCCATAATTAATTAATTTGAAAATACTGTCGTTAACTTGTAAGCAGTCTTATAGGTAATTGGGTCTTTGATATCTGAAATCCATATAAATGAAATCACGGATAAAACGTATGGTTTTAGTTATCATTTAAATACATAAATATGCAAACAATAATATTTTAAAGTAGATCCTGTATAGGCTTCACTATTACATACACTTACGAATATAAAATCAAATATAATGAAGACACATTTCTTTGAGTGTTAAGAACTCAAAAATACAACCAATAAAAGTTACAGAACACTAAAAGAAGAAGTATGTGAAATTGAAACAGAAAAATAATAGAGAGGTTGATTTCTTGACTCGAGCTCCTTTCTCTTTTGTTATTTATATAATATGAATTTTGAACCCGTCTGACAAATATAATTTTATATAATGGGCATTTCTTTATACTTTAGATATGCTTGTGAAGGAGCAATTATTTACAAAGTAAAATAAACAGAGCTGTCTGAACCTTACCATCATTTTTAACTAAAAATACAGTTTTCGGACTTTGTATCGACAGTGAATTTGTTATCCGTTAACATTCCTTAACCTTATTCTTTCGGTTTCTCATTGGGTTTTAATGACTGTTTTATAGTTTATTCGTATCTATCTATCTATCTATCTACATATTGTTGATAAATATTCAATAAAATGTTGTTGAACTGTATATAAGTAAATATACACACAGAATGTAGATAATGTTTTAATCCCATGATCTATTGACTCGGTATCTTTTTATGTTACTAATTAAGAAATAATAACAATCACAATGATAATATACAATGTAATAATGTACTCACGTAATGAAGAATAAGACGAATAATGAAGCTGCCTGACTAAGAAGAGTTAAAAAAAAGTAACTGTATAGTCAGAATTTTCAAAATAATACCTTATATTATCAACATTTTTTAAACATCTATGTTATAGTTATATGTTTCATTAAACCATTCTATCTGAATCTTATTTCAGATGCGAAAAGTTAAGTAGCTATCTACCTTCTGAATCCATCAGACAAGTGCATGAATCAATGAGTTAAAATAAACACCTATTACTTAATGGAGGGCCTTCAAAAATATGATTTGATAGCGCTTATTAGAAATTTAAGTAGTCAATCACATAATTCAGGCTCTTAGATATACGACAATTACGTACATATTGGTGTCCTTATTCAAAATGGACTTCCCATAGATTCAATAAGTTACGGCTTGTTGGACCGCTCAAACTGCTTAGATATATATCCACGGATAGTTATAAATGGTGGTTCCATATTGCCACTAATTAACTAGAGAATTTCTGAAATACTAATTCGACCGTAGATTCTCCTTGACTTGGTGATTGGACTCGCCTACCATAATGACTCAATCGATTGACCTTTCCTCAAGGCAGGTTAGTTCGGTAACGATGAGGCTAAAGTAGATGGACTGCATACTTAAGCGTGATGGCAGTAAGTTGTTTCGACTAGGCAACCAGCATCTGAGTGATGTAGCCTTCTCAAAATATAATGGAGTAATCGGGAATATATCACATCTCATTCTGTCCTAATGATCTTCGTCTCCGAAAGGAAAGATTTTTGAAACACAGAGCTAACACATTAGGAATTTCTCACAGAAAGATCATGTGTGATCGGCCTCAAGTAGTCATATCTTGGCTCTGAAGTCAAACTCCAGGTCACTAAGATCACCACTAATCTACTTTTCCCTCCAGGTTCCCCAAGAGGAAATACCTTTCCACGATATGTGGAACCAGGAAGTGACAATTACTGTCATATCCCTAACAATAACAGAAATCTCTTTACTTATGATGAAACCCTTAAACCACTACTTATTATTCTTACCCCACTATCAATTCTCTACTTATAGACTTATTCCCATGTGCCATCTATTCTATCTATTGGAGTCCACGAAATGTTATTCCTAGTTTCTTGAAAGTGCTCTCTAAACGAAATGTTGAGGATTTCAATGTTCAAACCTAATGTCAAAGAAGCTGACAGCCTTCATTAGCTAGAACTATGGAATCCCGTGTCATCGATGTATGCTATGTCTCTGGAGCACACATACACGTTCTGAGCACAGTCATTCATTTAACTTCATCTAGTCAATACAAAGGGCCGGTGAGATTTACCTTTCGTGTATCTAAAGACGACTAAAACCTTTCGTCATCTTTCTGGTTCAGGTACAGAATCAAGTTCAAAGGGAGAAAACACTCTCTCAGACTGCATTTCAATATGCAATCATTTCTTGACGATCTGACTGAATGGGAAGTAAAAACATGGAAAGAAAGGACGAATGCCAATGTATCGTTGTAATCTCTGCCTATCTTCCCATTGACTGTAGTTGTGGGGAAGTAAAGGATTGATTTTACAGGACGCCCTCTGATGTTTCATAAAATGCTGATTACTCGGATTTCGTAATAGTACAAGGGGATTTGAATCCCCTAGTGGGTAGTTTAAATAAAAATATTAGAGACCTAGAAGAATCTTAAACTGTCTCAAGTCAACGAACGGACAACGGCGACCATCTGTTGCAACTTTTCTGAAACCACTGTTTCTTCTTGACTCCCACCAACTTTATGCATAAGAAGAAATATCGTCTGACATGGAGACCCTCACGATCAACCCAAAGATGGATGTAAATAAAAAAGTTACATAAAGGTTCAAGTTAACGAACAAATAGTTTCGGAAACGAATAGAGAATCAGTTAGTCAATCATCAAGGTTGTGTTCACCCTAATGTGATTTGGCATGATACCCGTGAACATCAGAACAGTGTAAACGGCAGTGATGTCTACGGGTAATTACAATTAAAAGGTTCGGAGAAAGCACCAGTAACATCTGCTGAAATGATATATACTCGGAAATTCATCCCACTGCTTTTGGATGACGATGAGGAGTGAAAGCAATTTAGACATAGACTGATATAAGGTCTATGCAATAATCGTGAATAGTGGTGGGCAGCTGGCGCAAAAGCGATAAAAAGAGGCAACACTGGAAGGCAATAGTGGACAAATGTTTCAGACGTTTCATGGAAAGAGACATTAAAAATTCCGAGTTTAGTGAGACCTGAAAAAGATGAAACTACAACCAACTCTCGCCAAAGAGGCTGAAAAAATGGGCATGACGGATTAACTGCTCCTCAAAAAGCGTTTGGTTGCATATATTTATCAAGGAACCCGAATAGCATGTAAACGTAAGCCTTCCGAATCTTAATGAGATGGAAAAAAACCGTATATAATGTAAAGCGAGGGAGAGTAGTAATTTTTGACGAATTGACCTAAGAGATCGGTGTGAACAGTGATGCAGGTTTAGCTGTTAGACTTAAGTAGATATTCAATGGAGTCTATTGACTGAACGTAATCCCATCTAGATGGTCTTCATAGTTGATCGTTCTATTCACAAAGAATAGACGAAAATTCTCCCATAATAACCACAGGGGAATCTGTTTGACCAATATGTTATTTAAAAAGTAAGCCTCAATAATCATTCAACGCTTAATTAGGGCTCACGAAAAACAAACTCTTGATAACTAGTTAGATTTCTAACCTGGACTTAAATTTATGAACCGAATATTCACTATTCGTCAGGTTTCAGAGTACAGGGATACCTAATGAATCCCAAACATAATTGGATTTCCCGACCTTGATATAGTGATTGATTCCGTACATAAAGAGGTTTAATGACTGTCTGTCGTCAAAAGGAGTATCAAAGAGCACTAAACATATACAGCCATTCTGTTGCAACACTACTGGTAAAGCAAAAGCTTATGACAATTTGTTTTCGAAATCGCTAGTTTCAAGTGGTGCTTGACAGTGCTTACTATTTTCCCCATTTTTATTTGACTTTGTCACAGACATTCTTTGAAACACAGCTCTCTCATTGCTTCATTTTCGAAGAAATCAAACTTCTACTCGGTGATTCATTTGCTGACTTGGAACTTGAAAATGATACAATCATGTTTGGTGAAGATGCTAGCAAAATTCAGTCTATCGACAGCCTTGGTTAACAATGAAAGCACGTTTGAAACATGCAAAATGTTGCTTCAGGACTGATCCGAGTCAACACTAGAACTAGCGATATAGAGTAAAGTATCTAAGCGCATCGAGCACTCTAATTATCTTTGAAGTCTCATCAGCTCTGGTGGGTTGGAGTCTGACGGAGACTGCAAGAATTCAAAATGCTGGATTGACTTTTACCGAATTTCATCACTTGTCGCGTGGGTGGAACGTCCATCTGCAAACAAAAAACGAGTATATACTGGGAGAAAGCCAGGATATGTCTATTCGAGGAGTAGAATCAGTCCATGAAGTCATAGACTGTCGAACTGAGCAATGTAAATCGGTGCAGACTAACTGAGTGAGGTCCATTTGATTATCGAAATCAATGGGTAATGACTGTGAGTGGCATGATTCGGGATCGTCCACAATCGCACAAGTGCATTCTTTTACTTTAAACACTCATAAGTTTAATTCACGAATTAATTCTTTCTTCTCAAACCATACTATTTATGGTTAACATTTTCTGCTACTACTGTTATGTTTCCTACTTTCATTACTCTGTGGTATGTTTAGATGTTATATTTCTGTGTTGATATGATGTAACCACTTGAACCTATGCAAATATGCTTCAGGTTACTAACTGACTGACCCACACTGAATAAAAACCTGAGGACTTTATATCTCTATTTTCGAGTCACTAAGTTGAAGTTTGATAGCTGACGTTTTAAACTTTAGTCAGTTTTGTGATAAATTGTAAATCTTATCCAGTGTCCTTAATGAGTTACTATGACAATTACATAACATCAATCAATTATATTATGAAATTATTTCTCCAACCAATCAATATCAGATATGATCATGACATGAATTTAGATGAACGGTGTTTCTTGGATAGAAATATAAATTTTTATAAAATGATATCTTTCGCCTGGTCTAAACAAAAACAATTTTATAACATCAATAAAAAGCTAAACAAAACAAGACGATAGACTAAACAAACTACTTTTTCATGCATATATATATATATATATATGATCTGTTTTAATAAATAATAAGTGTATGAAAGTCATGACAAAAATATGAGATAGGAAAATCATCAAGTATTGGGTTTGTTTACATAATAACCGTTCAGAATATTTTTACTTATCTTACCAGTACATAGTCAATCACGCTTAATCTTATGTTATAAACACTTTTTTAATGAAGACATGAAAGTAGTTTGTCAGTATTTGATACTTTTACATTTAGTACTATTCATCTAACCCCAAAGCTGTTCCCTTACTCAACGTCTACTGTTAAAAATAGAATCTTTAACTTCGATAAAACAGTTATTGATGCTGGAAACAGAGATGAATGGTGGCTAGCACTGAAATCCAGGACGCACGTTTCGTCCTATCTGGGATTCGGCGACTGGATGTACCTGCATCTCAAAGTTGATGTACACTCTAGGACTTGAACTCAGCACCTTTCGCTTCAAACGCCATCACGTTATCCACTTACTCTAGATAGTCACTACCTTGTGCAATCAAGTGAAGTTTGATTCGTTTGTATTGGTTGTTTGTTGGTACTCCTTTGTTTGTAATCACCCTCTAATAAATTATGTTTAAAAATGTGCCCATTTCCCGTAAAGTTAGTAAGTAAATGATCGTCTTTAAATTTATCAAAATGATTTTGTATTGCATTAGTCTACTAGTGAATTCTACAATAAAGTTATTATTCACCATTTGAAGATAAAAATCGTCATGAAAGATCTATCACTCCACCGTACTGATTTTGACACAATCACATCAGATTAGTTTGTTTGAGAATTTGACGTCTATTAAAAAAGTATGGTTGAAATAATACTAAGTTACAAAGTATGAAACGCTGGATACATTCGTGGATACGAATAAAATCTCATGGTTTCCGAAATAATCTGTCAAAATAAAGAACGGAAGAACTATTGAAGACAATTGCAAAGATCCGATTACGTTAAATGTAGCGTTTTCATCCTACTAACGTCATATCAACTTTACATCATCGGTTTAAACTCATTGTTTTCATATATAAATTTAACTGAACTTAATTGGAATCAAAATGCATTTCGATGGAGTTTTCAGAACTGCGTTAGACGACAGAACATACTTAATCTTGTACTGGATTAGCTTCGAGATAATTCATTGAGCTTTGTACATTAATCGTCCTGATAACTCTTATTAAATAAATCCCAACGGCATATGAATTCAGGAGGCAACACGAAGAGCAGACGACTGTTTATTATTGGATAACACAAATCACTAGCCACAAGTGAACCAATCTAATTCGGGAACAAATACTAATGTGAGCGAGCGAATGCAGAGGCAAATTGAGTGTCAAATGGTGAAGTGAATGGAGAGTCGAATCAATTAATATGATTCAAGGTTGTAGATAAATATGGGAAAGTGAATTGTTTATCGAGCAATTTAAGCAACCGATATTAAAGCTGGAAAGATGGATATGTGTGCAGGCTGTCACATATGATTACGCATACGTGTTCATACAGATATACTAATAATATCAAGATATAAAAACTGTTACTGTTCTAATGACTCTATCTGTTAAACAAGTTAATTGAAGGGCTTGACAAAATTGAACGCAAACCAACCAACTAAGTGTAGGAGAGGTGCTGTAATCTTATTTTCATCTTATCCGAAACTATTAATTTTTGAGAATCTTCAATCATTAGTGTAATGATGATTCCAAATGCATCAAAATTATACCATCTTGTCACACGGTCGTAGATATTGCCAACGAGTAAGTCAGGCGATGGTTGACTTTCTGTAGGACTGAGATATCCTCATTAAATGATCATTGAGCAAGTATTGGAAACTGAAAATCCTTGATAATGAATAACACACTTATCAATCAATTTTTCCATACGATCCCAGAGGCTTTTCAACCAGCATTTTAGCGTTAGGTGGATATTTTTGAGAAGTTGGATTAAACGAATACATTCTGACAGGAATAATATCTACCATTATCAAATTTAGTTACTAAGAAAAACATATTTTAATTCATGAAGTATTGGGATTGAGATAATAGAAAGACAACTTTAACAAGGAAATTTTTTTTCATTTAGTCCATCATCAGGTCTCTACACTAATATATATGTTTTATAAATGATTTGACCTAATGGTGATCTCATAGCACATCAAATTGTACATAGAGTTATTGGTAAAACAAAAGTGTATATTCATAGTACATTTGAGCAGAAATTCATTTAGAGAGGAGATGAAAATCCTAATTTCCATTACTCGATTTTGTAACTCATTACATATGAAATCCTCAGTTTCTATGAGAGGCACGCCTTTAAACATAGGGGATACATCAAGTTATATCATGAATTTCCAGTTCACCTTCAAATCTCGAATTCTGCCAACGAATTCAAAATGATCTCTTATACTGTACTGGACGATGTCTTGGTGTAGTAGCTTTAGAATTTCAACTAGCTATTTTTGAGCTGCATTATATAGCGAACTGACTATATCTAGGACTTGGTGAAATGGCAGACCAGTTTTATGTACTGTTTGAAGGTCAAAAGAACGAGTCCACAGAAAAGGCTGAACGACAGTTGACCCGATCGTTAGAAAGTCTGAAACAAGCTGGTGCTATCTCCCGGGACTTATACACAAAAATAAGACGCATGGTTACGGTGATATCTAGACTTTATGGCTCGTGAATTACAAAATCGAGAGATAAAAATTAGTATTTCCATCTCCTCTGTAAAGAAATTAATAGTCAGATGAACTATGAATATGCGCTTCTTGTTTTATAAAGAACTCGATGGACAACGTGATGGTGACGTTATGGGACCATCATTAAATCCAATAATAGCTGATTTCTCGCTGACAAAATTAGAAAACGATCCTCTAAAAGATGTGACAGATAAACTAGAATTTTATTGTCGCTATATGGATGATACACTATTAGTTACAAAAAACAATAGCAAGCTCAAAGTCTACTAAAATCATTTAGTAGAAACCAACAGCCAATTACTTTCACAAAGGAAAAAGAAACATGCTACAACTCCTATTGACAGGAGGGACTGTTAGTTCAATAAGAATAAGTGTTTAGGTTCCTTATTAAACCCCATTTGTATTGCGATGGGCAGCAACTATAATATGAACCTATCCAAGTTAGTTTTCTAAAAATCGATCGTTTAAATTGAACCGTCTTCTCGTCTACTTATAAGTATATCTAAAAAAGAGAGCTGGTCGTTCTTCTCTTCTTCGCATGAAGACTGATGTGGTTTTGGAGAGTGTTAAGCTTAATCAATAAGCAATTCATATCGTCCTTTCTTTTACAGATAACTAAGATATCATCCACATATCTCTTATAAAGAGAAGTGTTTTCGATTAGGTCTTCAGCTAGATTTTCAACATGTGTTATGAACACATATGCTAATAATGGTCCTAACGAACGAACCAAAACGACCCTATCGACCTGGCAAAAGTATTCACATTCAAATGTGAACTGGACTTTATCAGTACATAATGGTAGTAAATCTTTAAGGATTTTTAAAGAAACAGGTAATTTAAGGTTGTTCAAAGATATGTAGTCACATAATACATCAATAGTCATTTTCAAATGTAGATTTTTCAGCGAGGAATTCACGTCCAATGAACATATTGTCTTTCCTTTGATATTATTATCATCTAAATGGTCGACCAATTCAAAAGAACCCTTGAGAGAATACTTAGATAAACGTCTTCGGATAGGATCCGAAATTTTGTCAAACATTAAGTAGTAAGAAGCTGCATTCTGGGGACATCTAGACATTACCGATCATCACATAGATAGAACTCCAGAGTTTAAAGTTGTTTATAAAATATGTCAACTTCTATTCATACTCTTATATGACTACTTGTGATAATTAACTAAATATGAAAAGTCAACCTAGTTTTAACTTTAATTTTACAGACGTTGCGTAAGTGATTATTACGTTGTTAAAATGACTCGCCACCGTTTATTTGGTATCGAATTTAGACTCATTTTTAAAATCTAAATATTAGTGTGAGGCTCTGATGAAGAACTAATTAAAAACAAATATTCCTTTGCTCAACTTGTCCTTTGAAGAACGAATTTGATTAACTTTGCTGTAATCTGAAACTATATTTGATTTCTAGAAAATTCATATTGTTTGTTACGTTTCAAGTTAGGTAACTTAAGGAATAAATATTTAACTTGGTGTTTCAGATATTTTTTAAAATTTTTTTAATTTTTTTATTTCGATTTTTAACTCATCGAAATTCTTTTTTCATCGTTTGTTTTTCCCAAAACAAGTTTTCAACAGTAAATGAATAAAATTGATTAATTAATAAAGAAAATATGTTTCTACTACGTTCAGAAGGTCTTACACTGAATGAATTTCTGTCTTTACATCCTTCTGATAACAATAACATATCGTTACAATCAACAATTTATAATAATAACGCTTCAACTGAACATAAGTTTAACAATAAACAAAGTATATCACAGTCAAGGAATTTTTCTATACTCATGAATAATCCATCAATAAAAAAACCAGTGAATAAAGAAGGAATTTATTCTATTTCGCATGAAACTACAAACCCACCAATTATTACACGAATTAAACCAAATTTCTCAAGCAAACAACAATTAAAACGATCAAATACGGTCAGTGTGACAGATATAAGTAAAACTACGAATGGGAAACTGAACAGTAATATTTCAGTTGATGAATTAATAAAAGAAATTAGACAACAGAAGAAAAAATTACCTGTACAACATAATCGATTAATAAATACACTAAATGATAATGTTATTGATAGTAATTATTTAATTCAAAAATTACATCAACAACGATTATTTCATCGAGCACAAAGTGAACATCCTACTAGCGGTAATTATATAAATAACAGTCATAGTGTGAGTTTACCACCTCATACATGGAATAATAATACTTCATCTACATTTCGTTCAGTATTTTCACAACGTGGATGTAATTTTGGGCGATCGTTTTGGCAACGAAATTTTACTCCTGATCAAAATGAATTAAAATCATCATTAGGTAGGTAAGTAAACAGAATTTTGTAAAAAAACTATTAACTATATTGCTAATAATCTTTGGTATGTCAGGTAGATCATCCTTTTTTCCAGTGTTCACTGAAGGTACAATACCTAGCATTTCGAACATTCTTCTGTTCATTAAGTAAGTTAGGACAGAATCATAAATCACGATTTTTACGAGTGATTTCATTTTATTTACATAAAGCTATATAGATTGATATGCCAATGTAGTGCATACTGAACTGCCGGATGAGAAAACCAAATGTAGTGAAAGTTAGTCAGTCAGTGATAACGTAGAACCAGGTACGTATGTACACCGGCTAAAGTTTCAATAACCTGTTACCACAGGGAGTTGAAGTTTTCAGATCAAATCTAAGACTAGTAGAGTTAATAACTGTAGTGAACGAGAACACCGGTGGGGTCAATCGAATGCATTTGAACACAAAATTACAGTACGCTTTAGTAAAATCTGAGAACCATACAGTAATACCTATTTTGCAGAATGTCAATCAATTGTCTCAAACTTGACCATTCCTTTTGCAAATATCAGTCAATCGTCTTAGATTTCGTTGTTCCTGCATTTTCATACCAATTTCTTTCTGTTTCCGTTCTTTCCTGACTACCGTTGTATACTACTCATGTCTAAATAAGTAGCACAATACGATTCAAGAAAATATAAAATGGCGAAGTGAAAACAAGATATAGGTATGAGAAATTTAGAATCACAGAATTTGTGGGAATACAAAGAATGGATGCACCTGAACCATTGAGAACGATTTTTTGCGATATTATACAAAGTCCCTAATTATTGATTACGATCATCACGTGATCCCAAACCAGGTAGTCCATATCTAATAACAAGGTTAAGTCAAATTATCAGCGTCTTAATGGCCTGACGCCCGAAAATGCTTGATACCACATCCATATTGAACACGGATGCGCTTCTGATTCACGGACACATACCATATCTCGTTTTCTTCATGATGCTCTTTGAAAAAATTCGTTCAATTGCGAAAAACAGGTTCAATGACGCGTAAATATTTATTTAAATAATAGAATGTACAATGTTATGTTCTACTTTTATAGTTTGTTTAACACCAGGAATTGAGCAACATGAGATAATTTACTAACAAATGATTAATTATAATGTAGATATTTCAAATTTACAGTCGTCGAGTCAGGTACTTTTTGAATACTTAACTGAAAAAATTCTTTGATCATGGAAAACGTTTGTTCACATTACTTCGGACCTAAAATACTAACGTGTTGTGATCTCAGATCTAGTTTAATAACTCTGAGTATTCCCAAAGACAGGATAATCCGAATAGTAGAGACATTTGTGTATAAAGCTCTTTTTTTAATAATCCCTAACATGGTTTACATATCGAGCACTTTCTTTTAAGGTCATTGGGTTGGAAATCATAAACAAGGGAAGCCTCTGTTACAAAATTAATGTCAAGGCTTTTGATGATATTTCGATTCAATAATTCCCAAAATAATTACTCTAATATTGAATTAGTTATGCTTCATCAACAAACCACTTTTTAATTGGTAAGGGTGTAAATACTTCAGCGTCTTCTCATGATAGTTTCATAGAGATTGTCTTTCACAGATTCATTAAACCATTATATGGATGATCTGTGCAGTGAATACATAAACGAAACGAATTACATCAAATTCAGGTGAAAAATGAGGGAAATGTCCTGCGAATATCAGAGAATGTTGAGGGCTGTTTCTAAAGATATTATATTGAAGAAAACAGCTTTTTTCAAGCCAACCACAAGTTTTAGCTGGGCCGATAAGAACTGTATAGACGATGGGAAACTATGACAACTGTTACCCTCTTCTGCTGATGAGAATCTTGAATATGTACAGACATTCTGACGGTCAGTTTATTGTTCAGATGACTATAAATAGTTTGACTGTAGGAAAACAGTAGGAATATACTTAGTATACAATGAAAGCTAGATAGAATAGTTCATTCCATTTTATAGAGCTGCAAAATATCAAATTAGCTGGATAATACAAGGGAATAAGTAAAATTTAATTGATATGTATCCTTATTAACAGCTCAAAATAAAACATAATTGTTCATTCAAAGTTTAAGAAACATAACTGGCTGACTTCAAGGGAACTCACAAATTAGCATCGTTTTAGAATAATTGATAGACCTGTTTACAGCTTTATTAGTCATACTTACTTCCTTACGCCTGTTACCCCTAGCGGAGGAGCATAGGCCGCCCACCAGCACTCTTCATCCAAACCAGCCCTGGGCAATCCTTTCCAGTTCTTTCCAGTAACCATCCATCCTTTTCATATCTGCTTTAATTTCCCGGAGTAATGTGTTCTTTGGCCTTCCTCTTTTCTGCTTCCCTTCAGGATTCCAAGTTGGGGCTTGCCTCGTGATGCAGTTTGGTGATTTCCTTAATGTATGTCCGATCCACTTCCAACGTCTTTTGCTAATTTCGTCTTTCTTTGTGACCTGGTTTGTCTTCTCCCATAAAACTCTGTTGCTGATGGTATCCGGCCAGTGAATGTTGAGTATTATGCGTAGACAACTATTTATGAATACTTGTACCTTCTTGACGATGAATGTACAGTAGGACTGTCTTGGTGTTCGTATTAAAGATTCACACGTTGAAACTAGTTGGCAGTTGTTTTGAGTCCCAAATGTGTTCAATTATAGAAATGCGGTCCTTGCTTTGCCAATCCTCGCATTTACATCTGCATCAGATCCTCCTTGTTCATCAGTGATGCTTCCCAGGTATATGAATGTTCCCACATCTTCCAGAGTTTCTCCATTAAGTGTGATTGGCTTGGCGATCTCCGTGTTATATTTGAGGATCTTGCTTTTTCTTTTGTGTATGTTGAGGCCTATTGATGCAAAGGCTACTGCTACATTGGTTGTCTTCGTCTATATTTGTTCGTGTGTATGGGATAGGGGCGCTAGGTCATCTGCAAAGTCCAAATAGTTTAATTGATTCTGAAATGTCCATTGTATTTCGTGCTTCCCCTCAGACGTTGAGGTCTTCATAATCCGGTCAATCACCAGAATAAAGAGGAAGGGGGAGAGTAGACAGCCTTGTCTGATTCCGGTCCTTACTGGGAATGCATCTGTCAGCTGTCCTCCATGCACGACTTCCCACTATAGTCCGTCGTATGAGTTCTGGATAGTGTCGACAGTCTACTCAGGAACTCCATAATGTCTAAGAAGCTTCCATAATTTTCTCCTATTTACACTGTCAAATGCCTTCTCATATTCAATGAAATTGATTTATAGTGACGAATTCCACTCAACTGATTGTTCGATGATGATCCGTGGTGTCGCAATTCGATCTGTGCACGACCGATCATTACGGAATGCAGTCTGTTGATTTCGAAGTTGGGCATCTATTGCGTCTTCCATCTGGTTCAGCAACACTATGTTGAAAACTTTCCCTGGTACTGACAACAAACTGATGCCTCTGTAATTCTCACATTTGCTCAGATCTCCCTTCTTTGGTATCTTGATGAGGTATCCTTCTTTCCAGTCCGTCGGCACTTGTTTCTCCACCCAAATCTTCTTGAATAGAAAAGTGAAGCATGTTTTCAGTTACTGCAATGTTTGACTTCAGTGTTTCAGCTAGTATATTATCAAGTCCTGATGATTCCCTAATCTTGATTTGTCTGATGTCCATCTCGATTTCTTCGATCGTTGGTGGAGTGACATCTATAGGAAGGTTTGTATGTGATTCTATGATGTCCGATGGATTCAATGGGGCTGGTCTATTCAGCAGTTCCTCCAAGTATTCTACCCATCTTTTCTTCTGTTCTTAAATTTCAGTGATTGGTTTGCCTTCTTTGTCCTTGAGTGGTCTCTCCGGTTGACTATATCACCCTGCTAGTTTCTTTGTTGCTTCATATAGTTGTAAAATATTCCCTTCTCTATCAGATTTTCCGCCGTCGTTGCTAGTCCTTCCATGTATTTCTGTTTTTCGGCTTTAATGTTCTTCTTCACTTGCTTGTTTGCTTTTGTGTACTCTGCTTGTGCCTTGAATTTTTCCGATCGTGTTCGATTGTTGCTAATTGCTGTCTTCTTGTTCTCCCTTTCTTGAATCTTGTCCAGGGTTCCCATAGAGATCCGTTCCTTATGATGCTTCTTGCGACCCAGAACCAAACCTCCTGATACGTTGAAGTTAGTGATTCTTTTATCCCTTTCTAGTTGTCCTTCAGAGTAGTTTATTCTTTCAGTAGATCCTGTAAAGCTTGAAACATGTAGTTGAGAGTAATCTTGAATTGGTTGAGTTTGTTCGTATTTCGAAGAAAGGCTGTATTGAAATTTGTAATGCTGTTTCCCCAGTTGTCCAATGCTTCTTTAGCTTCAGTTTCATCTTGACCAGGGCCAGCTGTTGATTTGAAGCTGTGTTAGCTCATCCCCTGGTTCTCACATATTCCATTGTCCTTCGGATTTTTTTGTTAATACAAATATGATCTGGTTTTCTGTGGTGTGGTCAGGCGAGATTCATGTAGCTTTATGTACGCATTATGTTTGTAATTTTTTGAATGCACATAGGTTTGCAAATCTCTACCCAATTTCATTTCTCTATCCTAGTCCATGTCGTCCCATGATATCTTCATACGCAGTGTTGTCCATTCCGACTTTGGCGTTTAGATCTCCTATCAGGATGGTGGTGTCCTCTCTTGAGCATTTCGCTATGGTTGGTTGCAGCCTCTCATAGAATGTCGTCGTTGCCATCATTGGTGGGTGCATACCATTGGATAGCATTCATTGTGATCCCCTCCCTTTTTGTTTTGGAGGATGCTTTGATGGTTCTCGATTCGTGAGATTCCCACCCTACAAGTGCATTTCGTGCTTGTCTGGACAGCATTAGAGCAACTACCTGAGTGTGTGAAGCATTTTAATCTTCGTGACCAAAGTACAACAACATCTCTCCCTTACCTAGCCTTTGTTGTCCAGCTTGTGTCTAATGGGTTTCGCTGATTCCAAGTGCTGCCAATTTGTATCTCCTCATTTTCGTTGTTATTTAACTGGTCTTTCCAGTCTCCCCCATTGTCCGGACATTCCATGTACCTATAAAGAGTGTTTCTCTGGTTGTTAGAAGGTGCATCGACCTCGTGACTTCCGAAGAATCTCGGCTTTCATCCTGAGGCGTCATAGTTCTTCATTCAACTCCCAGGTCAGAGTTTAAATGGTTTGATTTGCTTAATCTGGTTGGCCTTTTTCTAGCAAGAATTCTTTCTACGGTATGGGGTCGCTAACCCCATGCCCACCCTTCCTTCTTTACCCGGGCTTGGGACCGGCAGTAACTCTAGAAGAGCTACAGGTGAAGTTTTGAAATAGCTATAGTGTAATCAAAATAAACTATGCTACATGAAAGAGCAGTTCGTTTTTGGTATGGAGTAGGAAGATCGTCTTGTAATGTGTGAATATAGGTAGTCGATTGACTTATCAAGTGGCCAAATGATGTTTACTACCAAGAACTGCATTAATGATGCCAAGACTTTAATAATATTCCGATTGAGTAAGAAACTAGATTTCTGACGTCTCGTGGCCTAGTATAAGTTCCTTTGTAAAAAAAAATAGGTAACCAAGTAGGTCTTTTAAATGTCTACTTAGTATAAACAAACCCAATAAAAGAATTTTCTTAATGCCCCCAAACTTGTATCAGTCAGACAAGATTATTTATTCCCTAAAGAAGTAATTCATACTAGGTTGCGAAACGCCAGGAATTTAATTTTCTACTCATTGGGATATTATAAATCTATTAACATATCATCATTATAAACAGCTCGTCTAACTGTCAATTTATTTGAAATAATTTCGTTAAATCTTGATTGGGATACATTCACTTCTACAATTTTGCTCAGAATATGTAGTTTGCACAATAAGTGTGCGAATCAAAGCCATAAGAACTGTATTTAGCAATATTTAGTGTCCATTATTATTATCCCCCCTGAAAATCTTCCTTATTAAGGATGACACACATTATTAATCTTTATTTTCATTTCTGAAAATGTCTTCGGATAATATCGGTAGTCTAACTTTCATTTGCCTGGTTGCTTCACGTTTTATCGTTTAATTATTGTCATTGCACGATTAACAGCTGGATAAAGATAGACCATTGAGTTTACGTCTACTCAAAAGGACAGGTATTTAAGTACAATCCAATCGTTCGTTTATTCTTTTATTATTATAAATGATAATCTTAGTAAATCAGTTCACATATGTATTAGACAGACTGAATATATCAACACAATATTAAAAATACACTCATAATAAACAAACATTTATGTAAGTTAACTATTTGAAAAATTAAACAGAAACTAGTTGATGTAGGTAAAAGTCAACTGTTAAACTTTTCTTGTTATGTATAGATAGTAAATGGAAAAAGTCAGGAGAAATTGACTTTTCCATCTCCAGAATTATTTTCTCGAAAGTAATTTCCTATAACTGAAAGTTCCTTAAAATTATGTTCTATAGAATAAAAGATTATTATTATTATTTAAATAAAAACAGATTTCAACATGGAATGGCGTTAATTCAGAATGATGAATGAAGAGTATTTAACATTGGAAAATGCTAAACAATAAAAATTAAAACAAGATAATTTTAAATAAAATGAACTATATACTTTCATTTCTTAATAAATATGAACTAATCTGTAGGTAATAGGGAGATAGAGAAAAGAGAATCTAATGTTAAGCCATTTTGTATTACAAATAATCTGGAAAATTTAAAACGAATTGAAAAAGGTTTTGAGTTTAACAAAATTAGAGAATGAACAAACTGCTTATCATACATCTGGTCAAGTCTTAAAAAAAATATACCGAGCCTATTGTTGGTAAATAGACAAATTCCATGGATAATATACGTGTCACTATAAAATATAATGAAATTATAAAATACTGGTAAAGTTGACGATACATTAAACTATATTTCGAAAGTGACTGGCAACACAGTATAAGATATACTATATCAGATCATCACAATGTTATTTTTCATATCGAGACGTGAATACAGTGTTAGATACTAACCGAAATACATTTACCTGGTGACTACAGGTAAAGTTCATACCAGAACTTGAAGCAAAGCAATATGAATACATTATATTTAGTGGTTTATCATCAGTTGACTGCAACATTTGTACTGAAATATACCATGGAAGTAAAATATAATGTGAAACAATTGACATCAATGAGGAATGTGAAACAGATAAAGCTTAAGCAAATAAAAGAAGTAAGCAAACTATATTGAAGATATGTCATTGACATATTTCTTTGCTGTGATAGTCATAAGCAGTCTATGTACCTATTTGTTCTGTTTAACAAAACATACAATAACATAGATCCTACTATGAAATACGAAGCAGAAGTTAAATTAAATGTCTTAGGTATTAGAATCAAGAAAACCAATAAATTGGCTGCAGAAACGAGTAGATACAAATTGATGGTTCTCGGAATAAGTGAAGCTCATCGGAAAAAACCTAGAAAGAAAAGATTGGATTGAAGACAGATGCTTTTGTGCTCTGACCATGAAGTAGAAAATGCTCCACACACTCAGGGAGTTGCACTGATGATGTCCAAAGAAGCACGTTAAACACTCATAGGATAGGAATCTCATGGATCCACAATCATCAAAGCATCATTCAAAGCATAGAAGGAAGGGAACACAATGAATGTTATCCAGTGTTATGCACCCACCAACGACAAAAATGAAGACAAAGAAGACCAGTTTTAGAAGAGGCTCCTGTCAATCAGAGTGACGAGTTCAGGAAAGGGCCTGACCATCAAGATGAGAGACTTAAACACCAAAGTCGGAATAGACAACACCGGGTGTGAAGATATCATGCTACGACATGGATTGACTGGGAGAAAGGAGTGAGAATGGTCACGCAAATGGTGACACATTTGCAAATTTATGTTCATTCAACAAAATATTCATAGGTGGAACAATATTTTCACACAAACGTATACACGAAGCTACATATGTCTGATCGGATCACACCACGGATAATCAGATCGATCATACACACATCACCAAAGTGTTCAGAAGGTGAATGTAAGACGTGAGAATCAGGAGAAGAGTTGACATAGATTTGGATCACCACCTGAAGGTTGCCAAGACTGAACTCAATCCAAGAAAGTACTGAACAACTGGTGAAACGGCATTACACAGGTTCAATACAGCCTCACTTTGTGATACTGACAAACTAAGCGAATTCAAGATGGTTTTCAACGAATGGTTACAGCCCATACAGGATCTACTCAAAACAAGTAGTATTGAGCTTTAGAGCTGACAAGCAGAAATACGAGGGAGACCTAACAGCGACATTAGAAATCTCTGCAACATAAGGAAATTCGAAGCGACTATATAACACAACGAAGAGACTAGCAGGGAAATATAGTAAAGCAGAGTGACCAGTCAAGAACAAACTAGGCAAGCGAATCACTGAGATTGAAGAACAGTCGAACAGGTGGGTAGAGCACTTTGAAGGATTCTTGAATAGACCATACCCACTGAAACCACCGTACATCGAAGCAGCACACACAGATATCCCTAGAGATTTCGCTATACGAACAATCGAAGAAATCAGGATGGCCATCAGACAAATCAAGTGTGAGAAGCAGAAGAACTGGGCAAAATACCAGATAAAGCATTAAAGTCAGACATAGAAGTATCCGCAAACATGCTCCACATTTTATTCCGGACGATTTAGGAAGAAGAACAAGTACTGACGGAATGAATAGAATGATACCTTATCAATATTCCGAAGAAAGGAGATCTGAGCAAGTGTGAGAATTACAGAGGCATCACACTACTATCGGTATGAGGAAAGATTTTCACAGAGTGTTGCTAAACTAAATAATCAACAGTCGCGATTCCGTAACGATGGGTTGTGCTCAAACCAAATCACGACACTACGGACCATTGTCGAGCAATCAATTGGATGGAATTAGTCCGTTGACCGGATACCATCAGCAACAACCTATTGTTGAAGAGGACGAACCAGTTTCCAAATGAAGAGGAAATGAGCAAAATGCGTTGTAAGTGGATAGGACATAGATTAATGAAATCGCCAAAGTGAATCACGATGCAGGCGCTAACTTGGAATGCTGACGGGAAACAGAACGATGGAAGACGTCGGTAACTAAGTGATAATATGTGTTACTGTGGTACCGGGCGATGTTGATTGTAATCTGTTACAGAAGAAAACCTAAAAAGACAGACTTGCTCGTGTCATCGGCAGTCATACAACATACAGTATGATATGTTAGACTGTTTTGCAGTCTGATAGACAAAGTTCGATCAGAACTAAACGACTAGACTTATATGATATTGGTTACTACTCATTGACCAATCAATTGTAGATGCATCTTTGTCCCATTGGATGTAAGGTGTGGTACGAATGGCTCAGTAGTAATGTCGTCGATTGTGATGTTGGGTGACGTAGGTCCAAATCCACCATCAGTTCCCGCAAATTTACAGGTACACTTTATCGATGAACTCCAACTAACAGGATGCCTGAATACGAGGCCTCTTGCCTATTGGTTTCCTAATTTTTTTGTTGCGATATTTAATCATAACAATTTTCAGTTCATCTCTCACATTGCACTAGTTCTTTCTTAACACTTACTCATAAAAATATGTATATTCTCTTACCATTCAACTATTTCTATTTTGTTTGTCAATCTAAATGAATTTGAACAGTCATGTTCACTTGAAATTATTTATTTATTTATTTAAACACATACATATTGGTACAAAGGGGCAGCAGGTACATATGCGTCACACAAAACAATGAGAATGGGAGGAGAAAGGGGGAAGATGCGTATATATAAAAGAAAAAAAGGATGAAAAAAGAGAAGAGTAATGAGAAGGGGAACTGAAATGTACAACCGGAAGACTCTTTCAGTTAGGAGTTATAACCACTCTTTATGAAGAAAATAAAAGAAGGTTACAGCAGGCTCGCCACTGGCTTCTATTCTGAGCCATATCTGATAACGTCTCTAGCCACTGTGTTGCACCATCTCTCGGACCCCAACCAGGGAGTCGTGAAGGACCAACAGAAGCTAGCCCTTTGCAGCTCTCTTTCATGCCACGACACCATGTCATACACTGACCATCTCTCCGCTTTTTCCAACCAGTCGCAGCATCGGCAAATAATGCACGACGTGGAATTCTCTGGGACGACATTCTTAGAACATATCCAAGCCACCGAAGTCGGTGTTTCAAGATGGTGACACCAAATGAATTATCGTCTCTGCGTTCGAACACACGATGCCGAACCTCTGCATTACTAACATGGTGTTGCCACTGGATGTCAGCAATCCTTCGGAGACAACGATGATCAAGCACAAGGAGTCGTTTAACATCCTCAACTCGGAGAGGCCAGGTTTCACAAGCATAGAGCAAAACTGCTCTCACCGATGCGTTGTGGATCTGACATTTTAAAGCTAGACTAACATCAAGAAGGCGCCAAAGATGGCCCAGATTGGCATAAGCCGCTCCGGCTTTCATTATACGTGCATCAATCTCATCATTCACGCCACCACCAGCACTTATGTAGCTACCCACATACACGAACTTCTCAACTACTTCAACCTGCTCACCATCCAGGGTGAGTACAGGATGAGAATCCTGCCATTCTTGTAGGAGTACTTTGCACTTGGAGGGTGCAAAGCACATGCCGTACCTGAGGACACTGATTGCCACCTGATTAAGTGCGGATTGCATGCCTTGGGCATTATCGCACAGTAAGATAATATCATCCGCATACTCATAGTCGAGAAGTCTTTCTCCAGGCAGCAGATCCACACCGCCATTACTTACATCCATCAGAGCTGTTTCCAGAATGTCATCGTTGGCAAAGTTGAAAAGGAATGGTGAGATCGGGCAACGCTGCCTAACCCCACTGCTTGAATGGAACAAGGGGAAAGGTGGTTGTATGCCATCACTCTGCCTGAGGTGATAGCTTTCAGTTATTCTATCATTTCTTTTACACATGATAGCAGTGCACATAAATCTAACAATCGTTAAATGTGTAGCTGACAGAATAGAGAAACAGATTAATATCTCGTCTTCTTCCTCTTCCCTTTTTTACATTCATTTAAAAAAGTGCAAATATGAGAAAATTATAAGCAAAGATTGATAGTAGCTAGCAGTGAAATACTGTACACGCGCTTCGTCTTATTTGGGCCCGTCACCTGGATGTGTCTGCGTCTCAGAGTTGATGTTCACTCTCAGACCCGAATTCAGTACCGTTCGCTCTAAACGCCAGCGTGTTATCCACTGAGCTACTAAGTCCTGATAGCCACATGCTTGTGCAATCGGGTGAAGTTATATTCACTTGGTATTGTTCACATGAATCTTCCAATTGATTTGTTTAGAATGCTTGTGAATTATAGTAATATCGAGGCAATAAGCACAGTATGTATATACGCTAATAAGAGACTGATCAATTGCAGTCCTAAACATTATTGGGAAGATTTCAGTAAATAATATCAAGTGAATTTATACAGAAATTGTTACTGTTTATATAATTCAAAATGAATCCAAATAGTTTTTTAGACTAAGTTATGATAAATAATTATTCATTCAATATAGTTAAATAGTTTAATTTGAATATTATTTATTTACTAGATTATTATTATTAACAGTATTATTATTGTTTAATCTGTAAATGTCTCAGCATGAAATTCAAAGTGAATAGAGAAATGAGGTTCATTTAATTTGTTATCTTATAAAAGAAATTTTTTCAACTACAAACATTTATTATGCAAATAAAAGAATAAGCTTGGACTATAAACATTCAGTCAGTCAATTATAAACCAATTTAAAGTGGAAAAAAAAGTGTGTCGATTCAATTTGTCATGATTCCGACTATGTCAATGACAGTCAGTCAGTCACAGCGTAGAACTTCGTATGCACGTACATCAGTTCGAGTTGCCATACCACATTAGCACAGAGATGCACTTGTCGATTCAAATCTGATTGTGGTGGAGGTAGTGAGAGTATAAGCATTGATGTGAAAGATTAGGGTTTGAAGATGTTATTGAAGGAGTATAATCCAATGAAATAAATTTGGAAAGAGAAAAAAGATAGAGACACGAAGAATTCAGAAGATTAGAATTTGGGAGAACACAAGGAGTAGATGAACCTTCACCATTGCAAATGTTTTTAGGCCATGTCATTCAAGGTCTCTAACCATCGATTGCTATCATCTCGCGGATCCCAACCAGGTAGTCTACACCTACCAACATGGCCCAGTCCACTTGTCAGTGACTTCATCGATTTGTGCCACGTTTTGGTCTGGCCGCCCATAGCTTTCTTCCAACCTACTCCTACACCATAAAGCATTGCACGTCGAGGTAGTCGGTGGTTGGGCATACGTAACACGTGTCCCAGCCATCTCAACTGATGAAGTCTCACTACTTCGTCAATCGATTTCCCATCCTTACCTAGTACCCGTTTCCTAACAACTGCATTACTTACCCGGTGGTCCCAGGATATACGTGCAATGCTTCGAAGACACCTGTGATCAAATACTAGTAGCCTGCGAATATCCTCTACTCTTATCGGCCATGTTTCACTGTCATAAATAGGACGGAACGAACTGCTGCACAGTATACTCGTCCTTTGGTTGCTAGACGGATATCTCGCCTACACCACAAATGACGCAAGTTGGCGGAAGCTAGACGAGTCTTCTGTATCCGTGATGAGATTTCGTCACACACCAGACCACAAGGGCTGATAAGACTCCCAAGATAAGTGAAGCAGTCAACACTCTCAACCACTTCACTCCCTATCATTAGTTCAGGTGTCGATGCAACCCAATCCTGAAGTAACATTTTGCACTTCGAGGGAGAGAATCGTATCCCGAACATGCCTGCATTGCTGTTTATAGTGGTCAGAAGACTCTGCATTTTGTTAGCGTCTTCGCCAAATAGAACTATGTCATCGAGGTATTCTAAGTCAACAAGTGGATCTCATGGTAGAAGTTCAACCCCTTTGAATCGGGATGATGAAAGTGTTATCTCTAAAAGCATGTCAACGACAAAGTTAAACAAGAATGACGAGAGTGGAAAGCCCTGACGAAAACCACTTGAGGCAACCAATTCTGATGACAGTTCACTATTGGCTCTAACTCGACCAGTTGTGTTCGAGTAGAGAGCCTTTATAAGATTAATGTACTTCTTTGGTACTCTATTCAGTGACAAACACTGCCATAGAACCTCATGATCAACGGAGTCAAATGCCACCTTAAGGTCAAGAAATACTACTATTGTGGGACGTCTGAATGTGTGTCTATGTTCTAGGACCTGACGTAGAGTGAATATCTGGTCTATGCAACCACGTCCAGGTCGAAAACCAGCCTGGTTTTCTCTAGTCTGCTCTTCACGAGCTTTAGTTAGGCGTCGAAGTATTATTGAAGCTAATATTTTAGACACTATATTAGTCAAACTGATTCCTCTGTGATTGTCACAGGAGGACTTTTGTCCTTTCTTATAGACTGGCACAATCAGTGATTGGGACCAGTCAGATGGGATTACGTCCAGTTCCCAGATTCTACCTAAGACCTCAGTCAATCTCGCTGCTAGTACTGGACCGCCATCCTTAAAAATCTCAGTGGTGAACCTGTCAGGGCCTGCTGCTCTCCCTTGCTTCAGATTTCCTATAGCGTTTTCAACCTCGTAGAGAGTTGGAGGACTTACATCAATTTGCCATTCAGGACGACTGGGGATCGTATGAAACGGAAGTGTGGCTGAAGGCCAGTTGAACTGATCCCTAAAGTGTTCTGCCCATCGATCCAATCTCCTGGATTGAGAGTGAATGATATGTCCATCTTTATCTGAGATAGTTTCACTGATACTTGGGTTCCTAATACCGGTTTCTTTAACAAGTCTGAATAGCTGTCTACTGTTATCTATTACCACTGCCTTTTCCATCTCTCTTGCTTTCGCTACCCACCACTGTTCACGATCATTGTGTAGGCTTCTTATTAGCCTGCTCTTAAGCTGACTCCGGTTTTCGTTATGTTCAGAGCCAGGTGGGATGAGTTTTCGAGCATCTATCAGTGCGATAGATGCTGGCGAGTTCTATTGTTTCTCCCTAACATTATGGTTTACCTTACTAGCGGATATCACAGCTGTTTCCACAGCTTTTCGGATGTCATTCTACGCTGCTTCAGGGTGGACACAACTTACATGTCTGTCTAACTGTTTTTCCAGTTGTTCCTGAAATATATTCTTAGCTTGCCTATCATTAAGTAGAACCCTTAGAGGCTAACCTACAGTGTCTTTCTTACGTCCAGTAAGACTCAGACAGATACGTGCTCGCACTAGAGCATGATCTGAGTCTAAACATGTGCTCCAGAATGAGCGACAGTCTTCTACTGAGCCCCTTCATCGGTGGCTGATAGCGATGTGATCTTATTGGGTCCAACGTTGGGACGAATTAGGGGGTCGCCATGTCAGAAGATGTTTTTCCTTATGCTTAAAATTAGTATTTGCAAGAAATAGGAGGTTATCTGAGCGCAGCTGCAACAGACGGTCACCATTATCTGTTCTTTCAGCCACGACACCATAAGATCCACCCAGATGTCTTTCCCTTTCACTTAGTTTACCTACTTGAGCATTTAAGTCACCTACCACAATTACTACATCAGAACGCCTAGCTTTTCGGAGAAGGTCGGAGAGTTTCCTGTAGAACTCATCTTTTATACCGTCTGAGCTGCAGTCAGTGGGAGAATAGGGAGAGACGACGAAGAGGCAACGACGAGTTTCCTTATCTTTTTGAGTCCTTACTGATCTGTTTAGTTGGACAGCGCATAGACGACTGTCTACTGGGATCTAGTCTAAAAGAGCTAGTTCTACCTTAGAACTTAATGCTATACCTACTCCAGCGAGGCCACGGAAAGCAGCATCCGAGCTTCCAGATACACGAAGCGTGTATCCAGATGGTTTTTCATTTTGATTAGGTGAGGTCAAATGAATTACAAGAAGCCAACAAAAGTGAACATGAATTATTGCATGGATTATATAAAGTTTTCACTGTATTTTATTGGATAAAATCCTAAGAGAATGTTAGAAACAATACTTTAGATTTCCTATTCTTCATCTGAAAATCTGTCTCCTCATTAGAAATATAACTCTGGAAATTACATTTCCGTTATATCTGTGGTATAATTCAGTGATAATATACACTAAACCAATCAGCCATACGGAGTTATATCGCAAAGAATGTGTAGGAATCTTTGTACCAATGGTTGACTGATAATGTAAAAAAACTCATGTGTATATATGAGTTACTGGACCGATCCAGAAAGGAATTGCTTAGTGGTGACTGAGTTGTAACCATGATCCGTTAAACAGGTCGCTTACTCTCAATAACCTGACCACAACCGAGTCTCTCACTTATCATGTGGGTTCGAAGTAGGTTATGACATATATAGATTCTCTTGGACTATTAGATTCTAAAGAAATGAATAAAGTGGCCGACTGTAAACTATAAAATTATAACACAACTGAAACATTAGTGGAATGTCAAAGAAAAAAATGTATTTGTACCACTGAAACTGATTATCTGAGGTTTCTCCATCACACATGATTGTTATCTCACTAACTATAAAGAGAATTTTATTCTGTCTGAAGACTTTAACAGTGAACTAATTAATGACGATAGAAAAACTGTAGAGTTTTCGTCTCGGGTCTGCATCAACCAGAGAATCTTTGATAATTAAATAGAATTACACAGAAAATTCATCCTAGCTCGGAATAGTTTAGTCATATACAACACCAACACCTCCAATATTCGAACTGATGATTTTACAGCGTTATAGTGATAGTAGTGTGCCTAACTTCGCTTTAACATTCTTCAAAGTACATGTTTCAGTATAAGGTACATTTTAATTCCGACGATTTATTGATTTATTTTTTTCTTAAATGTTAGTTGCAGATAAAATGTAATTAGTCAGTACAATGTGCAAGAAAATATGATTTTAGTTGTTCGATGTCACTGGTTTTCAAGTTCGTCTGTTGTAAAAACTTCAAACATGTATTTATTACTACTACTTTAAATTCAGATATGTTATGTCCCGAAAACAATAGTGAATGGTAACTTTGGGATCTATTTATGAACCAATAATACGCATATATTTTTATCGTATGATTGCTAAATAACTAAACTATTCATATTCATGTCCTCTTTATTATGAGCTTTATTTTTAACTATAAACTATTGTTATATGATTTACCATCCCTGAATCATGCCTTGTCTATTATTTACTATCTCCCCTATTCACAGCCACATTTGGCTAAATTTTGTACAAATGTTATTTTCTATTTTATGGTACGATGTGGTCAGTTTGATTAGTATATTAACTCACTATGTTTGAAATATGATGATTCGAACCGCAGGGGCTGTTCTGGATTTAACTGTCTGGGCTAGACAGAAAGCAGGACCGACAAGTATTCTAGACTGCTTGTACAGTTTTCGTTTATCATTGGTACGATCGGTAATACGCTGCTCTCTGATTGGCGATCTTATTACGTCATACGTAAACAGGGCATCCACTCGGCCGCAAGCTGTAACAAGATAATAGTCGAATAGCTACAGTATTACAAATATTAAAAAAATCATTTAAAAAAAAAACAATTCTCATTAGATGATAGTATAATCATGGATACTAAGGGAAACAATATTTATAATGATCATTATGTTAAAAAAATCATATATACGAAAATCTGTAACAGATGGGCTACTTCCGTCTACCTCCTTTACTCTAAATTACTTTTCTTTATCTCTAATTACTTCAGCGACAGCAGTAACGTCATCAACGTCAGCAACGATATCTTCAACAGGAACACCCACACATTTCAATAGACCATCTTCTGATCAATGCATTTCTAAAGTGATGTGGAGTGAAAAATTCGTGGAGGAATTTTTGAAGAAATCTTTATTAACGACCTCATCAAACAATGTGGTACATAATCAAAATGAACCAGTCTATTTATCCAGCAGTTTTTCAGGTAATTTAATTTCTGTAAGGTGGTTGGTAAAACATTCTGAATCTAGATTTATTGCTATTTTAAGAGGTATGAACAACTGGAATTCAACTCAGTGACTCAACGGTATCATACATATTCCATTCAATGAATTAAAGTTTAATGAAAAATATCCATACCAAGTTCGGAAAACAAAGCACCAGCACTACTTATTTCTTTCGTTGTAGTAGTAAATGTTTTATTATCACGTACGAACTAACTTAGATTAGGGCTACACTAATATCAGTTGCCACATAAATTCTAATACTTCTATCTATAATATTCTTGTATACAGAATTAGTTAAAATCACTAGTCATAAATGAGTTATGCATTTTACGATATGCGTGATATTAGCAGGAATAAATCAAACAAATAATACGGAAATAAAAGAAAGGCGTACATATTTACGGACTTATGCCCCATTCACCATCGGGCAGGAGAATAGGCCGCCCATCAGCATTGTCGATCCAACCATATCATAGTCGATCCTCTCCAGTGCTTCGACTACAACGTGTACGGCTTCTGGACCTTCCTTTACACTTGCAGTGGTGGTTATTCGAAAACTGGAGCTGGGATATCTGTTTAGTGAGGACTTCGACTGTCTGTCGTAACTCGGCTATCTTGTCGGTTGAGTTTGTTTGTACGTGTGATACCGAGTGAGTCCTGGTTCGCTCGTAAATTCTATCGGCTATGTCTGCTAGCCTGTCAAAGTCGACATCTTCGTCTGCGATTGCGAGTATGTGTTGGATGTTTTGTGGGAGGCATCTGGGCCACAATTGATATAATAAACGTTTATCAACTATACGATTCCCCGAAACATTTGCCAAATGGCGTTTTGATTGCGAAAGTGTGTTATCCCCTAGCTCCACATTGGCCAAAAGTTGATCGATTTTCTGCTGGTCGGAGAGAGAGGTAACACGTATGATCTCTCTTTTTAGGCAATTATATGGCGAGTCAGGACCCGGTTTAAAAATGACGTCAGGCACTTTTTCAATAACGCTGTCTGGTAGCAACGAATTTGCGTAACTAAATTTCGTGCTCTGACTTGTGATTCTGTTTGCAACAAAAAAGCTCTGTAAGCGTGCGAACCAGAGTTCAGCCTTTCGAGGATTAAAAACAGGTAAAGGTACAGAGATGACACCCACGGAAAAAGACTTAGATGAAAGGCTTGGTGAATCATCGAGTGACATAATGCAAAAAAATAATAACAGTAGCAATAATAATAAGCTGCGGATTGAAATATACAATGTGAAGAAATAACCAATAACAACAAGAAAAATATATGAGAGACTCTTCGAATAAAAACAACTGTCACTTTGGGATTAAATATGAGAATTTACAGATATAATTCCAAAGGGACAATGTTATGAATGAATTTATTATGACTGTCAGTGAATTGTTAATTGGAACAGTAATTCCAATGTCAGGTTCTTTATGATCCGATTGGATAATATGCATCAGACTTGTAGAGGAATGGTGCGTGTTCTAAATGCGGCTCACCAACTTGTAGAGGATTAATTCCTTTATATTTGACTCCAATAAATAAATAATGTCCCGTCAACTGAATATTTAAGGCAAGCTAAATCTCTTAGTAGAATCATAGGGTTTACTTGAGATTATTCAAAAACCCGAACACCAGTTATATAGTTTATTGTTAAGGCCAGAATAAATATTGATGCAGAATAATATGAACTCAGTATATTTCGTGGTTACTCGTCAGTTAATTACAACCAAATATGTATTAGAATTTGAGCATTGCGATAATAAATAGTGTGGAACAATTGACGTAGGTGAATGTAAAGGATTGCAATGACAAAATGTTATCAATGACAACGATATATATATATATATATATGTGCAAGAGAAGGTCAGAGGTTATTAGGTATTAGAATGAAGGAAGCATAAAGGGTGGGTGGTGTAATAGTTGAGTGGAGTTCAGAGACAGATAAGGTAAATTGTGTGATAATTTTAGAGGTAATAAAGGATTCATGGATTTAAAAACAAATAGGATGTATTACGTAATAATTTAATAGAATTTGGAGAGTTCATATAATTTAAGAGAAACAAGTGAGTGGAAATGTGTGAGTAATAGGGTGGTCTAAGAATTGGGTAATGGAAAAGGAAAATAATACAAATTCAAATATTAACCAAAATAAAACTAATGGCCAAGAAAAAAAGAAAACACACACACAAAATAATTGGATTACATGGGTAGTAATTAGTTTATTTATGTCTCCTTTTGAATACATAGATCCGGTTTAAGTTCTTTTATCGTGATCGCTTCAGCAAACCGGAAAGCAGTCGTACTTCTTTGTCTTCTAATAGTTTTGAAAGCCTGAGAAATTTCATTGGTATGCCCAGTGTCAAGTAAATGCTGAGCAATTACACTGTTGAGAGCCCTGGTCCCTTGCAACCTCAGTTTCTTTGGAACATGTTCACAAATGCGAAAATGTACTCTTCTTTCGGTTCTTCTAATGTGTGTGCTTTGGTACTTACATGTAAATTGGTAAATACAGTTGGAGCTACTGAGAAAAGAGAAAAAGCAGGTATCCATGGTGGTTTAGCTTCAATTGACTCATGGTCTTAACTATATAAAATTATTAGAATCTCCACAAAATCCCTTTCTAATAATGATCATATGTTCACTAGTGACTGCCACCAATAGGTATTTCCTGGAGTTTTAGTGAGAAGCAGTAACCAGTAGAGTTCAACCAGGTCTGTAAGGAGATATCAACTCGCTGAAGATATTGGTGAACGGTTGCTCAATTTCGTGGATTGGTTGAAGTTAGACATTAACACCGTTGAATGCCGGCTGTGGTCCAGTGGTTAAGCACTCGCGCGCGAGACTGATAAGTCCCGGGGTTGGAATCTCGCGAGTGAGGGATCGTGGATGAGCACTGCTGAGGAGTCCCATAATAGGACGAAACGGCCATCCACTGCTTCCACGTTCCCCATGGTGGTCTAGCTTCAATTGACTCATGGTTTCAACTATAAAACCACTAAAATCTTCACGAAACCCCCTTCTGATATATATATATATATATATATATATATATATATTGCAATCCTTTACATTTACTTAAGTCAATTGTTCCACACTATTTATTATCGCAATGCTCAAATTCTAATACATATTTGGTTGTAATTAACTGACGAGTAACCACGAAATATACTGAGTTCATATTATTCTGCATCAATATTGGTTCTGGCTTTATTTAAATTCATAAAAAGAACTAAGTGCATGCAATTATTGTTACCGTTTCCACAGTTGTTCAGTACTTTCTTGGATTGAGTTCAGTCTTGGCAACCTTCAGGTGGTGATTCGAATCTATGTCAACTCTTCTCCTGATTCTCACGTCTTACATTCACCTTCTGAACACTTTGGTGATGTGTGTATGATCGATCTGATTATCCGTGGTGTGATCCGATCAGACATATGTAGCTTCGTGTATACGTTTGTGTGAAAATATTGTTCCACCTATGAATATTTTGTTGAATGAACATAAATTTGCAAATGTGTCACCATTTGCGTGACCATTCTCACTCCTTTCTCCCAGTCAATCCATGTCGTAGCATGATATCTTCACACTCGGTGTTGTCTATTCCGACTTTGGTGTTTAAGTCTCTCATCTTGATGGTCAGGCCCTTTCCTGAACTCGTCACTCTGATTGACAGGAGCCTCTTCTAAAACTGGTCTTCTTTGTCTTCATTTTTGTCGTTGGTGGGTGCATAACACTGGATAACATTCATTGTGTTCCCTTCCTTCTATGCTTTGAATGATGCTTTGATGATTGTGGATCCATGAGATTCCTATCCTATGAGTGTTTAACGTGCTTCTTTGGACATCATCAGTGCAACTCCCTGAGTGTGTGGAGCATTTTCTACTTCATGATCAGAGCACAAAAGCATCTGTCTTCAATCCAATCTTTTCTTTCTAGGTTTTTTCCGATGAGCTTCACTTATTCCGAGAACCATCAATTTGTATCTCCTCAGTTCCGTAGCTATTTTTTCGGTTTCCACTGACTTTCATTTTGTTCTGACATTCTATTTTTTTATGTTATTTGTTCGTCTGGTATTTAGAATGTCCATCGGCTACGTTACTTCTGAAGAATCTCGACTTTTACGATAATATGCCAAAATTCTTCCTAATGAATATCCCTTATCTTGAATGACAGTGTTAAATTGTTTTTTATCTGCATTTTTCATTCACCTTCTAAACACTTTTTTGTACGTGATGGCATTGCTAACTTTATGTCATGCCTTATTTCTTTACGTGTGTTTGGTGGCGGTGTTAAGTCTTGAATAGCTACAGGAGGAGCTGAAACGGGTTGTCAGCAATGTTTAAATTTAGAAAAAGCTGAATGACGAAGCTATCAACTGAATTCTCAACACTTCCATTTGAAATTCAACTAATTCGTTCGTTTCTGATGCCTAAACTTTCAAGCGATAGAAGTTTGGTGAACAAATTTAAAGTACGTTAGTAATGTGATTGAAATCATGAACCTTCGATAGAACATCGTTGCAAACCGGGAAACTCTCGACTGGCATTTATTTCCTGTATGGGATTCGTCAGCAGCTTGCATCCAGAACCTCTCACGGAATAATTGAATTCAGGACCCTTAGTGGCACCCACGTGATTTTATTGGCAATAAAATTCATCAAAATGATTGGAATTTCTAAAATATGTTGCTTGGGCTGTGTTACAATAAATATTTGTGAAAGGTCTGAAACTTTTATTACTAAGCTTATGCAGCCATTGGTAAAATGATAAAAAATTTAGTCAAACTATTTTGGTTGAATGTTTTATTAATTAACGACAGCTTAGATTATTACTCTATATTCAAGTATTCAGTAACTTACTGATGCTTTTGTTGTTTGGAATCTGTTCCACTGGGCCTTATTCTATGAACAAACTAATCGTTTACATAGAGTTTTTTTCATCAAATCAATCAAGTTATATTAATAAAAGGAGAATTTTAAATTCACCTCCTACCGTGTTCCTAGGGGTCGTTCGACCATCTAGACAAAGAAGGAAGCCAAAGCCCATACGTAAGGCTTCGTTGTAAAAATGCTTCAACACATGAACACATTCATAAGTTATAATACTCGTTCAGGTATATCATATATATGGTGAAATTGACCAGATAAATCACTTGTTAGCAATAACATTCCTACACTTGGATGTCCCATGTGTTACACGGCTCTGAGACACCATATGATCCATGTTACCTTGTGCAGTCTATCAGAATAACTGGGTTTTGTCCGACATTTTAAGTCAACGAAAAATTAATGTTATGATATCATTAATCTATATCACATGGCATATATGATAAAAGTCTATAAAATAACCTAAATTTCACGAGTTATTGAAGCTTTACGTAAAATTAAGGGGATTCTGTCTAAATTTATAAAGGTACAACTCTGGTCCAATGGTTTTGCCGACATATCATTAAATCTGGATGTCCTTGGAGTCATGGCCTGATTTCAGTTGTATGTCAACTTTGCAACTGTCTCTTACAATTGGGTGTTCTTAGACGTAATCTGAAGTCAAAAACAATGAACTCAACATCGATAGATAATAAATCATTTCTGGTGCATAACATTCATTCATACAGAAATTCCTCGAACCCTACTACAGAGATATTTGAGGTAAGTTCATAAGACAATCAGTTCCAAATGATTTGAAAATATTTTTTGACAGTTTGCAAGTTAATAACTGTTCGAAACAGCAGCAATTAGGAATTTTGAGGAACTTTCATTATATTTTGATCTAGTAATCTTTTAGCACAATTGAATTGTATGCTTAATAATCTATACTCCTGTCCAAACGCATAAGTAAGTTAACGAAGACCGACCAGACTGGTTGAAGGATTTATTCAGGTGGTTTGTTTGATTAGTCAGTACTGATATTTTAAAATATTTTATAGATTATGGTGATATCTAATTTAGGCCAAATCTTCTCAAATTTGCCACTTTAAAGTTTCGATTTCCCTGATAAAATAGGACGAATTGATGAACTGAGAATAATTAAATACTGTTTTATGAAATGGTTGGGTGTATATTTCCAGTTACTGCTTTTAGTGAGGTCCCATTCGCTGAAGCAAAAGATTATATTTGTGACACTAATTGTCGCTTGAAGCAACATCAGCGCCTACTTCCATTCAAGTCGTGGGCAGAGGTCGCTTTACTAGTAGTAAATCTGTATTTTGTTATATTGTAAGCTGCTATCCAAATATGAAACAACGATATGACAAAACGAATAAACTGGCAAGGATATATAGTCCGCGCGAAATTCGTCATTTGCAGCTGACATACGCTATATAAAAGGCATGTAAAACGATGTAGCAGATGCACTATCGAGATTAAATATCAATACCTTATCAATCCATGATATAAACTATCAAGATGTGGCGAAACATTCAATGCTCGACATGGAGCTAGAGAAGCTTTCGCAATCTAATGAGACAAAACCATTGTTCCAAAACATTCCATAAACAACAAGGACATCTTAACCTGTAATATCTCAACAAGTAAAACTGGCCCCTTTGTACCTTATGATATGAGACGAAACATTTTTGAGAAATTGCACAACATATCCCATCCAAGTATAAAAAACACAATAAAGCTTGTTACAGATAGGTTTGTATGGCCGAAGATAAACAAAGATGTACGAAAATGGTCACGGGAATGCATCCAATGCCAAAAGTCGAAAGTACACAGGCACATCATATATCCTACAGGAATTTTTCCCGTCACTAGCTCTAGGTTCGACCACATTCATATCGACATTGTTGAACCGTTACCAATTTCCAATGGTTACACTCATATACTAACACGTATAGATAGATTCACGAGATGGCCCATAGCCGTCCCGTTAAAAGACACATCGGCATCAACAGTGGAGAAGAAATTAGTGAAACACTGGATTACAAATTTCGGTGTCCCATCAACAATTACGACCGACCGTGCAGCCTATCTTGAAAGTAAACTATTTCAACAACTTACAGACACTTTCGGTATAAAGAGAATTAAAACCACTGCATATCATCTGACTGCTAACTGGATGGTAGAAAGGTTCCACCGATAGTTAAAAGCCTCTTTGACGGTCACAGGAGGAGATTACAAATGGGATGTCAAACTTCCTTTGATATTATTATGCATTCGCTCAACTATCAAACAAGACATCGGTTGTTGTGCTGCTGAGTTGGTTTATGGAACAACGTTACGTTTTCCTGGTGAGTTCTTTGAAAGTGCAACAAATATCCCGGCAGATATAACCAACTATGTGCAACAATTGGAATAGCGGATGGAATCCATTAGGTCCGTCGAATCTTGAACCTAGAAGACGAAGTCATTCGTACCCATTGAATTAGACAAATGTTCACATGAAGTCGTCAGAAATGATAGAGTACGACAGTCTTTACAGACTCCTTACTATGGTCCTTTTAAAATCGTACGAAAGACGGAAAAACTGTTACGGTAGAAATAGCTGGTAAATATGACACTGTTAACATCGACAGAGTAAAACCAGAGTTTTTAGAGCACACCGAGAAACAGATAACGATAAAATCGTCTAAATCCGCATCAGAGCAAGGACCACACAAACTATCTGCAACAAGCAATATTTCACACCGAAGTCCAACAGCAACAGAAACTACAACAAGATCAGGAAGAAGTGTACACTGGCCAGATAGGCACGTAGCAACCACCATATTTATCTTGCCCAAATCCTGAAATTGTTCTTATGACACGAAATCCTTCTTTATATTCATTAACTGTTCTTAACCGGCCCCATGGATCTTCATTATGCTTACTTTTGGACTTCATGCGATCCCTTGATGTTAAATATACATTTGTAAACATACACAAATCGTTTCAAAACATACAAGCTGTCATTACAAATTAACGCTTATTCATCATATCGAGTGATACATTTACTTTGTAAACAATTTTTTTATCGCATTGTCGAACCTAGATGTTATTAAAAGATTCATTTTTGAAAAAAATTAATGTTCTGGATGCGAGCTTATGTAGCAAGCCAATGGAACATTTTTATTATTTGTATGCTCTCTGTAATTTAGACTTTTAATCCATTATGTAAATTTATGTGTGAGTCTGATTGAGAGCGTGTCTGCACATAAATTATTACGAAATCAAATGTGTGAGAGATAATTGTCTTCTTGATGAATATGAGACGGGCGAAGAATAAATGAAAAGTCTGTAGGTTATAACGACGAATAATTGCAAAATTAAGAAGATTGAAAACAAGAGGTGGATATGTGAGCAACAACATTACTGTTTACGAAAAGCAGGTGTTGGGGTTCTTATGTACAAATTGATAATTAGAAATACAGGTATACTGGCAGTAGTGGTAAAAATAATAAAATACCTAAAGTTCTAGTTAATAAATCAGCATAGGAAGTATGTCAAACTTGGATGAACTCTAAAATAATGATCACAAAGTATTATGAAATTATCTAACAAAAGAAGTATGTATATAATAGAATGTGAACGGAAACAGGTGGAAAATGGAAAACAAATACAGGATGTTAAAAACTAATAAAATCGTTTATTCAATCATATCTAGCCAAGAAAAAAGATGTCCAAAAAAGTTGGCTGCGTAGAATGTCCTTTAAATTGTTCTTCTTAACCTCTCATTTAGGACATCGCTAGCCACATCTCCGTTTTAACTGTGGTTTCGAGAATAGCAATTTATTGCAAGGGTGAATATCCATAGCTTATTTTTATCCGCTTACACGTACTTCAATAAAAAATTTCTAGCAGTGAAGCAGAGGTGTGTTCTAAGCCTAGATATATCAGTTATGGTAGTAGCAGAGGCTGAATTTGTTCATTGTGAACATAGTTCAAAATTATTGGTGTTAGTGGTAATCATTGCAATAGTGCAAACAGAAAGAAAGTATGTTGTCTTTGGTAGTTTCTTTTAACTCGATAGATAGTGAGTTTGTTTTGACCGAATAAACGATTTTCACTAAATGTCTCATTAGCGCACTTCGCATTTATCCTTTGTTTTTGTTTTCCAGTCATGGTATTCTATCACCCTCTTTACCATAAGGAGTATAGTATGACTAAATGTACCTGGATCCACAAAAGCGGATTTTAATTGATCCATATTAAAATGATCAAATGTGAAAGTTAGTGTTTTAGTGATTGTTGGTAAACATAGATCGATTCTACCGGAAAAATGCCCATTTAAGAGGACTTTAATTACTCAAATTTATTGTCAATAACTAAACTGATTTAAACATAAATTTATAAATTTTGATCTTTGTTATTTTGAATTTAACTGATAACGATAAGAAATATGAGGAGCTTACTTTTCAGTATATTTTCTTAATGTTATTTAGCTTAATATGGATTATGTCTGGAGTGGCTATAATGAACAAGGAAATACAATTGATATCAGTAGTTCAATTAATGTGAATAATGACCAACAACAATTAACTCAAGAACAACAACAAGTTGATGAATACAAACATTTTCAAATGACTATTTATAATCATTTAATAAATCTTCATAAAGAATTTGAATATGAATTAGATCGAGTAACAAGAGAACACGAACTACAATTGTTTAAAGTAAACATTTTTATCTTTGGAATGTGTTTTATTGTTTATGATGAAATGTTGATGGTTTATTATGTGATTGTTGGTACATTCTGTTCAGGCATTTGAAACATCTATTTTGTTAAACCGTAAAATGTTTAAAGTTAAACGCTTTATTTCAGACTTGGTTGAACTGGATAACTAGCAATAGTGTTTGTTTGTACTCTCAAACTATTATAACAAGAAAGGAAGCCATTTATTTACCGAAATATAAAAACAACAGAATTTGAACGTCATAGAGAAGAAAATTTCCACTTTAATGATATCATTTTCTCAAGCTGTACAACCGTATTTAAAGGTAATTTTTACACGTAGTAGTCTGTAACAAAATAGAGGAGTCTTAAAAAAATTATCGAATATAGTCAAACTTATTCAAGTGTATGTCGATGGAAATGAAGTTGTGTTGCATAGTATAGTCAAGATTATGGTCAGAATGGGGATTTGTGGAGATTTTAGTAATTTTATTAATAGAATTTATTTTTTTCATTCCGTTTCGTCCAATTAAATGACTAGTTTCGAATTCGTTATAATTGGTTATTTCATTTCTTAGAATTGCTACAAAATGTAAGTACTTGTCGATAGAGTACCTTTTGTGTCGTTTCTCACGTTGTCACAGAAACGGATAACATGTTTTTGAATACATTGTATGTGGTGGAGTTCCAATCACTTGAAGCATTAAAGGACGTCATTAAAACTTATGAAAGAGCTACGTACTGCCATTATGCAGTGAGAGACTCTCATTTCCATAGGGATCAGAAGCCGTATATCAAATTTGTATGTTGGAGAAATGGCAGTAGAATACCTAGATGTTCCTCACAGTCAACTAGACGAAGTAGGTAATATGATTATTAATACTATATTATTCACTAAGGACTTCCATGAATATTCAATGTCCGGCCTTCATCTTTTGTAAGTTCATTGATGGTTACTGGACTGTTGTTTGTGGGAATGTGTATCACAATCATGAGTGCGATTCCGTGAGGTATGACAATAATTATTGTATGCGATGGTGAACGGATGCTGAATCCGAAACAGTGATATCTCTTCTGATTTCGGGGACAGTATCATTAAATATTGATCACTTCTCTTACCAATTTTATGGAAAACACCTGAATGCCCGAAATGTTTATAGCATGCGCCACTAATTGTTCTCACAGACCAGCCTTCCTGGTAAGCAATGTGCTTATTTACACTGTAAACGTTAGGTGACTATGCCAAATTGAAAGTTCACATCATGTCGTTTGGTGAGTTTTGTGATTACGAAATTGATGAAAAACATTGTCTTCTGCACTTCTTCTCAACTGCTGATCAGATGAATTTGGAAACTTATTTTCTTGATGGTGTTAGTTTTGACGGGACCTACAAAACCAATAACGAAAGCATTTATTGATATCAAGTAGTTGCGTTCGATATGAATTTAATGGAGATACCTGTTTGTATTGCCTTTATAAGTCACGAAACGTCTGTTTCACCGTCGCAATTCCTGTCATACTTCAAGCGCCAAACTAACAATCAAGAGTTGGTTGATATTGTCCCAGATGACTCATCTGCAATAGCTGCTGCTACAACACGGGTGTATCCAAACTCTCACTACATTTTGTGTCGCGTACACCTCATTCGCAGTGACATAAATAGAGTAAGTTATTCATTGATTGACATTAACCGTAAACTGTAATTGTAGAGGATGCGATCTGAAATTATACAACTGTTTTCCCGTCTGATGTTCACTCGAAAAGTGGAAAGGATAATAAAAATCTTTATGCATTACAGTCTTTTGTAGTTTTCAAAGCTACCTTTCATTTAATGAAGCCTCAAACGGGACTTTCTACCGATACATAAGAGATCATTTGCTGTGAAGAAACACAATTGGTCTGATGCTTTTAAACCGGCTGGGACACTGCTTGAACAAAATAATACAAACTTCGTCGAGACCACTGACCGAATCTTGAAGCTTCACAAGCTCAACAGAAAAACCTCTGTGTTCAGATCTATATTCAGTAGGCTTCTTCCGATTGGATATTGGATGGAAGTGCGAGTTCAGAAATACACAATTTATTGTCATAACAAAACAAATATCTGTCGGGAGTCGCAAATACGTCATCTTCAAAAAACCTTACACCTGCTGCTTGTCAACTATTGAAGCGTCACATGTGCATTACTGTGACAGAAGTCATAACGTCAGTGGACTTGTTCATGGCTGTTGACGCTACTGGCACTTACACGGTAACCCGAAATCCCATTAATTGTTCATGTAGTTTTTCTATTGAAAACGGATTGCCATGCCGTCATGTGTTGGCCTATTGTACACTTACTGAGGCAGAAGTGAACACTGAAGTAATTAGTGACAGATGGTTACTGTCAGACAGTTACTTCACTAGCATAGCTATTGACAATTACTTCCCTGTCCAAGTAGGACAACCAAGGAACAAAAGGCATTGTATTCCCTAGTAAGACGTATGTCTGAAGAACAATGTAGTGTCGTCTTTAACTCTAAGTTTCAGACGGAAGCCTCCAATTCCGTTAATTCAACAGACAAGAAGTTCCAACTATTAAACAAACGTGGATTTGGATACCACGTTGAGTAATGTCGAAGATGAAATTGTTTCCACAAATGCATAATTCGCTGACCGAGACAACAACACTGACGAAGATGCCTACGACAACCGATTGTGTGACATATGCAATCTTGCTCAGTCGTCAAGTGAAACTACTGATGGAAACACTTTGACTTTTTGTCGTTGCAATGCAATTTTTCATTTGTTTTGTGGCTGGAACCTACAACCCCAATTCCATGAATTCCACTGTCCCATGTGCGGCGCTGTTCAGGACAATCTGAAATGTTAAGAGGCCGAGTAAAGACCCTTTTTGGGGCGATACACAATTTGATTTAATTTCTTCTGTTTTAACTAGTTAAAAAAAGGCACCAAACGATTTTCGTTAATCTCATTATCAGTGAAGTAGTTTAACTGTTTCATCTGATAACTCCTTTCTTGCATACATTTTAGTCACTATTGATGAAAAAGTTCTTCTCCTCCAAGTGTTTACTGAAAATTGGCAGGAATAAGTTTAAGTTATCAATAACATTGATTTACTGTATTATAAATCGGAAACTATGTACTAAGATTAAATCACCGGTACAACAACATTATTTCTATGGGAAAGATCGACTGAAATAACACTGATCAATTATAATCAAGATATAGTGATTGAGCTATATAATCATTTGAGATTAATGACAATAATGTGATCATAGACTAGATATTAGGAATAGTTTTTTATGGTTTATCAAATGCCTATATCATCTAATGAACACTAATCTGGCTAACGACAGTACATGCAAAATTCAATAAGAATGTTTCAATATAATCAAAATTACCATAATGGTATTTAGGAAATAAATGTAGGCTTTCATTTATTAATTTTATAGTTGAAATCATGAGTCAATTGAAGCTAGACGACCATGGAAACCCTGGAAGCACTGGTCGGCCGTTTCGTCCTATTGTGGGACTCCTAAGCAGTGCGCATCCACGATCCCGCCTCGTGAGGTTCTAACCTAGGACCTATCAAGTATTGACGAAGATGAAATTGTTTCTATTGATTCAGAAAAGTTTACTGAACGAGACAACAACAATAACGAAGATGCCCACGACAACATATAGTCTGAGATTTCCAATCTTGCACATCCGCCAAGTGAATCTGCTGATGGAAGTGCTTTAATATTTTGTCGATGCAACGCAATTTTTTTGCTTAAACTCAATACCACAATTCCATGGATTCCGCTGTCCCATGTGCGGCGCTATTACGGAATCATAGTAATGTCATTGTTCAAGAAAACCTGAATTGTTAAGAGACCGAGTAAAGGCCCTTTATAGGGCCACCCACAATTTAATTTAAATTCCTTTGTTTCAATTTCTTATTTCCATGGGAAAGGTCGTGATGAGTTAGAATCAAACCAAAGTGATTAAGCTATCAAAAATTAATTTGACATTAATAATTCACGTTTTAGTAATACATTTATACGTTTTATCAAATGTTTATATCGTCTAATAAACACTAATCTGGCTAAGAACAGTACATGGAAAATTTAGTAAGAATGAATTCATTTAGTATTGCTTGTTTGAATCTTCCCATCGATGTGTTAGGACTGCAACTGGTCAGTCTCTAATTGGCATATGTGCATACTGTGCGTATCGCCTCGATATATCCTAAATTCACAAGCATGGTAAGCAGAGATGGAATGTTTTAATGTTTTTTAAATTGTTCAGCTAGACGAACGTATGCTTTTATTTATTACATCGAAAGTAAACGTTGATATAACCAAATCTCAATCGATACAGTTGACCTCATTCGCATTCAGCGGTATAATGAACATAAATGTTTCTGATGTCAGACGTAGGCCTGTCAATTTACACTTAATATGACCAATATTTCAATTACTTGTCGAAAACGGTTATTTTCTAAGCGTTTAGCTGTTTCGGTTTTAATATTAAAATGTGTCCAAATATTACGAATATATGCATAATATTTGTTAGTTTCCGTCTAAACATGTTTAACAAATA
>NC_031495.1:44498236-44533374 GCF_000237925.1 Schistosoma mansoni | reverse complement strand
CTCTAGACCACTGAGCCGGGATCCAGCAGTGTTAATGTCTAACTTTACCGTTGGATGCTGGCTGAGTGGTCTAGACGTTAAGCTCTCGTGCGCGAGACTGATAGGACCTGGTTGCGAACCTCGCGAGGCGGGATCTTGGATTCTCACTGTTGAGGAGTCCCACGATAAGACGAAACGGCCATCCAGTGCTTGCAGGTTTTCCATGGTCGTCTAGCTTCAATTGACTCATGATTTCAACTATATAACTGAAATTAATTCATACATTCTACTACATACTCAGATCACTCAGTGGCAGAGAATGGATTCATAAGACTAGAATACATATCTATCATAACGGCTTCTATTCTTCATTTATTAGTTCCTTCATACTTTACCAAGTTATTTCGACTTGGTTGTTTGAATGTAATGCGGTCATAACAAGATTTGACGATATTAAAGGCCTTCATTCTATACGCAACCTAAATCAGCGGCTTAGTTGTAATCATACAACATAGTTTGACGACTCCATATATTTACTTGAATTACAAACGATCAATCAAATCTCAGTAGTATCGTGAATTGATGTAATACGCTAAAGCAAACTGTTGTAGGATATTTTTCTGACATTTGGGTGTTTAATTCTAGCGTTATTTGACCACATCAGATGAACAAGTGCTTATCCTCGTTTGTCTAACTACTCTGCGCCTATTTCTAGAGATATGCTCTTATTCACTGTTGATTATTTTATGTGTGCTTTACCTATGCACGTCTGTTTACTTACTTGACTAACCGATTTTCCATAATCTTACTCGGAGTATTTCACACGTAATCTTTATTTACATATAATGACAGTCTGTTCTTAGGCATTCCAAGTAGCCGTATTTCTTTAGTTTTAATCTTTTATATATCATCTATCTCAACTAAAGAATTAATTGAATATTTGTATTCAAAAATCTGATATTATTCCTTTATTGAATCCGGCGAATATGTCTTTGAAAGTATACGAAGTTAAGCGGGATAATTATTCTATTAACATTATTTACATTCAATCATAATACAGTCAAGGACGGGCATTGTACATATTGTACAAAATAAAAGCCCATTTCAAGTTATTTGGCCCATAGTTATATTGGACCTCGGTTCGATGATATTGTGGTAGTCGATATTCGATATTATCCCTAACTTCGTATATTGTTCGTCTTGATAACCGTTACTCGATAACGTCCTAACGATGTATAAATCAGAAGACGAATACGAAGGGCTGATTGCGTTTATTATTGAACCACACACAGGTATCCAATATTACAGGCACGTTAAGCAAGCATGAAAGAGCTGTGCCGTAAAATAGGCGAGCGAGCGTGCGAGCCGAATGAGTGAGTAAGCGTGTACAATACGGTGTAGCGTAGAACAGAGAACAGGCAAGCAGTAAACGGGATTAAGATGTACATATATATATATATAAGTGGAAAAGCATGAGTCATCGGATTAATAATAATGCTAGCGGAATGAATACATGCGTAGGCAGTAAGCAATGTTCAAGAGTATATAATAAAAGTACAATGGTATAGATAGGTTGTTATTGTATGAATGACTGTCCATTAAATAAGTTAACAAAAGGGCTTAGCCAGATTAGATGTAAACAAACTCAATTGTATCTGAGTTGCTATAATATTAGTCAGTATTAAATGTTGACCAATATAACAATAATCACAACTTACCAATATCAGTTTCATCAAAGTACTACAGTTATTCTATTGATGATAAACTGTTCATTGATCTAGTTCGTTCAATCATAAATGAAACATTTTCAGAATAATATTTTTAATTAAATATAGGTAGAACAAAAAAGTCAACCATTAGATCGGTAATTCCAAATATCAATTAATCGTAAAGTTGTCAGTATATCAAGTGAAAATGGTATTTTATTTCTTTCTAGGACGATGTCTAATGTTATCCTCAAAGTCTCAATGTATTAAACGAATGTTTATGAAAATATAGATAATACTTTTAATATTCGAATATAGATATTATCACCTAGACTACCATAACTAGGGTTTACTAAATTACTGAGTAATGGTAATTGCCACTTGTGTAGTTGTTTAAATTTCGATTTTTTCAATTCTCATTTTTAATAAAAATGATCAGTTTATATTTCCGTTATGGTTTCTCGCATGTAACTTTCAATTCTGTGTACACGCCAATTTCGATTACACAGAGAAAACTACATTTGTGATATGAGATTTGAAAAATTCAATAAATTAAACATTGTAATAGATTTATTAAACAAATCTCATCATTTAATTAACATTAAACAGGATAAATACTGTTATTCTAATAATTGTCATGAATTAAATGAACAAAGTGATTTTACATGAATCAACAAAGTAGTAATATCTAACCTCAACCAATCCACGAAATCGCGGTTGGGGTTAGACATTAACATCGTTAGATGCCGAGTCAGTGGTCTAGAGGTTAAGCGTTCACGTGCGAGACTGAAGGCCCTGAGTTCAAATCCCGCGAGCGGGATCGTGGATGCGCACTACTGAGGAGTCCCACAATATGGCGAAACAGCCGTCCAGTGCTTCCAGGTTTTCAGTGGTGGTCTAATACCAATCGGTTTATGATAAAGTATTATCACTTGGGATGTAAAATTTATAGTGATTATTAGATTCTAAAACTATGGATTACATTGTTACTAAATAAACACTGAAATTCAAGGAGTATTGAACAATAATTTGGTTCTATATTGAGAATCCTTATCAGTGTACACTTACAGCCTGGTCAGAGATTCAACTACAAGACATTAGCTACTCAGTGACAAACACAATAATTCTTAACCTTGTGACCACAGGTGACTAGTAAGAACTTATAACTTCAGGATTCAGTGCTAATCGATTGTGGTTGCGTAATACTGAGAAACGAGTGAAGTTGGCAATGCGAATCACTGGATACCGATTCATAAATCTGAAGACAGAGACATCGCCACCGGACATAAATGTCCTAGGTTGTATCATTAATGGCTTTCGTGAGTGCTTAATGCCAAGGATTTTTATACTACAGTGAAACATATACCCAGTGCTGTCTGGTTTCTGTTAATTGTCCAGTTAATATTAGTTTGTAATCTGAATTATTTTCAGCGTTAAAAAATTTGTTCTGTAATCTAATGATAGTATCTTGTTTATTGTAAATTTTTCGTAGGTAAAAAATCAGGGTGTTATGAAGGTATGCCAATTAACTGATAGAATTGAAGCTTTAGAAAATGAAGTTGAAAAGTATCGTATACTTGCCGGTATTGAGCATTTAAACAAATCACTAACTTTTGAAAAACCATCTACAACTCATAGAAATAATTCACAAGACGATTGTTATTCTTCAATATTCGCTAATAAAAGTCGATTATCTAAGGTAAAATTTAGTTTACCAAATGAAAATTTATTAAATCATTTACCTAGAAGAACAAGAGCATTCAGTGAGACAATTGATTTGAATAATGTATCTCAACAGAATCTCAATGAATATACTTACAATAAACCTGATTACGTAAAATCAAATATAGTACATATTTTAAGTGATATAGAGCAGTTACTATCACCAGAATCTCATCAAAAACAACAACGCCAGTGGGATCAACAACAGGAACAACAACGACCGCAACATTCCAGATTAAATTCAATCAATCTACAAAAATCTCATGGATTATCTCTTTTAAAAAATCCTAAGCAAAAATATGATTCATTTAACACTCAAGAAAAAGAAAATTCTTTTGATGGGAATCGTACAGATTTAGGTGTCCTTTCATTTGATAATGATACTGTTGATCTACATGGTGATAGTAGAACTATGGAAGATAATGCAAAGTAAGTTAAATAATAATTCAACCTGTTCTTGTCATAAGAAAGAGATGTGAACACTGATTGGCTGTTCTTGTGTGACCTTCATTAACAGACTTAATTGCGTGTTTGTTAACAAGCAGGAATCTCACTGCTGTAAAATTCTGATTGCTTGGTAGTTCTGCCTTTTGAAATTTCTTCGTTTTGGAGATTGCAGAAGTAATTTTAGGAAGACCATTGGTCACTTCGGTTAAACTGCCAACAAATTTATGTCATTCTAACTTCTGATTAAGTGGTGATTAGCTGACAAAAATGAAGATGTACCCACACGAATAACAATGAAATGAAGGTATGTAACTTATTAGGATCCTGCTGTCAGTGTTGTATTCCAGAGGGGCAATATGGTTCAAATGTAATCCTCTTATTGTTGTTCTGTACAACTATATTGGCCCCCATTATAGTTCCTGATGATGTTGTCCAGAATAAAAATGAACTGTTAAGTCTTATAATAAGAGTTAAACTATTTTGACTAATGACTGAAAATCCGTTGGTCATTGTTTCCAAGCTTAATAAATTTGCTACATCACTGATATCAATCCTTGGTAAAAACTACGTCCAAATGTAACTAATCTCTCTGAAAGCACTTCAATTCAGGAATATTTATGATGTTTAACGACCAAATGGCTGGAAAAATACAGCCTCATGGACTGTAAATGTTGATATTAAGTTTGCTGAAACGGAAGGCTAATTTAGCTTCGAATAGCCGTTCTTACTGTGACATTGTAATCCCAAAAATGTATATTGTTAGAGCTGATTGGTGCAAATCCATGGATTTAGATACTAATCCGTAAGGTATGTCTGGAATCTTGTGAGAACTGGTAATTCTTATAGAATTCTGATCGGTAACAACTAGTGCTGTTGTCAGAGCTGTTACAATTTAGTTGTTTCGGTTGGGATTAAACTTGGAGTTGATTTGGTGTTGAAGTATTTTAAGATGGTATATATGACCTACATCCGTGTATTTATAGGATAGACAAGTATGCCTTACTGACTGATAGATATCTCAGAGATAAAACCTAGATAAAATGACAAATTGGTGCAGTTTAGTAGATGGTTGGTAATATAATTGGCTGCAAAGCAGTGAATCACTGCATCTATATTATACATAACGATCAAAATATCTCATGTTTCCGAGTGGCTAATTTTCTTCCTGAAAAGTTTTATGAGTAAAACTTGTAACTCACATGAGTTCAAGTGAATAAATTTCATTATTGAATACCACATATTGTTATGCTTAATGCAGTTCTATCCTTTTGAATTGACTATGTATGAAACTATCATCTAATCTGTGGTTCACAAACAGAAACATTTTAGCTTTAGGGCTGTCGTAAAGGTTGAAACTAATTTATTCAAACGGTGAATTAAACACTTTTCTGAGAGATCTAAATAATCTGTTCTTTAGTATCTCTACAGCCACATCCTCCTCGAATTTAATATTCACGAAAAAAGTTCATTTGGAATTGTGATGGTGCTTTCAAATACCTAGATCTCTCAGAAAAACGTTTAATTCAGTAGAGTTGTGAATTGTTTTCTACAGTAATAACCATATTTGGGAAAATATCAAGGATAAACTGTTGTTTATAGCCACTTCAACGTACATTTTTGACCAATAGTTTTCAAGATTGATTAGAATAAGTCGAGTTGAGTGGCGAATATTTTCGAATAATATTTGCTACTCTGTCCAATAACTGATACAATTTGTCGTAGCATCTGCATTGAGGTAATAAAAAACCATGTATATATTGATGTAATTGAATCGGTCCCATTCAAAAGGAAGCGGATTAAAGGGCTCACGCTAATAAGGACGACAATCAAAGAGTGCATATTAATAGGAGTAATCATTAAAACGGGGAATAACATTTTTAATGGTGTGAAATAGGTTTGAATTACCTTCTGACCCTTTATCTTACTACCAATCAAAAAAGTACTTTTCTAAATGTATGGTGAATAGTCTAATCTCAACAAGTCTGTTTTTTTTGAATTTGGTAACAGTTTCTTATTGTTATTACTCTAGTTAAGTTATCTCGTACTTCTATTTCGAACAGCTTCGATATAATCTATTAAAAGGGATATTTGTATATGTTGGATTCCCAACAGATCAAGAGTTTATTAAACGTTTTCAAGGAACTTGGATTTAGTCAGGGCGTGTGATTGTCATTTTGTACGCGCCGAATGAAGTTTTATTTGATTAGCAGCTGGAATTTTGATCTAGATGTGACAAACGAGTTTTCAATGTAGCTATGATTTGATGTGTTGCGTCTGGTGAGCAAGCTGCTCGACATTTTAACATATTGATTGCGTTTTTCGCATCTCCCTTAGCTTTATCTAAAACATGATTGTGATCCATTGACTGTTTTATAAAAAATTCATACATCGCTCGAAATCGCGACCTACACTACTCTGTCAATCTCTAAATATTCTTGTTTTTGACTAATTTCTTCTTTCTGAACGAGTAACCATTCATTGCTAAAAATTCCGAACCCTTATTATTCTTCCCGTATTTCGAATCGGTTACAATGAAATGACAAAAATATAACTTCATATACAATTGTTTCATTTTGAACTAAAATCAAATCGAGACAAATATTTCTATATATCATTACACTCACTTCTAATATTTTATTGAAATTAAGTCTATGACCTTTACATTTTCGATCATTTGAAAATGTCTTTTGCTAGTTAAATTCTAACAACTATTTCAATTCAACAGAATATATAATGAACTGTAATTAGTTTAATTACAGAAACCTTGGTTATAGCAGCAGAAAATGTATATTTTTGTGTCTACCTGAACTAGATGCAAAACAGTGTGATTGATCATCATGTTTGAGTCACATTATGTATTAAAATAACTAACTGATTCATTCATTGATTTCTTATTAAGGCTGAAATTTTGTTCAGCTTGCTCATTTTGAATTTTCATTACATGTATTAAAATTTTGGTTAGGTAACTTGTGAAAACTAGGCCAGTTTTTTTCCATTATGAGGTTTCCCAGCAGTTTTCGCCTTCGAACCCACTAGGAATTAAACTTATGTCTCTCAGACCACCCAGCAAGAGCCGTGTATTTCAATCAATGTGTTGGGTACCAGTGACCTACATTTCCATCTGTTGTTAGTTCACAGTATAGTGGGACCATAATAGATAGCCAAGGCTTGTACCCGTCTTACTCACAATATGGTTGAACTTTATCAGTCATGGCTTCTCACTAGAACATGTGGTGTTCCATTCCCAGTTACTCACTAGTAAGTACATGATTTTATCTTTTGTACCTATAATAGAGTCAATCAATCCTTCAGTCTATGTTATGATGTTCTAGGTCGCTAGGTGTAAAACAGGCGTTTAAAACTAGTGAGAGGCATTACATCACGTAGAGAGTTGAGATAATGAGCATGGGGTAAGTTAACTATTTACCATTTTCTGGGACTAATATTTCTTTTTTTCCAACTTACAAACATGTTTCATTAAATAAAGAAAATACCAACTGTCATAATAATTCCTTATCATGAATATTAAACATTTCGCTTCCATTTCATACAATCGTTCATTTTACTCTTTTCAAATTTTTTGTCTAACTTATGTGTTACAGTAAGGTGAATAATTTATCGAAATTCAACAATTACAATATACATCAACATGAAGATTCATTGAACACAACATTATCAGACAATGAAAATGATAGTCAAACTCATCAAAAAATAAATTTGAGAAATTTCACGCCCAGATTCCTATCAGCACCACCACATTCAAAGTTTAATCTAGATCAAACTAACTCTCTGTTGTATAGTCAACCGGTTAATGGAATTCTAGCCAAATATGGTGCAAAAGATAAGCAAATTACTCTTAAAACATCTATGGAGGAAGACTATAGTTCAGCAACAACAATGATAAATAAAGGCCCGAAAGATGTCAAAAGAATTGATAAAAACAGGGAAATAACATAATTAAAGGTTAGTTATCTATAAATAATTTTAGAAAACATGTTTATATTACGATCAAAATAATCAAAGTAGCTAGGTGATGATATAATTGACCGTATCAATTGTTGATGTTAGCGATATTAAGACCATTTTTAAGACGCCATATAAAAATTGGTAACAGCAATTTTTATTACAACTCTATGTAGCCTATTTTTTGTAGGAAATTCTGTTTATAAAACATGTTATTCTAATACAGTCAGATGTTTTTAACCTTTCTATGTGATTTTATCGGTGACCTTGGGTACGAGTCCCACATGCAGATCGTAGATACGCACTGCTGAGTCTCATTCTAAGACTAGACGGTCGTCCAGGGCTTTCAGGTCTGCGATGGTGGTCTAGCCCACATCAACTCGTGAATGTAACTATTAAAATAATAATGATCCTAACATTTTTATGTATTTGCCTTAGCGTTTCTATCATCTATAATCTAAATGATTATCTGCAATTTACATAAATATCGAGTTACGCATTATTCACTGACTTTGCTATTTCTGTCACTCTCATTCGTAAAAATGGCTGATCTTCTGTCTATTAAATGATTGTGCGAAATATACCTATCCGAAACATTCGCAAATTGACTTTTAGTATACCGTCGCTCGAAACATGTTAAATCGACAGAACATAAGTGAAGTTAAGTAGGATCCGTTTCATTAACTTCATTAACGTCAGGTCTTACAGGATCCTTCTGAAGAGCCAACACAATAAACAGAATGGAATGAGATTCAAGAGGTGAAAAAAGTGGTTAACATTTCTTAAACTCTAAGATTATCACTTTTGCGTTTGAATAAATATTCTAGCTTAGTAGGAAGAATTGTAAATGAATGTTCATTTTGATATCAAATAAAAGGAAACGCATAGTATCTTCTAGCTATGATTATGTTTATAAAAAAATAATTCAAATGTTTACGTGACTTTCAAACTGTTATTTTACAAAAATGAACAATATTTGAGCGAACAATGGTTTTCAATAACTTCATCATCAGGCTGTACGGTTATAAGTCCATAATAATTGTGATATTTTACAAAGGCCAAAATGAGGCATGTATTAATTAATTTGACAATGATATATGTTAAAATTTGGTGAACGTTTGCATTCGTGAACATGTACCAGCATGGCTAGGAAAAGGAGTCACCAAATCCATTAACAGCACCATCCTTTCTCACTTGGTAGACAGTGAACATCATATCAAAATAGAGGAAGCCTTCTCTGTTTTATATCAAGTTCCGAAAACTCTACCTCAAAGAGCTAGATTACGATTACTTTACAAAGTCGAAGCCATCTGGATCAACTCCAGAAAACCAAACTTATGCATCCAGAAAAGGTATATCCTGCCTCTATGTTTACCTTGGCCTATGACTGGATCACCGGATATCTAAACTAAATTTTATAAACCACTCCCCCCTCCTTTTTTTTGATCACCCCTACCTTAATCTTCACATCCATCATTCTCAATTCGTTCATCTTAATTACCTTGATATTACTCCTTTTTTTACATAGTATAGTCACACACCAATCTTATTATTTTTACTATTTATCATTATTATTTCAATTGACAAAATGAAATTCTCCTACTATGCACTTTATTCACACAATTTTTTTTGCATATTCATTTTTCATAAATTACTATTCTACTAATTGTAACTGGACTCTTTATTGCAAATCATTTTGGACCTTTATTTAATGACCTTTCTAATTTACAAACAACACAATTTTGAAGTATATATGTCGTAATAGCAGATGCAAATGTTCACCAAATTTTAACATATAACATTGTCAAATTCATTAATATATGCCTCATTTTTGGCCTTTGTAAAATATCATAATAATTATGGACTTATAACTGTAGAGCCTGATGATGAAGTTAATTGAAGAAGCAATTGTTCGTTCAAATATTCTTCATTTTTAAATATTTTATGGGAATCTTTAAACTGTTATTATAGAATAAGTAAATTAACCAACTTTTCAGTATTGCTGTTAAGATTTGATTTATTAAAATTGAGACAAATGTAAAATTGAATAGTTTCTTTATATATATCCCAAATTAATTAATGTAAATTAAAATATAATAATGGTTTTCTATGTCACAACCAATAGTTACCGTATATATATATTGAGAACAATTAATTAATTTGTCCAAATTCGATGGTAGCTTAAAAGCTGAATTGTTTCATTGAATTATGCAATATACCATAAAATGAAAGGTCTTATTGTCCAACCAACTTGAAGTGTACATCCAAAAACAACAGATACAACTTGATCAGAATGACGCTGCAAATGCTCATATGAATGAGCAAATTTATATTACAAATTGATTTTACTTCCTTATTCCTGTTAACCCTGGTGGGGGCATAGGGCACCAACCAGGAATTTTCAATCTAGCCTATCCCTGGATCTCCGTTCTAATTGTTTCTAAGTCATCTTAGTTCTTTAGATGTCTGTACCTAATCTATTCTTTGGTCATCCTCTTTCCCTCTTACCTTCAGAATTCCATGTTACGGTTTGAGGATTTCTGCATTGTATGTCCTACTCATCTCCGAATTCTCTAGCTAATTTTCCCTTCAGTTGGAAGAAGATTTGCTCTCTTTTACAGTAAGTTGTTGATGATGATATCCGGCCACATCCTTGCCCGATACAGCTTTTCATTTGGAATCCATCTGTGAGTCGCTAAGCACACGCGACTGTGTACTGTAATCTGTCGTAGGAATTCCATATGAGATGGCAACTTTCCTAGGCGCTCTAAAGACGATTACATAAAGCTTTCCTATTCACAATATTAACTGTTTAGTCATGATCAAGGGAATTAAGGTATTGTAGTGAGTTTCATTGGACTGAATGTTCAACAATGATCCGCACTGTCGTGATTTCTTCGGTGTATGATGGATCCTTATGAAAGCCAGCTTGTCGATCTCGAAGTTGAGTGTCTATTGAATTATTCAATTGGTTCAACAACACTCTGTTGAACATTTTGTTTTGCACTGAATGCAGTGTGATGCTTCTGTAGTTCGCACGCTTACTGATATCTTTGTTATCAGTATCTTGATGAAGTGCCTTTTATTTAAATATTATAGATCTTTATTTATATGCTGTATACATAGTAAGTGCTTGAAGAATTTTCATAGTTTTCATAGTTAATTTTCATAGTTAACATATGAAATAATCTTAGCTTTTACAAGATTGGAAGTCTGGGAGCATCGATCAGCTGTTTAGTTCTAGCATGGGACTCCTCAACAGGGTTCACTCACAATCCCGGATCCGAGGACCGAACTCAGGATCTTCAGTTCAATGCCATCACTAGGCCAGAATCCAGCAGTGGACAAGTCTCGCTTCAAAAAAGTTTCTCTATATTGCATAACCCTCATCAATTGCTTACAGTTGGTTGAACTTCATTAGCCACAGCTTCCCAATGGAACTCATGAAATGGAATCTAGAAGTTAGTCATTAGTTAAAAAGAGACTTACCAACATATAAGAGTTAAACATTGGTCAAGAGGTTAGGCGATGGTCTTACAAGAACTAGTGTCCAGCGCTGAACTCCCGGATGGGGGTTGTGTATGCTCACAACTAAAGGGTCGCATATTAGGACTAAACAACTGTCCGGTGCTTCCAAGTCTCTAATGTTGGTTTCTCTCGGATCAGTTCGAGATTCAACTATGAAAATTCTACAGTCTTTTATACAGCTGATTAAATAATTGTTTCTATACAACATCTTATGGTTTATGAGCTAAGCATCTTAATTTTATTTTACTTTTCCTCTAGAAACTGATTTTCAACTCTATTTAGGAATGATACATTTATTGGTAATCCATATTTACATATTAACACTTCAGCTATCTGATAAAAGTTCCAATTGTTGTCTTATCGGTTACACTAGAACAATCGAGGTAATAATTAGTTAATTATCATGTTCTTATATTTTCATCGATTTCACTCATTTGTATTTTGTTTCTTCTTTAAAAAATAATTATTGTACACTCGTAACATTTGCTCGTATCATTTGCTTAAAATGAGAATTTTGTTTATCCACAATCTATGATTGGTTCATCATATTAGCCTGTAATTAATATTAATCCCGTTCCTGAATAAGTTAATTTATTCTATACAGCGCTTATGATTATATATATATCAGTGTAGTTCTTATCCTGCTATTTTTATGCTACTTAAATAATCCGGATTTTATTTTTTTGCTTTTAAATGAATAAATAATGCATCAAACCATTTTGGTGGTAAATTCTTTTTGATAAAATTTTTCGGATTCTTATTTTGTCTTTTGTTAAAATGTTGCATCATAGTTATCTGTTGAAAACATATCAAACTGATTTGATAAGAATTAATGTAATATCAACTAGTCTATTACTTGTTGTAGAAACGGAAAGTTTTAAGTTTTACGTCTTACATTCAAATCAATGATGATATTGTGATTCAATTGTAAAACTAACATTTCTACTAGTAGAGTTAGACAAAGGAAGGTAGATAATATGATACGATCTTAACACAATAATTAGAGTTCAACATTTCCGTTCATTTGTATTTGGATGTTATTAACATCGATAAAGTAGTTTTTAAAAGAATATCATGGAAGTGATAAGATTGAACAGAAACTTGCGTACAAATCTTCGCAACTAAACTAAATGTATTTCCTCGATTTATCTTACTTATAATAACTCAACAATAGATTTAACTAATGAAAACCAAATAAATTTATTTTTTGAACTAGTATTTTGATTGAGCGAATGTTACATTGTTATACAAGGCATTACATCAGTGTTACTTCATAATTTAGTCAAGCGAATAAATTGTCACTGGATAACTGCGACTAATTACATTTTAGTTTCTATCTGGTTAGTAACCGGAAGGAGTATATGACCTATTTCAATCTGATTGATCTATATTCTATTTTACTGTCTTAAGATATTTGATTGGTTAGTGTCTTTTGTTTCGCAGTTACTTGAGGTCGAAAATGTTTAATATAGGATTTTATCTCTATGAACTAAAGATATCGTGCTCACCGTAAACGTGTAGATTAGAATCTATACGAATTCGAAAATCTATCTATCTGACGAATGTCAAACTAGGTTGAAACAAGTTACATTATTGCTAGTGTTATCTACAAAAAAAAACTAAGACGGACGACTGCATTCCCTTCTGGATTAAGGATCTTCACATTATCAAAATTATTCTTTACTAGCTTAACCATTATTACTTTTATCTGGTAGTTAGTTTCACTTTATAGGGCTCATTTAAATAATCATTTTGTAGCACAATCGGTCGATAACTAAAGAGTTTTTATATATTTTTATACACAATCTCATTTTGAGGAGCAAAGTACAAGTAGTGTAATATCACCTACTGTTTATTTATTTAGATATTTTTAACTTATGGGTTCAGAGAATTCATTTTCAATAAAGAACTAATATTCTTCACCTTCTTCATTTTCACCTTCGGCATCGACACTGTCCACACCAACTTCTTCATAATCTTTTTCTAAAGCTGCCAAATCTTCACGAGCCTCCGAAAATTCACCTTCTTCCATACCTTCACCGACATACCAATGTACAAATGCTCTTTTAGCATACATTAGGTCAAATTTGTGATCTAGACGTGCCCAAGCTTCAGCAATAGCTGTAGTGTTGCTTAACATACAGACAGCTCGTTGTACTTTGGCTAAGTCACCACCTGGTACAACAGTTGGTGGTTGGTAGTTAATACCAACTTTGAATCCAGTTGGACACCAGTCTACAAATTGAATTGTTCTCTTGGTTTTTATTGTAGCTATAGCAGCGTTGACGTCTTTAGGTACAACATCTCCACGATATAACATACAGCAAGCCATATACTTTCCGTGACGTGGATCACATTTTACCATTTGATTAGCGGGTTCAAAACAAGCATTAGTAATCTCTGCCACGCTTAACTGTTCATGGTATGCTTTCTCGGCGGAAATAACTGGTGCATAAGTAGCTAAAGGGAAATGAATACGAGGATATGGCACCAGATTAGTTTGAAATTCTGTCAAATCAACGTTCAGTGCACCATCAAATCGAAGTGATGCTGTTATTGAACTGACGATTTGTCCGATTAAACGGTTCAGATTGGTATAAGTCGGTCGTTCGATGTCCAAATTACGTCTACAATGTAGCGGTAAAAAGAAAAATTTAATATTTTACTACAGTGGTGGTTTGCGAAAAAAGTAACCAGATAACTGTGAACTATAAATCTACCTGCATATATCGTAAATGGCTTCATTATCCACCATGAAAGCACAATCAGAATGCTCCAATGTAGTGTGAGTAGTCAAGATTGAGTTATAAGGTTCTACAACAGCAGTGGAAATCTGAGGAGCTGGATAGATTGCAAACTCTAGCTTAGACTTTTTCCCATAATCCACACTTAAACGTTCCATCAGTAAGGATGTAAAACCAGAGCCAGTACCACCACCGAATGAATGAAAAAGTAAGAAACCTTGTAGGCCAGTACATTGATCCGCTAATTTACGAATACGATCGAGTACCAGATCAACAATTTCTTTACCAATTGTATAATGGCCTCTAGCGTAATTGTTAGCTGCATCCTCCTTCCCTGTTATCAGTTGTTCCGGATGAAATAGTTGTCTATATGTACCCGTACGAACTTCATCTAGAAAATATAGAAGCAATTCCAATTTTCAATTATTATTATCAATAATAGGCTATGGGAGAACTTAAGAAATAACATAAATTTTTAGAACAACTTTAAAACAGAAGTGGTATAAAATTATTTTTTACATCCACTCTAGCACTCATGAATATTTTTTATCCCTTTCGCAGTGCTGAAACCTGTCATCAGTAATCTGCTCAGTGATTAAGATTTCAATAAAGGTGAGCTCCAGTGGTCACTCTCACTATTTTAGAATCAAGTTTGAACATCGTAACAGTCTGAGATAATTCGTTTCACTTTATATATTTTGGTGAAAAATTAGTGCTCACCTAGACATACTTAGTACATACATACATAACACTTAAACCAGTAACTACTTTTTGATGTTTATTGTCTACACTCAGAATTTATTGTTATAGGTTAAGAAAAATTGGTCGTTTTTCAGTCAATCGTTTTTATAATACTGACATATCAGCAAACCTACAGATAATTATAATGACATGAAAACTTGATTGTCTATGTATGCAAAGTGTAATAATTTGTTAAACCTAAATATAGATAGATAGTTGGTTAACTATTCAAATGTTTTTGTAATAAAAGCAATTAACATGTCCGTTGAGTACATTCGCCCATAAATGGATTAATCTAGGTGGAAAACAGAATCATCCTACTGCAACCTAAATGTTCCCTAAAAGCATCATATTGGCTGTGGTAGATCCGACCAGGTAATTGATAAAAAAAAGTTGACATAGACATAAATCTAACAGCCAGAATAAGGAAAATACCATAACTAAGATAAGAGCATATCGTATTCGAACTGAAATGATCTCATTAAAGAGCATTAAATCCCTTACTTTCTAGGTCAGGTATAGTAAGCTGCAACACCGATCATAGAACAAGTCTAAATAAGGTTAGAAATAGTCAACTTCCCCTTATATTTATTGCCCTAAGGAGATAGATGCATGTGAAAGTATTTATAAGAAAGCGATGAGAGAACAAAATAAAAATAAACATGTGATTGCACATTATGTATTCACTAATTTTTAGAAAATCAACGGTATAGGAGACCATATTGAAAGGTTTATGTAAATTCTAACCTATAAGGCGCAGTTTTTATTTTTCAGCTATAATGTATCAAAATAGTCATACAATTACTTACCTACAACTGTTGGTTCTAAATCCACAAAAACTGCACGTGGAACATGTTTACCAGCTCCTGTTTCACTAAAGAACGTATTGAATGAATCATCACCGCCTCCGATTGTTTTGTCTGAAGGCATCTGACCATCAGGTTGAATACCATGCTCAAGACAATATAACTCCCAACAAGCATTACCAATTTGTACACCAGCTTGACCAACGTGTATTGAAATACATTCACGCTAATGTAGTTTGAGGTCAAAAAACATATTTGTTGTGAAATAAGTTGTTAGGATACATAGGTTAATAAGAGAGAAGATGGTAATAAACCAACTTACCATTTTTGATGAAGGTGGTTTCAGACAAAGCTATCAAAACTGGGAACGACTTTAAATTAAGGGTGATCAGTTTCGCAACTGTTTATATATTCTGAATTAGTATTTTGTTGTCATAACAATAAAGACGGTTACCATAACACCAGCTATTGAGTGCATGAGTATTATTGGTTGGATTCAGAGGTGTGTTTGTAGGTTTTTGCACCTAAAGTAGTTACTGTAGAAACCGTAGTGTTGGTGTTGTGAAACAAACAGCAAATTTATTATAGTTAATTTATTTAAAGAAATTTACAAACCAAATCAAGGATTTGTAAACATATGACTCGAAAAAGTCAGGAAGCGTGGTAGAATCTCTAACCAATCATCAAATAAATCAACATTTGACGACCCTTAACCTACTGATGTCTCAAGTAGACGCACCATTAAGACAATTCATAACAATCTTTATCTTCTATAAGCCAAGATGGATAGTGGCTAACAGTGGGATCCAGTACGCGCTCTTCGCACTATTTGGGGCTCGTCAGCTGTATGTACCTGTATTTCAGAGTTGATGTTCCCTCTGAGACTCGAATGCAGTACCGTTCGCTCCAAACTCCATCGTGTTATCCACTTAGCTAATGACTCCTGATAGCCACAGTGTCATAACTCTTGTGCAAGTAAAATAGTCCAGTGTTAACATCAACTCCACCTGTAATCCATCTATAAATTACTTCAGGAACCAAACCAATATAAATAAAATAGGGTTGGGCATGGGGTCGACAACAACATCCCGGACAAAATAACCATGTTAAAATGACGCTTACAAGATAAAACAGTTTAAACTATTTCAACTCTGACCTGGCTGTTGAAGGAAGAACTATGAAGCCTCATATTGACATCTGAGATTCTTCGGATGTTATAAAGCTGATGGCACTTCAAACAACCAGAACAACAATTAACATAGGTACATGGAATGTCAGAACAATATGAGAGACAGGGAGAACCGATCAAATAGCCATGGAAATGAGGAGATACAAATTGGTGGTTCTCTTTGACAAACAATACAAATACATGGGTTCTACTATGAAATGTGAAGCAGAAGTTAAATTCCATCTGTTAGTTATTGGAATCAAACAACCAATAAATTGACTGCAGAAATAAGGAGATAGGAATCGGTGGTTTTCTGAATGAGTGAAACACAATCGATCATTGTGAAGTGTTCAGGAAAAGACCTGACCATCAAGATGGGAGACCTAAACATCAAAGTCAGAATAGACAACAACGGGTGTAACCGCAAACATGCTCCACATTTTATTCAGGAAAATTTGGGAAGAAGAGCAAATACTGACTGAATGAAAAGAATGACATCTTATCAAGATACCAAAGTAAGGAGATCTGAGCAAGTGTGAGAATTACAGAGGCATCATACTACTATCGGTACGAGGAAACGTTTTCAACAGAGTGTTGCTAAACTAAATGAAAGATTCGGTAGACACCGAACTTCAAGATCAACAGACTGGATGCTGTAACAATGTGTTATGCTCAAACCAAATCACAACACTACGGATCATTGTCGAGCAATCAATTGAATGGAACTACTCCGTTGACCGGATACCATCAGCAACAACCTATTGTTGAAGAGGACGAACCAGTATCCAAATGAAGAGGAAATGAGCAAAATGCGTTGTAAGTGGATAGGACATAGATTAATGAAATTGCCAAAGTGAATCACGATGCAAGCGCCAACTTGGATTGCTGACGGAAAACGGAGAAGCGGAAGACCAAGGAATACACTTTGTCGAGAATCGGAGTCAGACATGAAAAGGATGAGTGGCAACTGGAAAAAACACTGGAGAGGATCGCTCCTGATAGAGTAAGATGGAGAATGTTGACGTGTGGCTTTCGCTCTTCCACGAGGAGTAACATGCAAAAACAATTGAGTAATAGAGTTTGCCCTTCTGACCGTCAGAATTTTCATTGGTGTGATGACTTGCTAAGGAACTTGTCCTTCCCCACATGGTTTCTAAACTTTTGTATTCGTTAACTAAATGTGCAAAGTTGGGATTACGTTAAATAATGTCCACAAAATTATCTTCCGTTGTTCGTCATAGCTTCTTTATTACTCTATTAACTTCATGGATAAAACACAAAAACTGAAGTGTCTTTGGTGGTAATAATAGGACTCCAAAATAATGGTCGAATGAGGAATGAGCCAAGATCATAAATTAGCACCACATTGGATAAATTTATTTCAGATAAGCACTTGCTCAAACAGACGCACAAGAAGATGAGAAAGCTGATATGTCTACTCGGTGAACAATTAATGACAAAATCTTTATACGTATGAAAGGGTTATAAGTAAGTTATTCAGACACATACGTTTTAACGTTTACACATGTGCAAAGCAAACTCAAGATTACACTTGACTAAGTGGTTCGGTATGCATATCGGTGATAGCATGAACGAAAAGATTAGAATAGTGTAATAGTTGACGAAGATTATCAGAACTACGTGGTATATCAGAGCAATTCATTTCGGACACTTTGCATCCTATCCGAAGACGTTTATCTAAGATGGTGGAGAAGATTCGTAGCTCAGGTTGATGATTTTGACAGTTTTTTTTCTCTGAGCTGGATGTTTTGGTCGTGGAGCTTTCATCGTTCTTCTGAACGACATCATCAACACAAACTTCAGGTAGAAGTGAAGTGTTTGAATTTCTCCACATGTGGTTCACAGCTTCTTCCATACACCTCGATGCTGATTGGTTCTTGTTGACTCTAAATTTGTCGTTGTTTACCTCTTTGTTTTGTTGGTATCCCCCATTGGTTCGATTTTTGTTCCCATGTTTCTACATAATTTTCAATCTAATTTATCAAATCCTTTCCTGGTCCATTACTAGTAGATTGTTTCATGGCCAGTCTAAAAACAACAAACTTGAAACAAATAATAAGAACTTCCACTTGTGCAAAAGGTCAGTGGAGTTTAGGACATTGGGAGTTTGGAGTTCCTATCATCCTCCTGATTACATTTCATCTGAACTTCAACATTTTATCATGCCGAACTTTCCTTTCCCAATTATAATTTCCCTATTTACCTTCATGATGAATATACAAGACCTTAATAATAAAATCATTATTAGTTCCCCTGATAAAGATAACATTTTAATACCTTAGTTTATTTTAACTCACTGTTGTCATTGTTTAACAGAATTTTATAATCACTATTATTGTAATTATTATCAACTTGAAAAATAAGTATATATTTGTGTTTGTACAACTTTAACAATGAATTCACTGAAAGGAGACCTTTTCACTGAACCATTCTTTTTCATTTCATGATTAGAAATAATCCGGTTCAGACATTTAACAAAGAATGATTCGATAAATCGTTTTTAATCAATATATTATCATAGTTTCACATTGACAATACTGCATAATTTTAACAACGTAAATGCCAATGAACTAATGGTAAATAACGTTGCTATAGTAGTATAAATAGTAGTATAGTATTTAAAATTTATTAAATTAATCACTCAGTAAAGTAATGCTCGACAAGTTAAAAATTAATTTAAGAATTAGGGTAACTAGATTATTTAGAAAGTTCAAAGGTTAATTTTTTGAAATTGTTCAGGTGTTAAATACCCGTTCTACCAAACCTAAGAAACTATTTTTATAAATAACTCTTATTTGTTGAGTAAAATTTTAATCACCCTTATATGTCATTCATTAAATAAAACTGTATACAAGTATTAGAGATAGTCAGATGGTTGATGGAGGATTCTTTTAGTGCATAAATTCATATGTAATAAGCAGTGATAATTAGTTGATATCATTGAGGGTATATTTGGAAATCAGGAAACAACGAATAGAGGTTTTGTTCGAGTATGGTCTACGACTTCTCAGTAGTGTGCGCATGTGACCCTCCCATTGATAGAACACTGCGAACAATAACATCTACCACATGATGTTGTAGCTGTAAATAATTACCCAAAATCAATAGCTTTCAAAGTGTTCGACATTGGATGCTGACCATGTTGTTTTAAGTGGACTTATTTAGCTGAAGTCGTTCGGTCATGCATCCGCACCAGATCACGTTACAGCTCAGCGTGGGAAACAGCTCCTATGTGCACTAGCCAGATTAGGGTAACCGCTTCTCGATATATTGATAACGCATCAAATATATCTTTCCTACCTCTTCGCATCTGACTTCTGATTTTAAAGGAGTGGGAAACGATTCGATTATAGAAGGTGTTACTGGTTTATAGTTGTCAAACTAGAATACTGGTCGTATCTTCAGTGGTGAGCCCGACGTGATCTGGTACACCGAACGATAAACTGGGATTATGTTCCTTTTTGGAAATTCATTATTCATTGTTCTTCTTTGTTTGATTTTTATATATTGTGATAGATATTTTTTTCCGAGTTTTTGGATATATCTAAATTAATTATTTTTCATTCATTATAATACTTGTTTTTCCAATATGACGGAACAGATACCAAAACTATTTAAGTTAAAGACTATGTCCCCACCCTTAATTCAGTTAACGCTTTTTTGGCCGGGAAATATCGAAGCTTGGTTCTGCTACGCAGAAGCTGATTGTTGCGGGCACGGCATTACGGACTCACGCATACAGCTCCTCGCGGTTGTTAAGGCACTGCCGCGCGAACTTAACAGGTACGTCACACCTAGTATGTCTACTAGTGATGTTTCGGAACCTTACAAATGTCTAAAACGATCGATTCTACAACGCGGAGATCTAACAGATCGACAAAGTTTGGATCAACTCCTTAATAATATCGACCTGCAACATGGTTCTGCGACAGACATGTTGCTAAGGATGAGAGAGGTTATCGGCCAACGAACTTTCGAGGATGGCTTATTCAGACAACTTTTCTTGTCTAAACTTCCTCAACAGATGAAAGCAGTTCTCGTCTCTTTTCAAAACAACGCCGTAGATGAACTGGCTGCATCTGCTGACCGCATTTTAGAAATCATAAGATCTACTAACGTCGAAGTCTTTTCAGTCAAAGAGAAACATCAAACGACCCCGAACGACATCACCGAATTATGTCATACACTGACAGGCTATCTTCGATTTCGTAATGACTATAGACGGTCAAAAACCCCGCGAAGAAGCGTTTCACGTAGGCTATCTGTCTCGAGACTACGAGAGACGGATAACCCCGACTATTGTTGGTAAAATAGCCAGTATGGGAAGTCTTCTAGAAATTGCAAAAAACCCTGCAATTATCGGACCTTAATATCGAGTGACACGAAAAACACATCACATCTCGACCGATGATAAGCCTCTTACCTTCTCTTTAAGTTCTCACCTAGTACTCACCTAGAGAGTCTCGACAACTGGACTACATTTCGCAGTTTACTTCAGATATACAACACATTTATGGAGCAAACAAGTAGTTGCAAACGCTTTGTCTCGTGTAATTTCCTTGAACAGTTTCCAAGGAATCGACCTTCTTAAACTCTCCCAGCTTCAAAAAGAAGACACTGAGCTTCAGCACGAGTTATCCTCGACAACTCTAAAACTGCGTATCGAACAGATGGGAACAGGTAAGGTTACCTTACTATGTGACACATCTACAGGTAGGGATCGTCCAATCGTACCAAAACACTATCGATGCAACGTCTTCAATACGTTGCACAATCTTTCTAATCCAGGTGTTCGTGCATCCATCAAGCTTATAGCAGAACGGTTTTGCTGGCCTGGTATGAATAAAGACGTGAGGGAGTGGGCACGCTCCTGTGTAAGCTGACATAAATCTAAGGTAATTCGACACAACAAATGTCCCTTAGGTTCTTTCAAAACCTCGATGCTCGTTTCGACCACGTTCATCTAGATTTGGTAGAACCCTTACCCGATTCAAACGGATACTTATATCTATTAACATGCGTAGCCCGTTTAACTCGATGGCCAGAAGCAGTACCTATTGCTGAAACAGTGGCTCGCGCTTTCGTCGAACGATGGGTAGCAAATTTCGGCTGCCCTTCAACCATCACTACAGACCGCGGACGCCAGTTCGAATCTGGACTTTTCCGTTGTCTGACCACACTATTAGGAATCACGCGCTTCCAAACGACCGCCTACCATCCACAAGCAAACGGGTTGGTAGAACGTTTTCACCGACAGTTTTGAGCTTCACTATCAGCTACAAACGTTCCACAGTGGACAGACGCTCTTCCACTCGTCTTGCTAGGTATCCGCAATGCAGTCAAGGCTGACATTGGATACACTGCATCTCATCTCGTTTATGGAACGATACTCCGACTTCCAGGAGAATTCGTGGATCCTTCGTCTTCTTCATGGAACATGGATCTGAATTCCTACACGAGTAGGCTTACAAACGCAATGCGTTCAGTTAAACCTGCTTACACTCGACCACAATCAACTGATGTTTTCGTTCAACCTGACTTACGACATAGTACACATGTCTTCGTTCATCGAGACTCACATCGGCGACCTCTCGAATCAGCGTACGAAGGACTCTTGAAAGTTCTTCAGCGTGAACCCAAGTACTATATAGTTGATAAGAACGGCACTAACGACAGCATCAGTATCAATCACCTCAAAGCAACGTATTTGGAAAGAAATCCTATCTACGTCGATTTTCCTTCGGTACAATCAAACGACATGGCTCCTACACTGGTAGTGTTCCATTCGACAGCCGACACGCACGTTGATACTTCGACAGCGTCTGACAATAAACTTAAGACAACGCGTTCTGGAAGAAGAGTAAGATTTCCAGAACATTTAAACGACTATTGCACGTAGGACACAAACCTTACCCCGATTTTCCCTTGCATTATATATAAAAAAATTTAATATGCTCATTTTTATATATTTATTCCAAAAAACAAAAAGAAATTCTTACTTATGAGCGTATATTTTTTTATATAAAAAAACCAATTTTTTTCCGATCGCTTTTACGCTGTCGCAAGCGTATTAGTTAATTTACCTTTTTTCACGCTCACCTTGTGTCTTTGCGCAAGTACGAGTGTATTTTGACATGCACTCACACGTTTTATTTTTTTCTTTTCCAGGACGGCTGGAAAAGAACGACGGAGTTCATAAAGAACCGAGATCTCGATTGTACTTCGTTTCACGATTACTATATTGTATTTCATGGCCCTTTATAGTAAGGAAAGACGACCAGGCGCTGCTAACTATAGCAAGCTATCAGAAGGATGTTTATCAACGACAAACTCGTTGGGTTTATACTTCTGGCTGGCCATGTCTTAGGGTCATCATTACCTCACTAGGGGGGAGTGATATGTAGCTGTCAATAATTCCCCAAAATCAATAGCTTTCAAAGTGTTCGACATTTTATTTTATTTTCATCCTTATATTCCTTCCTTACCTATTGATTATTGCGTAACCTCATTTGATAATAAGAGTCTGGAATCATTTTATGATTCAATCTTCCCTATCCTTCTATAGACATATATTTTATCCATATAACTATAAATACGAATGCACAGCTTAAGTAAACGGTTTTGTCGAAAAGAAAATTTTCTTCACTAAATTTTCTTTTTATATTGAAAAGCCGTTTTAAAAACAATGACTAATGCAGTGAAAATTTAAACTCGGGAAATACGGTTTAAAGCAAATAAATAAGGTTAATGAATGAAATATATAGAATGATGAGACTTAAAGTTTGGTGAAACATTGACAACTAGTTTAACTCCTATGTCTGTGATCAATTTCATGTCATATCACCATATGTCTCTAATCTTAGACTACAGCTGTCGCATGAACATTAACTCGGACTTCTACATCGACTGAAAAGTCATTGACTATATATATCAAACGCTTGAAATACGTACGTATGTTCGGTAGCCTGATCAAACGACTAGCTATTTTTTAATAATAAAATTTTCATTTCTTATTTGAAAGTGCTATGACAGAAAGAGAATTTCAGCCAAATATATATGGATTTCACATATCTCCTAACTTCACAGACTACTTTTCGCTACCGTAAATCAGTACAAAGAAGATTGCTGCTCCCACACTTGTTACATATTTGACAGCCTTACAAATCTAAACGCCGAATTGGTACAAGTTTATCAAATACGAGCAAAGTTTATGTACTCGTACCAAGATTGCGTTAGTTATCGACCCACCAAAACTCATAAGACTTCGAAAATAAGTGAATACTGTATTTTGTCGGCGTATCGGCCGAAAATAATTATATCATCTGCGCACTTTGACAGCATAAGAGGTATAAGGGTGCAACGTTTGAATATTAGGAACTATTCTGGTTACCCAACAGATTTTAATTTTAAGAAGGCTCAAACTATGAAAGTACGTTGAAATCCATATATTATTCATTCAATCTTTTATTTTCCTAGTGATTTTAAATTTTTAAGAATTCCCAAAGACTTATAAGCACTCCATATTCATAGTCAATATATACTCTAGACGTCTTATTTAACTTGTCTTTAACTCATTGTTCAAACTAAGTTAATTGATCATATAATAGTAGTTAGTTTCGTATTGTCGTTGGAGTTAATTAAATTCTATCAATTGAGTTACTCAAGATGACGCAACATTTTGTCGATACTAGTTAGTTTGGAAATATCTAGAGCAACAGAAAAACGTTAATTTCATGTTAATCTACACTTCTCAGAAAGCTGTATTTTCATTCCAAAGTAATAATTTATCATCCTCTTAATCACATATGATATTTCTGTTAGTTTGAAAACCTTATTGATAATGTCTTTGAATATGGTATTTGATGATAAGGATTTAAATCACATATAGGACATAATTTATCATTATTTATACTTTAATTCATACTGATTTTCATCATTTTACAATATTCAGTTTTTAGTCATTTATAGGCATTGATTCATCTTCGTTAATTATTTTCTTAGACGTAACCAACTGATGTACTTAATCAAAGTATTTTTAAATATTTAATGTTAAAATTATTTTATTAAGTTTTTCATTAGGATTTTTTGTGGATATTATGGTAATTTAAATAGTTGAGATCATAATAGGTCCTGGGTTCGTATCTCATGAGGCGGGATCGTAGATGCGAACTGCTGAGGAGTCCCACAATAAGGCTAAACGGCCGTCCAGTGCTTCCAGCAATTCCATGGTGGTCTAACTTCAAGTGATTCATGATCTCAACTATTAGGTTTGTCATTGCTGATTTTATCATTGTTGAATAACTAAACAAATACTTCTGTGGTGTACGCTACTTATACGACATAAGTAGTGTGTAATGCCAGTCATGAATAGAATGTCAACACAAGGTATGTCAACACAAGGTCAAGAATATCGAGAAGGAAAGAACGGGAACAGAAAGCGATTAGTATGGAAATGAAGGAATATTGAATTCTGAGACGGTTGATTAACATTTGCAAAGGAACAATGAAGTTTGAGACAACTGATTGATATTTTGCAATTCAGTTATTTACTGTATGCTTCTCAGATTTTACGAAGAGATTCTATAATTTTGTGTTCAAGTACATTCGATTGTTCTCAACTGTAATCTTGTTCACTAAGCTTTCACTACGATAATTATTTATGATATGATTGTACAAAATTGTATATTATTTCACGAGATAGTTTAATTTTTAATTAATGAATAAATTAATTGAATGAACAACGACATTAAAAATTGTTGGGAAACAAAAATGCCCGAACTAATTCATCCATAATCTATATTCATTTCTTTTCCTTTTAACGAAAATAAGAAGATGAAAATATGCCTAAACAAAAGGAGTGACAAACATAAAAATGTTCAAATAATATCTAAGTAGAATTAACAATGGAAATATTGTTTGTTGTTGTTGCTGTTGTTGATAATGATGTTGGTGATCCTATTAGTGAAGTGTTAACAGTTGATTTTGTTGTATTAGGGTTTAAATCCACATTTAGTGTACGGTCGGTTGGTGATAAAAAATGAGAGTTTTGTAAAAGAATCTCTGGATTTATCGATGCATTCGATATTAATAATGATGATGAGGGCAACGACACCACGTAAGACTGTGAAATTGATGAAGAATGACTAATGGAGGATATATTAGATTGACCCTCAACAGTATTTGTCATTCCCATATGTTGTAGTAATTCGATTCCTTGATTTAAAGGAAATAATGCTGTTGGCAAAGTATTGTTTATTTCATTTGTTGTCGATGGATATGGTACATTCAATAAATAACTGAGTGGTAGAATTGAATTAACGAATTGAGACGTTAAACAATTAGTGTGTGAACTAATTGGTATAGTGGTAGTTTGTGGTATATTAGCTAAGAATAATGACGGATTATTTATAATCAATGTGTCCAATAATTTAGACCATGGTGTTGTCTGAAACATAAGAAAGGGGAAGAAAATAATATATTCAAAGATTACTGAATATTTTGACCCATGTTATATGTTTGTTGTTATAAGATTAGGTCAGATCAACTGGTAAATTTATGTAGAATGTGGTGTTCACTTGGAAATGGATAAATGCAGTAACCTAGTTTGGCAGTTAAAAAATAAAACAAAACACGTCTGAAACCTACATCTACCGACTTAATAGAGTAGTATATCCTTTTGAAATTCAGTTATTCTACTTAAACTCCATTGCTTAGAGCATTTATTCAATCTTAGTTGATTTTCGGCAAGTTCGTCAACGAATAACAGAACACCATCCGTCGTGGTTGAGCAAAGGACAGGTAAAGGTGATTAAGAGTTCTATTCTCGCTCACTTGGTTGACACAGGTCATCAGGTTGAACTGAATAAAGCTTTTAAGGTTATCTATCATATTCCATCAAATTTGCCACATGGTTTACGAGCTCGTCTATTGCACATAGCTGAAGCCATCGCAATTCATAATTGAGCATTACTTATTTTATTCTGACTATCAGGCGTAAACAAAACCTTAAACTACGATCAGATTTAACTCGTTACATAACCACTTGTCTCCTATATATATATATATATATATATATATATATATATATATATATAATTATTGATTGTATTAAATTTATTTCTACCTTGCTAGATTATACTTTCATATGATCACAGCAAACTCATTCATTCAAGTGATTTGAACAATTTTGAACAATTTTCAAAACTTATATTCATTTATTTAACCATGTAACTATACAGTTTAAGTAATTTGATAATTTTGGTTCTGATATTCTTGACATATGATAACTATCTATTATATATGATGATATTTATTTGATACAGAATAAATTCTGTATCAAATAATATTCAGATATTTTCTATATTATATACATTAAGATTTGATCAACTTTATTCATAATCAAAAGCATCTACAACCTTATTCATATTAGTAAAATGAAACTATGTATATGAGATTCATTTAGTATTGTTTATTTGAATCTTCCCATTGATGTTTTAGGACTGCAACTGGTCAATCTGTAGTTGGCATATGTGCATACTATGCGTATTGCCTCGATATAGCCTTAATTCACAAGCATCTCTGCTTACTATGTATATGAGAATTGTATTGATTTCCCAATGAACATTAACTTATTGATTTATTAACAACAATAACTAAAAGTATTCATTCACACTCACTAAATTCGATGAATAAATTGGTTGTGTTAACGGTGTAGAATTTAACAAAATCAGATTATATAACTTTTCATAATCAACTTGATTTGGTGTACATAACAAATTTATATCGTGACATTGAGATTTTGTTGTATTTGTTAGGACTGGAAGAGGATTAGGTAAAAATAAACTTGAATTATTACTAGATGGTGGAATGTAAAGTAAATTACTCAACAAAATATTTGATAAGTATGCAGAAATACTATTGGAGATTAGATGGGAAGTTGACTGATTTGTTCTGTCACATTGAATGAATGGATCGACTTTTGTTTGTTGATATAGCTGTGATGATTGATGTAGTTGAAGTGATTGGGATGGATTTGAATGTTGTTGGAGAAGATGGTGAGCTGGATTTGTCAACTGTACGGAATCAGGATGGGAACCATGTAACAAATTGTGTAAATTATCTCTGTTAATAACTGATGATGATGAATGAACATCCGTTATTCCAATAAAATCCTGAGGAACTACTGATTGATTACAAGACTTATTTAGTGTTGTCAGTTTATTATGTGAAATCCTTGAAATATTATTACCAGGATTTATGTTTTGTTCAAAAGTTAGTAAACCAGTAAGTTTACGAGATTTCGAAGCGTCACGAATTACTTTTTCACGAAGATATTGCGCGTGTCGTTTAGCGACAATTTTATCTCTGATTAGTTTCGGTGGATGATAAAAATAGCAATCAGATCGATTACAAGTAAGCTAAATTATAAAATGAAAATAAACAACATAAATAGTATTGGACACGTTCAATCATAGTTAAAATAGTCAGGTGTTAACATCAATTCCACCTGTAATCCATCTATAAATTACTTCAGGAACCAAACCAATATAAATAAAATAGGGTTGGGCATGGGGTCGACAACAACATCCCGGACAAAATAACCATGTTAAAATGACGCTTACAAGATAAAACAGTTTAAACTATTTCAACTCTGACCTGGCTGTTGAAGGAAGAACTATGAAGCCTCATATTGACATCTGAGATTCTTCGGATGTTATAAAGCTGATGGCACTTCAAACAACCAGAACAACAATTAACATAGGTACATGGAATGTCAGAACAATATGAGAGACAGGGAGAACCGATCAAATAGCCATGGAAATGAGGAGATACAAATTGGTGGTTCTCTTTGACAAACAATACAAATACATGGGTTCTACTATGAAATGTGAAGCAGAAGTTAAATTCCATCTGTTAGTTATTGGAATCAAACAACCAATAAATTGACTGCAGAAATAAGGAGATAGGAATCGGTGGTTTTCTGAATGAGTGAAACACAATCGATCATAGTGAAGTGTTCAGGAAAAGACCTGACCATCAAGATGGGAGACCTAAACATCAAAGTCAGAATAGACAACAACGGGAATGAAGATATCATGGTACGACATGGATTGACTTGGAGAAAGGAGTGAGAATGGTCACGCAAATGGTGACACATTTGCAAATTTATGTTCATTCAACAAAATATTCATAGGTGGAACAATATTTTCACACAAACGTATACACGAAGCTACATATGTCTGATCGGATCACACCACGGATAATCAGATCGATCATACACACATCACCAAAGTGTTCAGAAGGTGAATGTAAGACGTGAGAACCAAGAGAAGAGTTGACATAGATTTGGATCACCACCTGAAGGTTGCCAAGACTGAACTCAATCCTAGAATGCACTGTACAGCTGGGGAAACGGCATTACACAGGTTCAATACAGCCTCCCTTCGAGATACTGGCGAACTCAACAAATTTAAGATTGTCCTTAACAAGTAGTTCTAAGCCTTACTAGATCTACTCACAGAAGAAATCAATATGAAAGACATAGAAGCAATACACGCAGGCTTTTGAGGCACAAAACTACAGGACCTTCATGCAGAGCTTAAAGACCGTTTATTTGTACTGTAATTATTCAATATTGAGGTCGTTTTCGCTAATGACTGACTCCAGTTAGATAACCATGAGAAAACAGGGGACACTTACAAATTGTTTTTTCCCAGTTATTATCATCTGACCAGTGCATGCTCATGATCATATCAAGGGTTGAACACAGCGCTTTCAGGTGCGGAGACCAGAATGTCCAAGGTGTTTACTCTACTTTTGTAAAGGAAAGATATTTGTTATGGAGAGCTAATCAAGCAAACTACTACAATAAATTTATATCTTCTGTTGGTTATCACCTATCAGTCGATTGTATTATGTAGTTAAACATTTCATTTTTATGTAAGTGACAATATTTGGAGTCTGAGAGTTTTGTTTCATACTTTCTTTTATGGTAGAAAGTCTAATAGTTGCATATTAACGTTTTTGTGTGAGAGGTGAACTACAAAACCCATATCTAATACATTTTTATGTTTTGAAATGACTTCGACTCATGATGATTTGGTGCACGGTAGTTTGCACGTAAATGAATCTTTTTAATAAAAAAAGCTTGTATTAACCAATCGTTCACTATTCCAATATTCATTCAGTTCTACATGCCTTCATACTTTTAAATTGCTTTATGTCGGAAATCATAAACCAAATGTCTGAATGTACATTATTATCTTAAAGTAAATGTAGTCTTCTCAGTCGGCTTGATTATATTTCTTAGCAAACTTCTGTTATCAGTGATAGGAATTTGCAATACCTCAACAAATTATAGCATATATAGTCCAATATTGATTCTTAAATTATCTCAGTTTATATCAGGATATTAATGAACGACATTTAATACCATCCTGAGGAATTTCATAGTGGTTCATGAAAAATAATTTATCTTCTCACATTTACTAATCCCATCGAATCAAAGCAAACTCGAACTTGACCATCTGACGATAAAGGCACTTGATCATTTGGACCAATATGAGCAGCTTGACACATTTGTGATGATATGGGTAATGTACCATTAGGATTATATCCTAGACAATAACCAGTTGTTCGGTATTGAATACAAATAGGCCATTTACACCAATCTTGTCTTCGATTACGTGAACCAAAGGTTGTTGAATTATTCAATACATTTTGATTTTTTATCCGAGTATTTGTACTTGTTGCTGATGTTGTTATGACTGATGATGTTGACGATGAGGAAGATAATGGGGGTAAGTTATTTACACTTAGTGTTGAAGATGTATTACTAACCGATTTGGGGGATGTGGATGTATCTGAAGTTAGGGCACGACTGTCTTTTTTCTTTTTATCCTCATTGGGAAACTGTAGTTCCTTTATATCTGAATTTAGAGATATACAGTAGAAAATGAAAGAAGTTTACCAAGTATTCAGCTTTTCTAAGGAATCGATAAATACTATTTGATTTTGATGAATGTATCATAGTATGGCATATTCTGTCTGCAAAATATATCACTAACTAGAGCACTGAATGTCTTTGTATATAAGGATATAGTACACGAAGAAAGATATGAAGCAATTTTAATTTCATGGTTCAAGGGAAGACAAAGAGTGTATACACCTACGCCATTGTGATCGATTCTGAGCCATGTCACCCAGAGTCTCCAACCATTGGTTACGATAGTCACGCGGACCCCAACCAGGTAATCTGCATCTACCGACATGGTTTAGACTAGAAGTTAGTGAGTTCAAACACTGATGCCACGTTTTGGTTTGGCCGACCGTAACTCTCTTCCAACCATGGCCAATACTGGTCAGCATAGTGCATACGTAACACGTGGCCCAACCATCTCAGTCGATGAATATTCATGACCTGATTTACCATCATTCCCTGATACCCTGTGTCTAACCTCACTATTACTTACCCGGTGATCCCAGTAGATGCGAGCAATATTTCTAAGACACTTATTTGGAACGCGGGGTTCGAGATTCCTCAAGTTTGACAGTGCAATTACTTTTATAAAAACTTTTTAGTATATTTGCATGCAGTGTTCCTTAGTTTCGAACTCTGACGAAATATTTCCAGTGTTCCCAGGTGTACAAGGATTTTTTATGTGGGTTCAACAAATAATAAAGCTGGACTTCAAACTGACCGACCTTTACTTATGTTGTATCTTCAAAATATGAAAATTTATTGATTACATATTTTCACAAGTGAATCTTGTATTGACTGATGAAATTCAGACCAAGACCTGGCAAGTGCTTGTTTTTAGTTGATCCTCGTATGTCAAGTTGTTTTTATAACTTCGGTCATCATCCACACCTATGACAATAAAACGTCACTAAAACGAGATAATTTTAAAACTTCGGCTGTTTATCGTATATCACTTCAGTGTCTCGTAGCTATGCGAGCACAAGACTTCATACAAGATTGAATCCAGGAATTTCAGTTTTATTGACAAACACAATACGTTTTTGAGATACTAGCCCATAAGCGGATAGTCGACATTTCCAACTCAACCTAGTTAGTGGTATCTAATAATCATTATTTCGTTGTAGTTTAGTTTTTCACCTATAAATACACTTGATATCCGCTTTGACTGCATAGGTTTAGGCTTTGATTCAAAAATTTCAGCGAGTTTCTTCAGATGATATCAGTCAGCGATACAAACTAAAGAACTGAACAGGTCTGCTCGAAACATTCAAGTTAACAAAATTCTGTGAGATGGTTTGATTAATCATTTGGAAAACGTGCATATAATAATTACTTAATGCTTCAAAAAAGTTAAAAGTCACAGTTATGTCACAAAGTGTCACATAACAGCCTTAGTGATATTATATTATCTAGTAGCTGATTTATGATGTGTTAGGTGATTTAAGGTCATCTGATATCAAGATTAGACCTTATGATTTAATAACAGATTGAGTATTTAGTTAGATACATGTTTTGATGATCATAGTATCCATTTATGTGTGAGTAGTTTTTAAATAATGTTTAAGACTGTAAATTGATGAAAAGGGTTTTCAAGACTTTTTACATCATGTAATGACTTGAATAGGACAATTTTTGGAAACTAAAGAGCATGGGACAGCTTTTTTGTTTTCAAACAACACTGACTCTTAACCCGTTTACGGACTGAAATTGAGACTTTAAAACTCTTAAGAAAGCGCATGGTCATCTAGACCATTGATTGATGTTGAAAGCTTTTGATGAGTAACTTTAGTCAGTTAGTCATATTTAATTACCTGAAAGCCTCATTTTGCCCCGCTTGCTAGTTATTTCCCAGCTAAAGTGGGTCTGTATCGTATATTGTCTTCCAGTTGAATAGTCTGTCAATCAGTAGATACTGGCACATTTTTTACATAAATTCAGTTCGCAACACCACATTAAAAAAGCATAATGAAATACCAAAGTAGTGAAATTAGTGACAGTATTAGTAATCATAGAAAACATTGGGCGTAGATAATATGATTCAAGAAGAATGAATTAATTCTCGGGATAAAATGCATGAGTTTTCTATAAAACGAACTTGGATTCATATTAACATTATGATAGATTCTGAGTCATGTAATCTATTGTCTGCAATTAATGATCGTGATAATCGTGCGTACTTCAACCAAGTGGTCTATATTGACCTAAATGGCTCAGTTCAATGGTTCAGATTTTCATGTCTTCGATTGACCGATTCAAGCCGAATATTGAATAATAAGTAAATCCGAGTAAGTTATCAGGAGTTTAATTATTCAGAACAATAGAGATTTAACCATTAGCTTGCATATTCTAACTTTATTCAATGCATTTTAATCTAGGCAACTAGGTAAATACATCTGTGATGCATGTTAGGTATGTTTACAGATCTAAGTAGTATGTAACATGAGTCGGAAGTGGGATGTCTGCGTGCAGAAGGTTGAGAAGATCAAAATATAGAGAAGAGAGAAGAAAACTGAAAGCAACCAAAATAACAACAGAAATGAATGAACAATGAATTTTGTAAGTACCAATTCAAAGATGTGCAAATGATGTATTTGATGTGTGATTTTCTCATTTCACTAAATCACTGTATGATTGTTCAGTAAACAATAAATTGGTTATCTGCACCAATTTTTCGTTCTTTACACATCAATTTACACGTAAAAATATACATAAGAAAGATTTAGATGAAAGTAAAAACTAGAATGATTTGCTCTGATGACATTATTTTAGATGAATTGGTTAATATTCGAAACTTGCTTAGTAGGAATGGGTACCCAATGAAATTCATCGACAAACACATGACGGAGACGAAAAGAAGGACAAGGGTACCTACTGTTCCGAAGAAGGTACTGTTCCTAAAGTTACAATTCCTAAATGATGCTACGGGAGAAATCTTGACACAGAGGTTAAGAAGGGCAGTACAGAAAACATTTAATGCAGCCCAACTGAGTACCGTCTTCTACAACCGCCCCACAATAAGAACGGTTAATAAGGACAGATTGCCTGAATTCGCCACATCTATGTGTATTTACCAATTCAACTGCTCCTGTGGAGCCAGTTGTATATGGCGTACAATTCGGCAAGTTCGTCAACGGATAACAGAACACCATCCGTCGTGGTTGAGCAAAGGACAGGTAAAGGTGATTAAGAGTTCTATTCTCGCTCACTTGGTTGACACAGGTCATCAGGTTGAACTGAATAAAGCTTTTAAGGTGATCTACCGTATTACATCAACTTGCCACATGGTTTATGAGCTCGTCTATTGCACATAGCTGAAGCCATCGCAATTCATATTCACAAACCGAACCTTTGTATCCGAAAGAAGTTTGTACAACAGCTCTCGCTACCTTGACCACCTGTGTAGTGGAGTTTGTAGCAGAACTTTGGTAAACAATTATATTATTCCTTCCATTTTTGTATTTTACTTATTCTCTACATTCGTCTCTTGATTCTTACATAACTACTATATTACTGACCATTCATCAAAATATTTTGTTAGTTCTTTCTTCTCTTATATATTATGCATCCTAGCAACAGCTTGATTTTCGAATAATAACTCTGATTAGTATTAATCCTTCGCTTCCAAATAATGTTAGTTTATAATCGATGTCATTATATAATTATTAAGTAACGTATCTACTCGAAGAGTGTTATTCCTTTATGGTGAATCATATATGCATATTAGTGTAAAGCCATGATGAAAAACTAATTGAAAAGAAACTTCTTCGCTCGATTCGTTCCTTTTTATTTATAAAAAGTAATTGTATTTGATTGCTTTAGAGTTCATCAAATTTACTTTAAGTACTGTATATAGTTAGTTAATATTTAGCAAGTCAGCAATGAAATCGCTGAAGTACATTAAATGAATGAAAGTAAAGTCTGTTTATTCCGTTTTGTTCATTGTAAAAATCAACAAACCATGATACTGGGTAAACTTTACAACACTTAACATTGAAAGATTCTTAGATTTAAAGGAAAAAAAAGTTCAAAAAAGGAAAATTATCTTTTCTTTTAAAATTACATTTACTAAAACTGTACAATCATGTGTATAATTATTTGATGTTTATGTCTCTCTCCTTCTCTCTCTCTCTCTACATATATATATATATAATGATAAACTCTTTAGAGAACTAGTTACTATTGGTGAAAAGATGATAGGCGTTAGTCTAAGTATACCTGAAGCTTTTTTAAAACTTAATTTACCAATTCACTTAGTATTGTTTGTTTGGATCTTCCCATCGATGTTTTTTAGGATGGAACTGGTTAGTCCTCAAAAAATACGATGGAAAATGA
>NC_031495.1:44482684-44496236 GCF_000237925.1 Schistosoma mansoni | reverse complement strand
CTTGCGAGATTCGAACCCAGGACCTACCAGTCTCGCGCCAGTGCACTTAACCGATAGACCACTGAGTCCCACAATAGGACGAAACGGCCGTCCAGTGCTTCCAGGTTTTCCATGATGGTCTAGCTTCAATTGACTCATGATCTCAACTATATAAAAATTACTAAAATCTCCACAAAACCCTCTTCTGATTCATAATAATACATAAGTTTTACTAATGTATATAGATAGGATGTAATCAAATTAAATCTTGTTTTCTTCTTTTCTTCGATTAACAAAATTTATAAATTACAAAGAGAATTTTGTTTTTGTATTTTTCTACTTTGTCTATTATAAAAAAATTTTTTCTCCTTAAAGAAATCCGTTTTTTATCCACTTTCATGTTATTCTTTCAAAAGATCAGATAAATTTCCCAGCCTATCATTTTTTTAATGTGGAGACTAGTAAACATGGTCTGTTATAATTTGTTAATTGTTTTTTTCCCTTTTCTTCTGATTCTCTTATTGTCAATCTTGAAACGAGACACTAATATTTAATTGTTATTTTGTATGTTCTTCTACGTTAGCATATATATACATATAATGGCCTAAAATAATTTTAAGCCATTATTTCATTTAAGACATTTGATGAAAAATTAAAATAACCTGCTGTGCTCAATAGTAGGTTATTATATAAAACAATTTTAAACAGATATGATAGAGTAATGTGAAACATTTAAATGGTTGAAATATGTAGAAATATATATATACTACTTACTAATGAGAAGTTTTTATTATATTTTCTTACCATTAAAAGTAAATTACATGTTGACTACAAACTTGTTTACTTACAGAGTATATCTTACGTTTATTATTGAATAAGTTAATTCTATAAAGAATCACTTACTTTAGGTGTTGATTAGTTTAAAAGGAAACAAGGATGAATGATAAACATTGATAGAAGCAAAGAAAAACAAGACTTTGAAAAAATATAAACCATGTAATTAAGCTTTCGATTACTTTAACTGTAACTAAAATCATTTAGATCTATACAAGCATCACTATATCAGTAAGTAAAACCAACTGGTGGTAAAATCTGATCATAAATGCTGAATATCTCATAAAGAATTTGATGTGTTAATATGCACAAAGTTCATAGAAGATGAAGATGAGTATTAAAATGAAAGGGTATTATGTTAAAGCATTTGATAATCATAGTTTTAGACTAGAAAATTTTATTTTCCATAAGACTAGAAATAAAAATTTGAACATTTCTTAGTACAAACTTCAAAAATTTCATTAATATTATACTAATACAGCCTTCAAATGAATGAATGTGTATTTATTGGTAAATTCTTGTGCATATATTATGTTAAAAACAAACTATTTACGACACTTTTGAAGGTACGAAATGATGAAGGATTAAGAAATCTTGTGTTCCCTTAGTAATGGATAACTGACGTGGCATAATTACTCTAACTTCATTCCTTTTTTTGAAGTTAAGATTTGTAGAGGTCTAGACATTTTTCATTTTTGAAATGTGACAAAATGTTTGGTATTCCGTTGACATTGACTAGATTCTTATTGCTAATGTGCTTTATCAAGCTTACCGTAATGAATTGAGGACTTGAGTACACATTTCAAACTCATGTTCCTTAGTCATCATGCTGATCTATCTTGATAACTTGCTAACATATAGACCATTAGACTTATTACATTTAATTCCGTTAACGTTATATTTTGTTTCTCATTTGGAATAGAATCCCCGACTTTCACCAATACAGAATTAACTGTATCGATTGTTCGAAAATTTCCTTCAAATCATATATCTAGAATCCATACTATTTTTTCAGATGGTTCCCTCAACCATGAGACTCCGTAATATTAGCACACTGTTTTATCAAAATATTGTGATTCACTCAATCATAACTCCTAATTATGTTTCCTTGCAAAATCTCTAACCTCATTATTTTTTATAACTGTATACATAACATTTACCTAAAATTTGTGCTCGTATTGTTACTCAGAAAAACAATCATGGCTACATAAATAAATCATGAAGTTCGGAGGACGAAACTTCCTCACAATAATTCTCTTTAACTTGTTTATCCAGTAGATTGATAGTAGCAGATTGCATGAAACTCTGGATCCAGGTTTCGTGCTGGTTGACACTCATCGGCATGATGCACTCCCAGCAAAAGGGACATTGGTCTCCCTGCTGAAATTCGGAGCGAAGTAACCTGGCTTCACGTTATGCAACGTAAATAATGAGCTACTCAGACTGTCATGGTGACCGAAGTTTTGGTGGAGATAACCGATTAGTGCTACATACTATTTACATCTATCAGCACATGTAGCATCTATCACACCATGATTGGACTTATGATGACACACAACTATCTACATCGCTTCATCTCTGACCAGTTACGAATCCTATGCCTATATATTTACTACTCCTAATGAAATTCTATCGACAGCCTCCAACTAAATAACACCAAAACATAGTACGCGAAACGTTGAATCACTTAGGCTGGTAGTAATATAGCAACTTTATTAATGGAATTCCATCCACATTAATGATCAGATAAACATGAAATTGCTTCAAAGTCCATGAAATGAAGTTTCTTTATTTTCTCTTTTTGTAACAGCATGCTTCGCTGTGTTTAACAGATATAGGTGTTTTTAGTTTCGTTGATTTATCATGTATCAAACTGCAGTCTATACATTTCTGGTCATGTGTTGGCCTTTGGAGGATAATAGTCTTATTATTATTTTGTCTACCTTCAACTAAACGACCAAAAAGAGTCAGTTTGTGGTCAATAAACTCAGTCTCTTTGGTAAAACTTATGATATCTGATTCCCTATTCAAAAAACTAATTAAATCATTTTCCCATCACTGAAACAAAAATGTCATCTATAAATAATAACAGACATTTTGTAAAATCATTGATTTCATGATAGCAGGAGAAACGGGATTCTATTCTATAAACATAAACGTAAATTTAAGCTTTAGTTAAACTTATAGGGATCTAATAGGCAACATAAATTTAAATCTTTATGAAATTATAGGTATTCATACAACATATTAAACAATCTTTTGTTAGGTATACTAGTGAATTGAAGAGTAAACATGACAGTGTTAATATTTCATTACATTTATTTGGGTTACATTATTCCTATTTTCATTTCATTCAAATTTCTTATATATATTTTACTACCTCGTCAAAGGCTTCAATGATGCTGATCAAGCTTATCCAAGAATACATACGCGTGAGTTTTTGTAGTCGGTCACAGGTCATAGTGACGTTTTCACCTTCTGAAAATTTGTTAGCCTATAAATTTTGCCAGCACCGTAGTGTGTTTTGTGACAAAAAACCGTAATAATGACCCTAATTTCATCATTATGGATTGATATCTGCTAATAGTTTTGGCTTAAGGTTTGTTCAGTTGGGCTAAACATAAAATTGATTTTTTTAACTGAATTCATTTTTATAATGCTTTTTAGTATTTGCATCATAATTTGTTGTATTTATATTACTTGTGGGTGCCAAATATCACACAGCTTAAGTTCAGTACACACCAGTGAATGCCTCCAACCACTGAACACCAACCAGAGTACTGGATCATCGAACCATTCAAGTTAGTAACTAAAATCCTATCAATCATCATTCAGGAACAACTAACACGATTAGTTAATAATGAGTGTTTGAACAATGCTAGGCAACTTAAGTAGAACAAAACATGCAAGCGAACAATACTATTCTCAGTTGGATCCTCACCAATTTTTCCTTCAATTTATAGTCACACAGAAGTATTTGAAATGAACCCTTTTGATCAATGTAATTAGTGAGCCAATGAGAAGATGATATAAATTACTCAACTATTATCGTTCCTATGAAGTAAAGGTTAAGATAGGTGGAGTAGTAGTATTGAGAGAAACAAGGAAAACAGTACAATAAAATGAACGAGTATTTTAAATTAAGAAAGTCATTAATTTGAAAAACAGACTCACTGAATTAATGACCATTAAAATCACTTAATACATACAAATGAGGAAGAGACACAAATAGATAGAGGAAATATATACAAAGAAGATGGAAGAATTTGTCGGGTATTTTAGTTTTTTTCTGTTCTTCAAGTTAGAACAGATGCTACAAACATCTGCTGAACATAATACTTATGGTTGCTGACTCAAATTATTATCACGTCTTTTCTATACATGGAACAAGTCAGAACTCCGTCAAGAAAATAGGAGGGTATAAAATAAATCATTCTATGATTTTTAGTTTTTTTTTGTCACTTGGAATTCATTTATCAAAAGTAATAAAGCAGAGGAAGGCATCTACTTGTTTTACACCATCTGACATACTCGTTTACATGTTGACTATTTTCCCTGAAACTAAACCTGATGTACCTATTTCAAAAGCAACAACTGAACCAGTGAATAAACATTGACCTAAGGAAAACACATTTTTTATTCCATGTTTGAGCAACAACTTATGAACGGTGAAAAAATGTCTAATAACAACTTACTTTATTGTTTTTTTACAGCCCTAAACAGTTGATTACATAGAACATTGCTAGATATATCATTACTGAATTCAGTCTTTAAGAAGAATGACTTCTTATAATTAGATGTTATCTAATTGTATGAAATAATCTTACTATTTGCTTTTTTTTAAAGATTTTTTATTCAGGGTTTTTCTAATGTTCTTCGATTAACTTCCAGTTTTCCTTATCTTCCTGAATAACAAATTGATTTAACACTTTGATAAAATGCTCATTCTTTTATTCAATGGTGGATTTTCGAGTAAATTAAAAAAAAACCAAAAAAACAGAAAGGCAAATTTCTACATTTAAGTCAATATAATTATTCGTATGTGTTTACAACATACAGAATTTGTGGTATATGCTTATCTATCAATCTATGTATATTCAATATATGGAATTAAATGGCACATTAGTTAACCACTCAATTCTAATAAAAGGTTATTGGTTAAACTAAATATTCTCTAAAACAAGAAAAAAAAAGAGAGAAAATGTTCCCCCTTAAATAAGTTTTAAAATAAAAAAAACTAATCAAAATGTCGTAAAATCCTAAATGAGATAAGCCAGAACTTTTTCAGTGACAAAAAATGGATCAATAGTGAGTGTGGCTTATTGAACAATGAATTAAAAATAGTTTTTTCAAATTTCAAAAAAAAATTATTTTTCGTATAAAAATGAATAAATAGAATCATTATAAAATTAAAATAAATAAAGAATTTAGAATAAACTACTTATTATATGAAGTAAATATTTAATAAACAGTTTAAAGCAGTTAGTCCTTTTTGGATAAATTTCGATAGTGTAATAAGAAGACGAAGATTATCAAAACTAAGTGATATATAAACGCAATACATTTCGAACAATCTGATCACACATGTACTTGTTAAGAACATTTATATATAAAAATAAATGGTCAACTAGACTGGAAATGGGGGGTAAGAGTAGACAAGGATAATAATCATAGTAATAATAATAATGTGAAAACAATTTGAAACCTAATCACTCTAGATAATAAGCTAATATTACCAGGGTAGGTTTAAAGTTAGAACATACTGTTTTGGAATACACAAAGGGGGTTTGGATTTTCGTATGGTTAAGGCTTCAATAGACCTTGGTATACACCCTTTTACACTTTCATACAACACCATAAGTGCCGAGTTAAGATCAATCTTATGACCTGTTTCGATTATATATTTGGCAATAGAGGATGATGGATGTTTATCCTCCACTCTTATCGGGTCATTTGATCCTATCCTTGTCTACTCTTACCCTCTATTTGCAGTCTAGTTGACCTTTTATTTTTTTATAAAAACGTTTTTAACAAGTATATGTATGATCAGATTGTTCAAAATGTATTGCGATAATATATCACACAGTAAACAATTGTTCATTGTAATTCATATATATTTATGCCTACATCTATAGTATTATTTATGTACAGATGTTAGTTACAGTTCGAAGAAAGCTTTACACATTTTAAGCCAAGGACACTTAGGTAACCGATGTATCAGTTAAATTTATGAGATTCAGGTAGTAGCCATGTTTAAAGTTCATTTTATTTACCGATTGTTATATTCGACTGTCAAATTTAATCATTATTTTTCTATTCACAAATCAATATCCAAATTGCAATACATTCATACTGTTTAATTAATACATGCTTTGATGTATGCTACTAATGTCAACAGACATAAGTTTTATGTTACATCAATCAGAAGTGGAATGTCTGGTAGAAGAAAGTTGTAATCTAATTGAAGAAACCAGAAATGTAAACATAGAGTAATTGTAATAATAATGAAATAAAGGACCGATGAAGTTTTTTAAGAGACTGAGGATACGACTGGTATTCTAGTTTTACAACTAGCGGCCAGTAGTACCTTCTATATTCGAAACCTTCTTACGTCCGATAGAAATCAGAAGTCAGACGAGAAGAGGTAGGAAAGATATATTTGATACGTTACCAATATATCGAGGGGCGTTCGTTCTTAGCTAACTATTGAAACGTAGGAGCTGTGTCCCACGCCGAGTTGAAACGTGATCTGATACGGATGCATGACCGAAAGCCTTCAGTTAAACAAGTCCACTTAAACAACGTGGTCAGCATCCAATGTCGAGCACTTAATGAGCTATTGATTTTGGGGAATTATTTACAGCTACAAGACAATTGATGGAAGATGTGAAAATGAAGTATTTAATGATTGATTCTGTAAATTCGCACAAAACAATAAATTGGTTATTCCCACCTAAGTATTTACTCATTACAATAATAACTGACAAAATGTCCAACAATATACATATTTTTCTTATAATTAAACTAGGACGAAACTGCCGTCTAGTGCATCCAGGTTTTCCATGGTGGTCTAGCTTTAATTGACTCATGAATTCAAGTAAAAGTAATGATCAAAACTTTAACCTAGATATTTTAAAGGATAGATCTGATAAAGATAATACATTAAAAAGTAAAATATAGTCTAAAGATGATTTCAGCTATTGAATAATGATTCTAATGTTTTCTTTCATTGAACAATCAACAATGTTAACCAAACAATATAATGATGATCCATAATTTGCTAACAAAATACTCCTTACTGAAATTTCACGCAATGATATCTGATATTTCCTATAATACTCCCAAACAAACCAATTTAGTAAATTATTCCTGGGATTTAAATGACTGTTGAATTTTTAGGGAGAAGAAATCAATTGAAGCTAGACCACCATGGAAAACTTGGAAGCACTGAATGGGACTCTTCAGCAGTGCGCATCCACGATCCCGCCTCGCGACATTCAGACCCAGGACCTACCATATATATATATATATATATCAGTCTCTGTGTAGTGGTTCTTAAATGCATTGTTTCATACCTTCTGTCTGAATTAAGTGAACAGATCTCAAACCTTATTGATTCATAAATAACTTGTCCTATAGGTATACCGAACTTTACAGATAGTCACATGGAAGTATTTATACAGTAAACAGTGCTTTATATTATAGATGATACAGCGTAATTTTGACTGTTTGTATGATTATATTAATGTATTCGGGAAATGTTATTCGTTATAATTAATCGTTCAAAACCTGTTTTACGGTAATATAAAATAAATTACCAATCCAAATTACTAACATTAAACTATTCTATTAAAAAAATGTACCTTTTTGTTTAATTCCTAAATGTCATGTATATAACAATATGTTACAGTAAAATAGCTTTATACACTTATTTATATGAAATGTACTACAAATATGTTTTCCTGTATAAAATAAGATTAACATTGTTTGATCTATTATACTTCAACTATATTGATAAGCATTAAACTAGAATGACTATAAATATGAAAACTAATCTATTTACTTTATTCACTCGTGTTTGGCTATTTAAATGGTATTAGAACATTACAAAAATTTATTTAAGCCAACATAAAATGATGAGTACAGATGGTTGATTGAATAGTGTAACATAAAAACATATAATAAAGTTTATATAGAGAAAATACGAACATATACATGGATAAACGTATTTTACTAGTTAGCACATCTATCATAATGCATTTACTTCTCTTTAATATGTCTCTGAGTTAAAATCCAGATGAAATAGGTTTCAATCGGCTCCAAATATTCAAACAGGTAAGAAAATGCACCGCGATACATAGTCACTAAGGTTAGTGCTTGAGGTATAACTCAGTGGACAATAAACGTTCAGTAATATGAAATAAATAACATGATATTCCCTGCTACATACTGAGCAGTTCATGAGGTCACCCAATATATTTAGATACACGATTTTATATGTTCAATGAAACCTGGAAACAAACCTATCTCATACATAGTTCTGAAAAATACAGTTTGACCCTTGTCTATGTAGACGCTTAGATTAACCAACGGTGTAGAAGCGAACTTTATGTCATACTGTAATATAAATATATTTAAGTCATTTATAAAAGTCATTTTATGTATAGAATTAAATAACATACAATTCTTCATCTCAAACAATTACTTACGCCTGATACCCCTCCTAGAGGAGCATAGGCCGCTCACCAGCGTTCTCCATACAACCCTGTCCTAGGCATTCCTTTCCAGTTCTTTCCAGTTGTTATTCATCCTTTTCATGTCTGCTTCTATTTCCTGGCGTAATGTGTTTTTTGGCCTTCCTCTTTTTCCTCAAATAATTAACAAGTATTTTATAATGCTTTTTTAGTAAATTGTATTTTTTGGCAATTAAATATGAAATAAAACTCATTTAGTGGAAATAGTCAAACGTAAAAATTATTTTAATAACTTTATTTTTTCGTTTCTATTTCACACAGTGATTTAGACACGTTTTTACTGTTCTTTCCAATAATTCATGGACTAAAATTATTCATATTTTGGATTGTACATTATGGATATAAAAGATCTTCAGTTCTAATGGCTTTATTGATTATGTCATGCTGTCTTTACATTGTTGTATTATAATACTCACATTACAGACGAAATTGTTCATATTATTCTCATTTATGTTATGCGTTAAAACAAATTTTATTAATTATGGAATACATTTATTACGTTCCGAATCATTTGATACGTCATCATCTTCATCGTCATCATTATCATCAATATCATTGTTACGTAAGGGCAGGTCAACATTAAATGTATATACTGTAGATTTTATGCTTCCAGACGAATTACCTCAAGGTCATTATATTGGCAACATTCCAAAAAATATTCCAAATTTTCCATTTCACAATATACTCAATTCCTCAGTTAGTACTACATTAGTTGATTCCAGTGGATTTTTATTACAATTATTTCGTGTAACAGATAATGGTGATTTTTATACACAAACTTTAATTGATCGTGATAATCAAGATCACTTATGTGGACCATTAAATTGTTGTCATTTAATTGTTTGTAATTTAACAGTAGATGTTTTATTTTTTCATCCAATCACTGAATCGATTACAGTACATGTAAATTTACAAATACATGATGCTAATGACAATTCACCTCATTTTACACAACAGACATTTTCACTATGGATACCGGAAGATAATCGGCTTAAATATAGTGATTTAGATATTCAAAACATGCATAAAACAATATATGGATTACCATTAGCTACTGATATCGATTCTGCACCAAATGGTGTTGTACAATATCGTATTCATGGTAGTTTACCTGTCATATCAACATTCCAAATTTATAGTAATTTAAGTATTGAGAAATTAGGTCTTTTAATTAAACCAGGTGTTTTTCTTGATTATGATAATGTAAGTCAACGAATATTCAAATTAACCATCGAAGCAGTTGATGGTGGTCATCCATCTAGAACTGGTCGAATGCTTGTACTTGTACATATCACAGATGTAAATGATAATATACCTGTATTTAAAAAATCTAGAGATTCTATAACTTTACCAGAAAACACTATGTTTGATGAACCAATTTACAAGGTACAGGCTACTGATATGGATTCAGATGATAATGGTCTTATAAAGTATACTTTATCATTGACAAATCCAAATACTCCATCATCTGTTATGGAGAAATTTTTATTTCATTCCACTACTGGTGAATTATATTTACGTAATGTTTTAGATTATGAAACATTTCAAGAAAGACAAATAGACTTATTATTCATTGCCTGTGATACCGGTGATCCACCGCTGTCTTCAACAGCCCAGTTAACGATTTATTTACAGGATATCAATGATAATCCACCACAATTAATTATACAATTGAATAATACAATTAGGGAGAATAGTGAACCTGGTCAACTTGCACTACGTCTTATGATCCGTGATAAAGATGAAGTATCACGTGACATGGTCACATGTCATTCAGATCATTCAAATATGCAAGTCCCATTAAAAATGTCTATATCTGATGACAAAACAATGATAACAGTCATTACAAATGCAACAATTGATCATGAATTAACCCCAAGATTATACTATACAATAACATGTCTGGATGAAGCTAGTCCTAAACAAATGAGACAATTTAATCTTACAATTTCTATAGGTGATGTAAATGATAATCCGCCAAAATTCAAATCATCTACATTTGCTCCAAAAATAGGTCATTATAAAATTTTATTAAGTGAAGCTGAGCCAGTTAATCAATTATTATTAATTGTAACAGCTGAAGATGCAGATAGTGGAGAAAATGGACGAGTAACATATAGTCTAATGGAAATAGATCATAATATAGAGATACCTACTGTTAATGCTCTGCAGTACTTTAAAATTGATAGTCAAACTGGTAGTATATTTCTAATTAAACAGTTAGACTATGAACAAAATGACTTACTACGTTTTAAGGTATTAGCAGAAGATAATCCTAGACCAGCAGATGGTATACGTTTAAGTTCTGTGGCTACAGTTATTGTGCAAATATTAGATGTTAATGACAATGGACCAAAACTGATTAGTTCAGACACTTTAAGTATAACTGAACATTCACCGGCTGGTACAGATTTAGGTTTATTAAAATTTACTGATCCTGATACTGGACCTGGTGGTCAAATAGCACATATCACTCTGATTAATTCATTCTCATTAACTAAAACAGATGAGAAACACTCAATGCAGAATAAATGTAATCTTTTAAATGAAGGTATTCATTATTTTAAATTAACTGATAATGGCCATTTATTATCGACACAGTCGATTGATCGTGAAGAATGTTCAACAATATATTTACCTGTTTATGCAATTGATCGTGGTCTACCAAATCCAATAACAAGCACTACAACATTAACAATACATATACTTGATATCAATGATAACATTCCAATAATTGAAAAACCAAAATTAGGTGAAACATTAATTTATCAACCAATAAAGTTAATCGATTGGGATAGTTTATCATTTTATCAGTTAACAAATAAACATGATAAAATTTTAAATTATAAACTATTGAATAACACATATTTAAAACAAAATATTAATAATAAAATGTCAAGAAAGTATATTTATAGTAGAGTGGCATTTCAAATACAAGCGAATGATTTAGATGCTGGTGAAAATGGACGTATTACATATCAACAAAATACTAGTTGTAATGGTTCAAAATATTTTCATTTAGATGAATTTTCTGGGGAGTTTCGTGCACGTTTTATTGATTATCAGAAATTATCAACTCCTGAGTTAATTGAGTCAGATGCTAGACGTGGAATTTATCATCTTTGTGCACAGTTGATTGATAATGGTAACCCATCATTACAAACAACCACTTGGTTTTATGTTAAAGTTATTGATCCAATCATGCCACCTAGTGTACATAATGTGTGGCCAGCTGATTCAGCAAATGATATGGATTTATTATATTCAAATTTTTATAATTCAACAAATTCTCTATGGTCTTCAGATTTTTTTGATACATCAAAATCGGATGCGGTACGTCTACCTATTGATATGAATATCAGTAATATTGTGATTTCTTTGCTGTTGGCTATTTTCGCCATTACCATTATTTGCACATTGACAGCTGCAATCTTATGGGCCCGTACTAAGAGACGTTTTAAAAGAGCACATAGGAAAATTGCAAAATCTAACTGTACAAGTAACACTGTTAGTAATAATAATAATCAAAATACAAATAACACTACTAAATTCAGGTTATTAAATAAAAATATTAAACAAGAAAACAATAAAACTGTAAAACCCCCTCAAACAAATTCAAACTTCAAACGCAAAATACTGTGTCATCATACTGACACTGATGGCACAATTAATCAAGCTCATAATAAAACTAATTATCACGGTAGTTGTAGTAGTTTATCCAGCTACAAAAATAGTAATGATGCATCGTGTAATATGAAAGCTGACAGTCCATGCAAACAGCTAACAACCACTACTGAAACTGTAAGTAATTCTAATGATAATGTAATTAGTAGTCATAATTATGATATCAATAAAACTAATAATCAAGCTGTTGTAGCTTGTATAAAATCTCCAAACTTGTATGCATCAGTCAGGCATAAGAATGAATTTGAAAAGAATACATTTAAAAATAAATTTTCCACAGGTTTATTTCATAGAAATAAACTAACAAATATAAGTAGTGATAATAACTATGTAGCATTAAATAAAATTCATTATACTTCAGTGTATTCTGAGAAACCTCAACATTTACCACAAGAAAATAAACAAGTTGGAGAAATTAATGCCCCTATTGATTCTGAAAATTCATACCTTTTACCCTGTGATCTGATTTCAATATGTCCTAAACACCATATGACTGATAGTGATGATAATAATAATCATAATAATATTGGAAATCATCATAATAATAAAAGTAGTTTTTCTACTAGCGATGCCTGTGAAACACCAACTTGCTGTTCATTAATTACTGTACAACCAACAAGTCCACAATTGAAATATTCAGAAAATGATATTTTTCATCATTTTCATTATGAACAAGAAACACCATTAAATCAACAACATGATCAACTATATTCATTGCCATGTGCAACACATTTTTTAACAATAGATCCTAATAATACTGGACTTAAATCAATGAATACTATGAATTCAATAAATGAAAAGAAATTAAATTATCCAATCAATTTACTTTCAGAAGGTATGATAACATGCTGTTCAACAATTCCCGTAAGTAAATAATTTTGTATATAATGATAAATTGAATATAATGCTGTATTGAATAAATATTAAATTTTTCATTGTTGAAATCATGAGTCAATTGAAGTTAGACCACCACGGAAAACCTGGAAGTACTGGACGGCCGTTTCGTCCTATTGTGGGTCTCCTCAGCAGTGCTCATACACGATCTCGCATCGCGAGATTCGAACCCACGACCTACCAGTCTCGCGCCAGAGCACTTAACTGATAGACCACTGAGTCGGCATCCAACGGTGTTAATGTCCAACTTCAACCAATCACTGAAGACAATGGTGGGTGTGTCGCCCAATTTCGTGAATCGGTTGAAGTCAGACACTAACACCGTTGGATGCCGACTCAGTGGTCTAGAGGTTAAGCGTTCGTGCGCGAGATCGATAGATCCTGAGTACGAATCTCGCGAGGCAGGA
>NC_031495.1:44454838-44482484 GCF_000237925.1 Schistosoma mansoni | reverse complement strand
ACTAACACCGTTGGATGCCGACTCAGTGGTCTAGAGGTTAAGCGTTCGTGCGTGAGATCGATAGATCCTGGGTACGAATCTCGCGAGGCAGGACTGTGGATGCACACTGCTGAGGATACCCACAATAGGACGAAACGGCCGTCCAATACTTCCAGGTTTTCCGTGGTGGTCTAACTTCAATTGACTCATGAGTTCAACTATGAAAATACTGAAATCTCCACATAACCCCTTCTAAATATTAAGTTGTTTAGGTTATTTATTTGATAAAATTCTACCTAACTTAATTGTGTTTTCAAATTAAAATATATTTTTAGTACAGTGAGATTTGTAGAATCACCAGCTGATCATAATTAGTAAACCAATGAAAACCTAGAAGCACTGGACGATTGTTCCATGATATCTCGTTATACTGAAAACCGTTCCAATAATTATCTTCAATTACCATCGAAAACTTATATGATTATAATCTTTTAAATAAGCTGTTTATTACTATAATGCATGATGTTAGGAAATTTTCTGGTTAGAATTCAAAGCAGATTATAATCAATATATATTCAAATTAGTAACACGTAATCTAATGATTGTTAATTATCACTAAGCTAATTAAGAAAAAATAATTCAATAAGTTAGTTATGGAACATAATTTAATGGTCGCGTGTACATTAATAAACTAAAATTTAGAAATGAACCGGAAGTATTTTTTCGTGAAATGACTGTTTTTATCAATAATAATAATAATAATAAGTAACATTGTAAGTAATATATATAGCTATGAATTTTGTTTTCAGTATACTCACAAGCATACACTTAATAGGATTCTTTAATGTCTCAAACACAATATACACCATGTTAACGAATGAGTTAATTATTCATAAACCAATTTATACTAAACACTATAATCACATGTTTATTTATTTAGATATTTTTAGAATTCTGCCTACTCTTATGAAAAATATACTTATAATCTTCGAAATAGTTTTTGTCACGAACTGATAATAATCGTAAAACAACATTTTCAACCATGGTTTTAATCTTCCGAGATCTCGTTCCTTTTTTTCTTCTTTCATGATCATCGACTTGCATTCTATCTTCTCCATAAACGTTTTTGATTCAACTAATTTGTTTCAGCTTATATGATCTTCCATATAACAGTTCACCTCAATTTCAACAATTTATCTAATTAAGCAATCCCTTTCCAATCATAATTCTATATCTAGCTTCATGATAAATATTCAATCTACTCGATAAAAAAATATTTTTATGTATTTATTTATCTTACCTCACCGTTACCACAATTAGAATAGAACAGATAGATGTTTTGTTTTAGCTCATTCGAATTCTTAACCAATGTCTGGACTAAAACGTCATAGTGGAGACTACTGAATACTGTAAGTATAGGGTTGTGAAGAATTTTGAGTTTTACTGAAATCAAGAACCAATCAGTGTTACACCACTATTGGAAACCTAGAAGTACTGGACGACTGATTCGTTTTAGTATAAAACTCTTCAGGACTACCCATTCACTAATCAACAGGTGAAAATGGAACCCAGGATTTTCAGTCTTATCCATGAAGGCTTAATCTTTAGATCACTGAGTCAAGATCCAATCGTGTTAATGTCTAACTTCAGTCAGTTCATGTTCATGAGCGTCCTTCTTCAATTGTCTTTGGTGTGTAATTACTCACACTCGACACCGTTGAACTCCGTTCAGGAAATTTTCTCTCGAAGCCAGTCACTAGTGAGAAAATGATAATTACCAGTATAAGGTTATGGAGTCTTGATGAAATCATTAGAGGACATGTGTTTTCAATGGTGGTCCAACGACGATCAGCTCATGATCTCAACAAGAACTAAAGATTTGCAGATTTCAAAAGTTAGAGCAATATATCTAAGCCAATAAAGCAGTGTATAACCAGGGAAAATCCGTGAAAGCAATGTGATATAAGTCATAATTTTTCGGCTCTGTTGACAATGCACAGAGATATATGAGTAATACTAGCTTTACAAAACTGATCTTCTATGAAACGAACACATAAGCTGATAAGAAGGTTGTTTGTGGAGATTTTTAGTGATTTTTATATATAGTTGAAATCATGTCCTCCCGCTGAGGAGTCCCACAATAGGACTAAACGGCCGTCCAGTGCTTCCAGGTTTTCTATGGTGGTCTAGCTTCAATTGACTCATGATTTCAACTATATATAAAACATAAGCTGATAGTTGATAGGTTGTATTGTATTGGTATTGTATTAAATCTCCTGATTATCATACTTTTCCCTAATTCTATTCGATAACTATTATATCAAACTATTTTATTGTTTCATTTATTGCTCACACATCATTATTGTTATGACACCTTTGATATTGAATAGATAAAGAAACTTTTCTGATTTTAGTCATTATTGATTAAAAATTAAATAATTACATATTAAAAAGAAGAAAAAGTTTTTTTTTAATAACCTTAAGTGACCTAGTTCCCAAAATAAGATTTAATAAACCACTTTTTTTGTTTCTTAGAATTTCGGTTCACACACATTAGTTGACAATAAAATTATCAGTTTTTCCATTCCTGTGAAACAGAAATTTAAGTTCATGAGTCATAGATAAATGCTGAAAAATCTTATAGTTAAAAACTTTATTCTTTTCTGGGAGTAGACAGTTCAGAAAACAAAATGAAAATCAATTAAGATTTAGATAATTGAAGACAACAATGAAGGGCGAGAAAACAATATCATCGAATAAAATCTGAAGACTAGGAAGAAATACCATCTTGAAATGTATGTTCATGTAATACAATTAATATTGATATGCTTGATAATATGTCACATTGAAAACCAGAGATATGATGGTTACATACAGTTTCGTTATAGAACTGGTGTTGTTATGTTTTATAGTTAGACTAGGAATATTACTGAATATGCGATACAAAATCTTCGAAAGCTTCGTTTATTCAAAAAGTAAATATTGATATTTTATTTACTGTTAAAATTAAGTAAAATCTACTAGTTTTAGTGTTATAAACTAAACAATTGATTTTTCAGTGAGTAGTGACGAATGTGTTATTCATCTAACCTTTTACACCTAATTGTAGTCTGTTGACAAAATTTTAATATCGAGACTAATCCAAATGATTGAACACCATGTGCAATAGTTTGGAATGTTAGGTGGTTACAGATAATCAACTGAAAACTTTGGACCTAAGTTTCGTGGTACTTTGTATTCGTCAGCAAGCCGTTCCTGTAGGTTTGAGGAGACTGGTATTCCCTGATGAATTCGGAAGTCTGTCATCCAAAAAGATTAATGGTTTGTAATTCATGGTTACAATGAACTTGCGAAGTTTTAATATCTATCATTACTGCATCAAGGAAAACCCATCAATCACTGATTTTTATAGATTATAAATATTTTTCATTGATGAATTCAGCCCAATAGAGGAAACAGAACGTAAATGGTATATTTTTGCCTTGTCTATGCTACATTTTTTTGTTAATAGAGGTAAATGATTCAATAATTATCTAAAAAATAGGTCCATTTCTGTTGACAATCAATAACTTAAGGGTAAGGTATAATTTCATCAAAATGAAAGTCTTTTACGTTAAAGTATATTTATTCGTTTGTCTAGTGCTATGATGAGGTAGAAAGTTCTAATTATACATTCAAACAAAGACTATAAACTCCGACTGTCCATACTTAAATCATATCAGTAATTAACTTATCTATTACACTGTTTTATTTTGCAGACTATTTAGTATAAAACAGGAGACATAACTTTTATTTTTAGGTCATATGAAGGGGGGTCCGCTGGTTGCTCATATATTATATGTTCTCATTTATTAAGTGTAAAATGAATGTAAAAACAATACAAAAGATCTCAATAGAAACGGATAAAAACAGTCTGACCGGAAATAAACATATTTTACCTTTTCATATTATTAATTGAATAAAGACAGTTACATTATTTGAAGTATTCCAATATGTAATATGTACATTTAGAGTGATCATACTGAAATATGAGTAAATATAATCAGATTCTAATCTGTTGTCGACATTCACGCTTGTTATCGATTATAATTAGACCAGTTATACTAGAAAGTACATACAACTGGGTAATTTAATAATATAAAGTAAAAGAAAGTGATTTTAAAGAGGAATTTTAGTATTTATAAATGACTTCAATACTTTTAATTCTAAAAAGCTAAATCAAATTAAATGGATGATTAAAAGTAATTAGTGCCTTTGATAATTTTTGATAGTGTAATAAGAAGACGAAGATTATCATAACTATGCGATATATAAACGCAATACATTTTGAACAATCTGACCACACATATACTTGTTAAGAACATTTATATATAAAAATAAATGGTCAACTAGACTGGAAATGGGGGGTAAGAGTAGACAAGGATAATAATCATAGTAATAATAATAATGTGAAAACAATTTGAAACCTAATCATTCTGAATAATAAGCTAATATTACCAGGGTAGGTTTAAAGTTAGAACATACTGTTTTGGAATACACAAAGGGGGTTTGGATTTTCGTATGGTTAAGGCTTCAATAGACCTTGGTATACACCCTTTTACACTTTTACACAACACCACAAAAGTCGAATTAAGATCAATCTTATGGCTTGTTTCGATTATCTGTTTGGCAATAAAAGATGATAGATGTTTATCCTCTACTCTTATCGGGTCATTTGATCCTATCCTTGTCTACTCATACCCTCCCTATTTCCAGTTTGGTCGACCTTTAATTTTTATATATAAACGTTCTTAACAAGTATATGTATGATCAGATTGTTCAAAATGTATTGCGCTAAATGGTTGATGTTCACAGTACAAGGATAATAACACATTACTTTTTTGATAATACATAACTAAAAAATACTTTGAAAGTTTCTGTCCCTTAATATTTATTCTATATAAAACTATTTTCATTCTATGATAATCATTGCATAATTATTGGTATCAAATAGTCTTTGAAGTGCCTAGTCTATTCAGATTATTAAATGGCACGAAAATATCCAAATCAAATTCATTATTTATAAGAATAGACAGTAACTTCTTTTTATCTTTTGTCGGCATTCAATTTTGTATTACTATTAGATAACATTTTTATTATAATACAAATTAACTTTGTTTACTATTTGCAAAAAAAGAAAGACCCCAAAAAAAGACACAGAAGGATTGGAAATACTCAATTGCAAAAATCTTATCACTTGGAGATATTTAACAAAAACTTAATGTTACATCAGCTGAGGTGGTCAATCCAGATTGTAATTCTATGTAAATATACTCGAAATAAATTAATTAAAATGTTTATATTTAGAAAGAAATATGTTACTATATGATGGATAAAGAACATTATTTTTGTTTTTATCATTTAAACAGAAAGAAGTATTGAAGTTGTATTCATATGAATACCAAACAATTATTTTATATTTTTATTTTCATGCTAAATAATTATTTATAATAGTTGACATCATGAGTCAATTGAAGTGAGACCACCATGATATTAATCAACATATGCTCACTAGTGACTAGCTTCAAGAGGTATTTCCTGGAGTTCTGGTGAGGAGCAGTGACCAGTGGAATTCAACCGGGTCTGTTGTGAGATAGTAACTCACTGAAGACAAGGGTGGACGGTGATGCAATTTCGTGGACTGGTTGAGGTTAGACATTAACACCATTGGATGTCAAGTCAATGGTCTAGAAGTTAAGCGTTCTCACGAGAGACCAATAGGTCCTGGGTTCGAATCTCGCGAGGTGGGATCGTGAATGCACACTGCTAAGGAATCCCACATTAGAACGAAACAGCTGTCAAGTGCTTCCAGGTTTTTCATGGTGGTCTAGCTTCAATTCAATCATGATCTCAACTATGAAAAATTACTATAATATCCACAAAACCCCCTTCTGATATTAAATAATTATTTGTTTGAATATTTTTAATTATCCGGCATATAATGTGTACTTGAAGACAATAAATGTTTTAAATAATAATAAACAATGACAATTTATAAACAGTAACAACACAAAATGTGAGACTTTAATTATATTTTTCTCAAATGTGAAAATAAACAAGGTTTTTCTTTATTATTCCGCTAATTGTGAACGTATTCCGAATTCATGAACAGAGTGAAATTAGGTGATCAATGATTCTTGGTTTATGCCTTAAATACTCTGCAACTGTAAATATGTGAGTATTTAAGTTAGAAATTAGTAATTTAAATGTATCATATACATTTCGAAATTTCAATGTAAAGTCATATCGTATATGGATATTGCTGAGTATTTCTACACTTCAGTAAGAATATCTGTTCAGTATTCCATGATTTTCAATGTTACTATTGTTGAAAATAAAACTTAAGGCAAATTATGCATAGTATGCGTCAAAGGTCATCGAAATTAAACCACAGAAATTTACACAAATATCTGAAAATATAAAATTATAGAAACGGTAAAGTTTACTTGTTTCATTTCTCAAGTAAAATAAAATTATGTTTTAAATGTTAATTCATGTATTACAAACTGGGACTTTTTTCTATCTATTATTGCCATTCTGTTTGTTTTATGCATTAGAACAACTTATTACTTTGTAACAATCTACAATGTTAACTGACTTTTTATATCAGCTTTAAAAATAAGTAATGAAGAATTAAATTTCACGTAAATCTTTCTAAATAAAAATTCAACAATTGATTAGTCAATGAGTGGTGATCAGCGTCATATATGTCAGACATTTCTTAGTGCAGACTGAATCCTACAGAAGGTCAGTCGCACCCAGGATAGCTCAGTAGTAACGTCTCTGATTGTGAACCTGAGTGAGACAGGATAGAATACATCAGGAAGCATCAGTTCCCTCAAGATTACAGATACACGAGTGCCAGATGGTCCGTGTTATATATAGAGCTTTGATTCTTAATATGCCGCGAACTACTAGACTACTTGAACGATAGAACCGGCAACGTCGCAAAAGAAAAGACAAAGACTAGTAAGTAGGAAGTTTATTCCCCAAATCAGTGTCAAAATATAGTACAGAAATCTCGTGTATTTATAGTTTTTCGGCTGTATGTAAATCATCATTTCGGTCAACCAATAGGCACATAGGGGTCATGCTAATCCATCCAATGGGGAAGCTACACGTCGATATTCTAGAACATTCCCCTAGCCGTGATTGGATGGAATGTCTGTGGCTCTTCCTGGGCTTCTTAAGGCTTCCTAGAGTCTACCGACGAGCCGTCCTTACAGTCTGAAACCTAGATCCAAAGTTTCCTGTTGACTACCTCCAACCACCATCTTATCTTAAGAAATTAACAAAATTATCAATTAAAAATTGAACGAATTTGTACGATTTTCAAAAATAGTCAAACATTTACTTGTTTATTTATTTATTGTTTTGATACTTTTCAACTTTTTTTTTATTGGCTTAACTTTGATGAACGGTTAAGCATTCATGTCAAGCGTGCACAAAATAAAAACAAATCAGGAAGAAGAAATCTTCTTTTTTCTGTTTAAAAGTAATAAACACTTTATTCATCTTTGTCAGGCTATATATACATATATATAAATCCTCAAATAAAATTTAATATTTCTCTAAATGGAAACACTAATAGGGAAGCATAAACCGAAGAAAAATATATGATGGAACAATGATTTTTTAAGAGTTATTTTAAAAGATATAAACACTTTAATAGATAAGTTTTTAAATGAGGCAATAAAAATTAAGAATTGATAAGTTTCTTTTACTAAGATAAATAATCTATATTACTATCAATTAAAATAAGCGAGTTATCTCTCTAACAGTAACAGCTTAGATTGTTATTATTTTATTGCTTCGATTAGTTTAGTATACAGATTAAGAATAAGTAAACTAATATACATATATGTTATTTCAACATTAATTAACAAAGATATTCCTTTAAGTTATGTAAGGATTTAAAGAAAGTTAAACTGAATTGAACTAATAAATTATATTCATTAATTATCTTTAAGATAAAAACAGAAGTCATAGATAAATGTAAATCAACAGCCCTCAAATGCCCTGGTACGGCCGAGAGTGAGGAAAGTTCGCTCTCCCTCTAGAAATGCTCTCACATGGCCACGCGAATATATAGCCTCTGTCAGGGAAGTCCTACTCATTGCCTTCTCGCGGTAGGACTGTTGTTTACGAAATTTAGAGGACGAAAAGCGAACGGCCGGTGCTTTAACAGGTTTGGTGGGCACGGAGGGTCCACCTAGGGGAGTTGGAAAACCCTGATTTCAAACCAATGGTGTACATGGGCTCCAGCATCCTGAAGGAACAAATGGTGTATGAATCAATCGTTGGTCACCGGCTACCATGGGACTGCATCTCCTGACGTTGCTCCACTGCCTTGTGGGTTAGACCTTCAGGTCAAAGGCTCGAGGTGTGGCCCCCTAGGAAAACCACCTGCTTCAGTCTGTGCACCTGGACAGTATCACAGCCCCCACACAAATCAAATGAGATTTGTGAGTCGCATATTTATCTGGTGCTTCTTTGTACCAATATTTATGTGTTTAAATAAATGAGAAATAAATAAATAAAATCTATTATTGACTTTGTAAAATCGTATGGGAATTGATGCAATCGCTTTGTAGCTATAGTCTGATGACGACTGTATGTTGCTTTCTGAAGTTAAGTTGAACATTGTGAAACAACCTATGGAAGATATCAAGTTACGAAGTTAATGAAGGCGGTAAATGTGTCTCACAGAACTTTAAGTGAGTACATGAATTGCATTATGTTTGAGTTGAAAACCAAATATTTGTGAATCTATATTTCCTATGACGTTACACGTATGGGTTGGCAAAACGTACGAAATTAAGGTGAACTACTTGTCCATTGTTTCAGTGTTTTCAGTGTTTCTTTAGCTAAAATCATCATGAGAAGAGTGGAATCTATGTTAGAACTGTGAATTTATTGTATAAATTCTTCCTCACAGTATTTACAAAACACAAAACCAATAAGAAATTTTTTTCCAGTTTAAAAACTCATTCAAAATCTATTAAAAAAATCGTCCACAATTTCATCAGTATACTTAATATGCATTCTAGGAATTTCTATTAAATCTACAAAACTGTTAGTGTAATAATAAGAAATACATATCTTTATCTTTCTTTTTTACACATAATTGGGTTTACTTAAAAGGGAATGAGTATCATGATGACCCCTATTTGGTATTTTTATGATCAGTCAAATGAAAATCTAGATTTCCTTGAATTATTAACTATATATATAACAAAACCAGATTTGATATTCTGTTACAAAGACCTTTTCAACCTATTGCTATGATATCAAACTATTTAAATTAAAAACTAATAAAAAAATGTTGTCTTTAGAATGGTTAGGAAACAGAATGCATTCAAAGTAATTATCTAATAATACAATACAATACAAATTGTATGAATAAATGATTACAAAAGCAAATATCATTTTTCGATCCCACTGTCAGATTAAATCTAACTTATCAACAGTAGTAGTAGTAGTAATAATAGTAGTGGTAGTAGTAGTATTGCTTATCGATCATGTTCATTTCAATTTTGTTTTTACTCATTATATTATATACTACTATTCTGCTTTTTAAAAGTGACATGCTATACACAACAATTAATATAGTTATTTAAATTTTGTTTTAACATTCACTGTCAAAATTCAATCGTAATCCAAAAATAGATCAAAATGGAAAGTGAGAATTCAATACACTAATAAAGAGGGAATCATCTTATTTTAACAAAATTTATTCTGTTCCATTGGTATATTTCAGTCTGTTGCCAAAAAAGTTTTCCTTTTCAAAAAAAACTGAAAACTATTCAATTTTTGTACTCATCAATTTCTATTAATTCTGTATCTATACAATGTTTACTATAATTTTTAAAGAATAAAAACAAAACTGTCTATATACAAAAAGATTATTTCATATAAGATAATAATAATATATTCCGCTTTTTTTGGGGGGGGGGGTTTCTATTATTTGTTTTCTTTATTGAAGTGGGATACATATACAATAACAATGTCATTGAGATTTGAAGAATTTTCAGTTGTTATGTTTGTAAGACACGAAAAGTAGACTTTATTCAAATATTATTAGAAATCGTCACTGTAGAGCTTCTTTATGTTTTCTCAAAATAATATGAATAATCAATGCAATTTAAATCATAGTGAATAAATCAAAAAGGCAACAGAAACTTCCCTTTGTTAAGTATGAACCTTTTTTGGGGAATTCTTCTGGATATGATCAAGAATTTATGTTTTAAAACATAGTACTACAGATGTATAGATATATGTGTATATTCATAGTGTTTACATTGTCAACAATTCTTATATAGCTACATTATAAAACTGAAATAGGTATCTTATCTAGATAACTTTTTATTAATACTAAAATCTTTAGATAAGGATAAACACATTGGGTTCAAAGCTTAACATAAAACACTAGGATATCATATGAAATGATTTTCATGAAGTTTCAACAATAAACATATAACAAGTAAACAGATTTTTCTTTTGTCACATTGTATCTAACTACGGATATTAAATTGATAAACATTCAAATATTGAAAGTGAGTGTAGGTTTATAATAAAATAAACAATTGTAAAGTTATCACAGCGACATTGAAAATTGAAAAACCGATAGCAAGTTTATTGTTTATTGGTAACCCACTAAAATAATCTTTTTTGTATAAAATATTATTCAACTCCATTTTTAGTATAACAGATTGTGGACATGATTAAAGTTGTTGGCTTAATACACGTCGGTGATTGATTTAAATTAAATTGTATGATAAAAAATAATAAAAAAAACGGTTGGAGATTGTAATACATTTTATAATGCTACTATGGTGATTAATCTCTCATTTCAAATGTATTTTAAGGAACTAGATTTTTTTAAATTTTCACCTTCTTATGTATTCTCTTTAAGTAGATGAAAACACAATCATTGAGCAATTTAGAATTCAGGTTAAATTAACAAAATATATATACTAATATAACATTGAATTCTTATTGATACAATACATCATTTTCATCTGGATATTAAATGATTCATCAATGCAGGTATCAATTTGTTTACTTTCGATTAAACGATTACACAATTGGATAAAACTACTATTAGATCATTTACCTGTAAAATTTTGAGAAAATCTTACAAGCATTCAATCCAATTTAGAGGTAACTATTTGTAGTACTCGTAGACTAAATTTGTCCACTGTACGATATTGCGTCAGCATAGAAATTGTGAAAGAATGAACTTAAAAACAGATTATTTAAAACCAAACAACTATTACGAAAAACAAAGAGTAAACAAATTATTTGTGCTAACGAATTTTATTGAATAATACTGTTTATAACAAGCATGTATGAGGGTGTAAGTACTTCCATTCTGGCCAACGTTTAGTGAACTTATCACTTTAATTCTTATGTATTCAGAAATATTCATTTATAGTAACAATAAAACATATCTGCCGATTTACTAGTAAAAATTAAAAATGATGTGAAGGACGAAAGAAAAAAATCGATTATTTTCACATTTTATGTATATCTCTTCCCTACTCTGAATTACCGTGGGATAAGTAAGGTGACTGTCAGAAAACACTTTGTTGAAGGCTAAAGCGACGCACAGTAAAATCAAATAACCCTTAGTTTGCCACTGTGTTGAGTCTTGTGTATTTAATTCTGGATATTTTGTAGTAAACATAACAGTTCACTCTCGTTTTTATAACAGTCCTCCGGAAGGTGTTATTGTTTAACAAGAAGACAGCTTACAAATCAAAAACATCCCAATAATAGCTAACACAATTCAATGTCCACACAGTTATACTACAATCTAAGTCACTCATGTAAAGCATTTGTATGAACACAATTGTTTGGGTGTAATTAATTAAGTTGCAATAAGATTACACAGGCTTCAGTTAAATATGTGAAATACCAAAGTGTGAGCAAATATATGTTCCAGTGATCCAACATGATTATTTACTTTATGATTGCACAACAAACTTCGTCTTGTAACCAATTTTCAGAAATGAAAATTCTGTGTACCCCTGATTTACAGAAAACTTTCATTGCATTGGAAAATGAAAGGATTATGTTGAATAGCATCAATATTTTCAAGTAACATAGATTAACTAACAAGTGTAACTTTGTATTCTAGGCACTTCAAACATTGTCTTTTAATAGTGGAAATATATACATATATATTACAGTTTGATATAGCATTCTGTTGTATCCATTTAGGTTACACAATTTTATACAGAATTATGGAATTAGGCTGCAAGGTGGAACGGTAAAAAAAAGCAAAACCTAGAGAAATAGTGAAATACATTTTTTAAAATGTCAATGTGCTTCATTACATTTAAGACTAATAGTTATGTTCATAATTTAGCTAATCATAAACTTTTAATTGCATGAGAGGCAATTTCAGTTATTGGGCATATGTCTATAAACAATCACACACACACACACTCACAGATGAAACTTAATCGTAGATATACTGCTTTATATGTACTTGAATCGACATTTATATTAACGTACGTAAATATGTATAAAAATTATACATGAATTCAGACAATTCACATGTTGTTCAAATATTTGGATTAATCTCTTAAAACGGAATAATTTTAGAGGTTAAAATAGAATGGACAAAATAAAGTGAAGAGAATTATTGCTGATCTCATTGCCTAATTACATCAATTCATGATTTCAGGAAAATAATCAATTAGCTTGGAATAATAATTTAGTACGTCTAGAAAAAAAACAACTTTTTGATGGAGTTTCGTTCTATGAGCTGGATGGTTTGATCGTGGAGCTTTCATCGTCCTTTTGAACGACATCATCAGCACCAGAAGTTTGTGCTGAAGGCAATAGCGGACGGTTGCGAAATATTGTAGATTGGTTGAAGTTAGACATAAACACCGATCAGTGCCGGCTCAATGGTCTAGAGTTTAAGCGTTCGGGTATGATATTGCCTAAAATACTTGTGGAAATAGGATCTTAAAAGCACTTTTTCATTATTATAATTTTCTAGGCTGTTAAAAGGAATCTTCAAAAAATCATATTATTCATGTATTCTTTCAACGTTTTTCCAATGATTATTTTTAAAATAAAGTAACAAACTGATAATAGAAAACCAAATAAATTCCTAGATTTGTGTTTTGAGAATCTTGTGACTCATAACCAAAGCTTATCTACAATTTTAGACATACTCATTCTTTTCAGGAGTTAGAAACTCATGTGTGAGTGATATCACCACATAGATAGATAACTCCAATTCTATCTGCTTGTACTATCTGAACTGAATTGTAACCAGTACATCTGTTTCCAGATGAACTGTAAAGTTTGCGTCAAAATGACTGAACTTTACTGCGAACAGTAACTGATGGTACCTGTTGAAAGCTAGTTGACCATAGCTTTTGCAAGACGTTCCTTGCTGACTGACGTTTAATGAAGTATAATGATGGTTGGATCACCGTTTTATTTATTCAGTGATAAAACAGTAGCTTTTTGTCCACTCCTTTCAATATTTGGTATCCAATAATTTAGGGACGATACCCAAACGCAAACGTTTCTTATCCATAAACTTATATGGGTTAGAATATTATTCCTCTGTATCATCATAAATAATGGGAAATATCATCGGATATGGTGAGCCATTCGCTTAAATAAACCACATCGAAGAGTAAATAAAAAGTACTAAAAAACATAATTTAGTTCATTAGACATGAATCATAATTCAGATGAAATAAATATATTGATTTACACCATTACTGAAAAATATTTCTTGTTGATGACACTTTTATTGTTATTTCAAACGGTGTCCAGATGTATTGTCCTCTGTATTGAGTTTGTAAGTATAATTAAGGAATAGTGTTTGTAAATTATAGGCTATTCCAGAATTCCTACAACAGTAAATAATCCATATAACTATGCTGGAACTTGTATCCACTAAAGACTAACTTCAGTTATAGAATCATCAAAGGCCTAGTTTGGTTGTCGCACCCATAACATACAAGATGTATGATGAGCAACATACCTTTACACGATTGAGTTCCCATCCAATGGTCCATGTTTCTTACTTTGGTCTAAATACAATTTAAAGCGAACATCATTGTACTATCCGACATTTTAGCACAAACTAACTTACCACATTAGGTCTATTATAGTTTAACTAAAAAAATTCAGCTACTCACGGAACTCCTTCATCATTCAAAACACTGCGGAAAATAATACCGGAACCAAAGTCCACAAAAAAAACTGAACAATTTTATAATGATGAAAATCCTCTCCTTACATATATATTTATTTTTTTCACAGAAAGAGAATGTGAAGTAAAATGGTATAATAACATTTTATCACATAAGCAGCTGAATACCACCCTGGACAAACCATGAATACACTCGTCAGAATACAAATGTTTAAATTAACTAAAAAATACTAATGAATTATATCTAATTAAAATTAAAATTCCAATTCAGATTAAATTATTACAACAGGAAAAAGAAGATAGATTGATTGAAATGATTCTCTTTCCAATGACTAAGAACATACGGATATAAATTTTAATTCTCTATTTATATGTATAAAAGAATTTTTGTTTAATTTATCGCATGAATAAATTTCAACTGGTTAACCGCCAAATAAAAATTAATTACATTTAAATAACTTGCTTCTGGGAAAACAAGATATACATTGGTGGTTAGTTGTTAACTAAATAACTATTAGTTCTCTGAAGGAAAAAAACAATACTGGTTAAAAGAAGAAGAAGAAAGACAAAGAAGAAGAATTTGAAAGATACGTCACAATCATCAATGATTTCATGCTTGAGTAAATCACTCAGGTGATGTCGAAAACGTCTTCCTTAAAACTTATAGCTTCTACTGAAATAAACCTTTTCAGTAACAAATCTATAAGACATTTAAATTATTCTAGACTAAAAACACAAGATTAATTTTTTAATGATGTATAAAATGGTTTGTGTTATAGTGCAACAGCATGTTTTCGAGTTAACGTATACTTGTAATTAGATATTCAGAGAATTATGCAAACGACCTGAAAACGTAATCAATACTTTTTTTCATTCTGTACAATCAGGATACATTATGTAATGATTGATTGATCACTGAGTAGTGATCTATATTTCTTATCGACACCTTATATCTCAACAATGAACTTTGTCAACTTTATCTGATGTGGTACAGTTCGATTTCGTATAAATATACAAGATAATGTTGAAAAACAGCACGAAATATAAAAATTAAGTACATTCACATGTATACATACATTTTCAAATTCCTAACATGGAAACTATTAAATTTCTACGTTATATCTAGAGTTAGTAGTAATCTTGACTATTTTGGAATTGACACAAGTTTGACGACTCACGAACCACTGATAAATTGTATTTTATCAAAAGAAGATAAGGAATAAAAATTGACTGATGAATTAATGATAATTTCGATCCTTTATAACTTCATATTATCTACTCTGCTGATAAGAAACACTGACTTTCAGCTTTGATTATCTTTAGTAAATTATACACAGTCATAATATGATCTGTTTCCCTGTATAACAAATGATCATTGCGGTACAAACGTTGTAGATACGAAATAATCTACTGATTATTTAAAAGTATTCATTGTGATATAGCTAAAATGAATATTTCAGTTTTTTATAGTCATGTTTTACTATATATGTAGTAGTTAAAGATTCCTAATTAATAAATCATAGTATGTGAAGTATCAAGCAGAATAAAATGTCTTTAAAATTTTTATCAATTAAATTATGAACATGAGAATCTATCAGTGAAAATTAACTGAGCTGTAAATAGTGGAGATTGTTGAGTTTTGATTGAGACCATGAACAGATTAATGTTTCATCACCATTGAAAAACTGGAAGCACTGGATAGCTGTAACTGCAGCAACTCATCAAAAACAACAGGAAATGGTCGCACAATATCGTGGATTGGTTGAAATTAGACGTTAACACTATTCGATGCCGACTCAGTAGTCTAAAGCTTAAGCGTTCGAAAGCGAGACCAAAAGTCCTGGGTTTGAGTCTTGCGTGCACGACTGTGGATGCACTTTTCAGAAAAGGTTTTTAATGGGGGTCTAACATTGATCGATTCATGATCTCAATCATTTTTAACTACTAAAACAATCGATAAAATATAAAGAGAATGATGTCAGGAAAAAATAATCCACATATGACTTGCTACTGACTTGGTTCCACAGTTGAGTTCAGACACAAGTCTAAATCTAAAAAAAATCTGTATTCATTATTTTGTAAAGTTGATATAACAAATACTCAAGCAAAGGAAGAATTTCCTGTACATCAGACTTTATTAAAGCAAATATTTAATTCAAACATACTGTGAATACTGTTGGCGATGTATTTTTTTAAAAACAGTAGTAATACTTAAAGTATAAATACATATAAGTCACATGTTTTCTGGAAACTACATTTTTTAAAATAAATGCTACTTTTACATATCTGATATATATTTCCGTTGTCAATGTTCTCACTAGTTGTGAGGTGTTTGTTTCGTGTATATTTATAAATTAATCAGCCACCGAAAGGTATACTGATTTTAACGCATTCTGCATTCATTTGTTGTTATCTAGACAATTATCATTCTAAACTGTTGTTCATAACATTTTTTGGTTAGCCAAATAAAACTTGATTATCATTGAAAGAATTACGCATATATAGATAAACTGAGCTTTAATAACTAGCCAAAAATGTATGCTATTACAATTAGATAAAATAGATCCGTTGATAACTTTGATACATACGGATATAGACATAAAATAAAACAGTTTTAAAATTATTTGAACGCACATTATGATATTGAAATAATTGGGAAAAATTCTGAAACACAGTTTAGTAAAATGACAATACATTATATTTTTGTCATTCAGTTGATCTTATATATATTATTTTTTAAATAATAATAATGAATCATGAATTAAATACAGCTGGACAATTTAGACTTCGCAGATGATCTGGCTCTTCTATCGCACACGCAGAAACAATTTCTGGAGGCGACCAGTGTGGCAGCAGCCTCAGTAGCAGTAGATCTCAATATACACAAAGGGAAAGCAAGATCCTCCGATACAACATGCACCAATCGAATCACACTTGACGGAGAAGCTTCGGAGGATGTGGAAACCTTTACATATCTGGGCAGCATCATTGATGAACACGGTGGATCTGATGCAGATGTGAAGACGTGGATCGGCAAAGCAAGAGCAGAATATTTACAACTAAAGAACATCTGGTACTCAAAACAATTGTCAATCATCACCAAGATCAGAATTTTCAATACAAATGTCAAGATAATTCTACTGTATGAGGCGGATACATGGAGAACTACGATAGCCATTATCCAGAAGATACAGGTGTTTATTTACAGCTGTCTACGCAAAATGCTTCGGATACGTTGGCCAGAAACTATCAACAACAAGTTACTGTGGAGAGAACAAACCAGATTTCAGCGGAGGAAGAAGTCAGGAAGAAGTGGTGGAAGTGGATTGGGCACACCCTGAGGAAATCACCCAACTGCGTCACAAGACAGGCCCTCACATGGAATCCTGAAGGCCGAAGGAGAAGAGGAAGACCAAAGAACACATTACGCCGAGAAATGGAGACAGATATGAGAGGAATGAACAAAAGTTGGATAGAACTAGAAAGGAAGCCCCAGGACAGAGAGGGCTGGAGAATGCTGGTCGGCGGCCTATGCTCGATTGGGAGTAACAGGCGTAAGTAAGTAAGTAATGACTTAGGTAGTAATGCATTTTAAATCAGTAACATATAATAGTTATTTATCAGTGGAAAGGAAAAGACGCTTCTAGTTTTAAAAGACGGAAACAGAAATATCAATGAAATAATATCACTGAAGAGGATATCCATCAAAAATTTATTTCTAGATGATATTCTATTAGTGAACAGTTTTATTTATTGATCTAAAGTTAATGATATGGTTAACTGCATCGTTAAGATTTTCAATAGACGTTTAACATTATATTATCAACTAGCATGAATTATTTTATTTTCTCCTCTGGATCACATTATATCACGAAAAATTAAAGAAAAAGTAAATTGATTACAGTTAAGCTTGGCACTTAACAGTAATAAGTAATCTCTGAGCAGCAACTTACTTGTTTCAATAATACTATGTTCTTGTGAATATGTATCACTGTTATAAACGGTTCTGAAATTGTCAAATTGGTAATAACTGTCATTAATTGAAGGTTTTTGAGATTAGATGTTTTGTTAAAACAAGTGATTATGTTTTATTTTGTACATATTACTCAAAATTACTCAATTTCACTTGACTGTAAGATATATTGAATTATAGTGGTTGTAAATGTGACTTTGACTTAGTTTTGAATGCTTTCCCCAGTATTTTGTAGTTCATGAAGTATTCAGTAAAATTTATGCTAATGACCATTATTATTATTATACAATTTTCAATGTTAAATAATAAACATCAAAACTTGTCTAAAGCTTATCAATTTAGGCAGCAGATCATAATTTCTAAGCAACTTAGTGCTATATTTCAAAATCTGGTTATTCACTTGTTATTAACAATCCTTGTACAATAAGAATGGACTAAAAGTACTTCATTTGCATTTCAAACACAGTTTGTTTCTGACAAGAAGAGAAGCGTTTAATTTAGACAAATTATTATCACAGAATTCCTGTAAATCAAAGTTAACTTGTGGTCTAGTAATATTTCGATCCAAAGTATACCCTTATATATTATTAACATTATAACTATACTAGAATACAAATATGAAGTCTAATGATTTTGTGCTTGTCCTTGTATTTGAAGATTACAAATTTGATCTCTGTTGAGGAATTCTTAAAAAGGATTTTATGGAGTTCTAGAGCATTTATTTATTCAGTGGTTCTAGTGAGGCACCGTTCTCTGAGCTGAGAGAAAACAACAATAAGATTAGAGGCCAAGATAAACAAATCATGATCAAGATAGGACAGTTTACTAGTCATGTGAAGAGAAATTCACAACTCACACTTGTGCCTAGATTTTGTGTTTATGATGTTATCCAGAAGGAAAAATAAAAAAATCATGGTTAAACAAACTGGTTATGAATGTCGACCATTCATTGGTTATCGAGTTGTTACTAAACCATGCCAAAAGCTGTTTTATTAATTTCACTTATACCTTTGCAGTTTTTATTATCTTTGAATTCACACAGGTGTACCTTATTTGCTTGTTAAAAACTATCCCGTTTCATAAATGTTAGACATAACAAACTGGCAAGATATGAATAATGGCTTTGAAACTTTCCAAAACAACTACACAATTAATGATAAACAATCTTTTATAGGCCGAACAAGAACAGTGAACAAACGAAGAAAAAGATTTCACTTAAGACTAAAGGAGTAAAATGACTACATCATCAGTTGCAAAATTATTTTCGTATTGGGGGTTTTGGTGGAGATTGTGGTAATTTAATAGCTGAATTCATAAATCGATTAAAGCTAGACCGCCATTGAAATCCTGGAAGCGCTGAGCGGCCGTTTGATCCTAGTATGGTACTCCTCATCAGTGTGCAACCGTGTCTGTTATGAGACAGTTACTCATTAAAGACAATTACGGACAGTCGCGCAATATCATGGATTGGTTGAAATTAGACATTTACACGGTTCGATGCCGGCTCAGTGGTCTGAAGGTTAAGCGTTCGGGTGCGAGACCGAAGGTTTTGAGTGAGAGTCACATATGAGTGGTCGTGGATACGCACTACTGGAGAGTCCCACACCAAGACGAACCAGCCGTTTAGTGCTTCTAGATTTTCCATGGTTGTCTAGCTTTAATGAACTCATAAATTCAACTACAAAATTATATGTTAAACCTAGTGTTCTTCTGTTGTTTATAACCATGATTGAATTTAATTAGTCCATGTAGACTGCTTAAATCAGTGTCTCGATACGGAACGCATAAACTAGTTGCTTATGATTAATAGCACATACCGATTTTCAGAAAGCGTGTTTCATCGTATCTGAAACATTTTTTGAATGTGTTTAAATTGCTGCGCTAATGTCTATTATTATAATCGAAGTGTCTATCGCTTTCTCGTAAAGTCTCAGATAAGATGACAAATAATAAGTAGCCAAATGTTTTACTGAGTTTCAAGTTATGAATGAAAGTACACATTTACGTATTATCTTATTTTTCAAAACACAGATACATTACAACGAATAACGCATTAACCAATTACTATCAGTCAAGCTAAACTCTTTAAAACTGAGTTAAAGATACATATTCATAATACTTAGTTTTAGATAGATGGATCATAGTAAGTACATTTCTTCATAACATCTACATGATATTCGAATTTTTTCAGTCATTTAGTTATATTTTGCATAAATTCTTGTCTGTAAGTCTGTACTACACAGATAATAACACTCTTTTATATCTAAGTGTCTTTTAATAAAACAAACGATTGTCATTATTCTAATTTAATGATCAGAATTAAACGATCTCTGAATTCAAAGAAATCTAGAATGATTGAATAAATTTTATAAACCATTTCCATCGTAAACTCGTCATGAATTGTTAGTCTAGTTTTTTTTTTCCAAAACTTTGTACCAGTTTCCACGTACGGTTTCCATGTGACCATTATTGAATGGAATAAAACTATATATAATATTGTAATTAATTTAATTGATAAGCTGATAAGTGATTAATATATAAAATGATTACTCACATGGTATCCTTTTCCGATATGTTTATATATAGATTAATAATGATATATATGTATATCTAATTAATATATATTTTATTCTTTCATATATTTATCTTTGAATGGATAAGTTCTTTTTTTATATAATTAGACTATTGTATCGTATTACAAAGATACTACTCACTAGTTTTATTAAGTCAACTATGTTGTACAGTTAAAATTGTGTGTACATCATAATTTATGTTAGATACAGGAAGTAGTTGACTTTAGAATGACATTAACTTTTTTATTCACTTAATTTTTTGATGCTCACAATCATTTTTTACATAAAGAAGACATATCTATATAGATATATCATGGTTTATGTTATATGGATCTCTACTAATCATCTCAAAGTCTATTTTTTTTATTTCATTACTGTTCATTACAGTTTTTCATTATAATCATAAAACATATCACATTTGATAGCCATATAAAAACACATCCACACAAGTTTGCTTGCGTACGTACTTGCATTTATTCTGCATCATCAACAATGAATACCCATTTCATACCTTCTCCACAATTATATCTATATATGATCTACAAACAGACATTACAATAACAGGGTTATAAATATGCAAACAGTACAATAGAATATTCACCAAGACAAACAAATCTCAAGCTAAAAGTAGTTGGCATTTTAAATTTTCGCTGTACATATATATTTGAAAAAAAGAACTTTAGTGCCATACATCATTACATCTTTAAAACATAAACTCATTTTTTATTCTCCAATATATAATTGGTGAATACAATAAAATAGATATGTGAAGTGAGAAAAAGATAATTTATACACCAGAAACAAGGCGATATTTGGAAACGTTTTTAAAGTTGAATAATTTCTTTCTTTATTTCTTTTTTTTTCTTCATTTTTTGAATGTATTAAAGGATTTTCTAATAGGATTAAATGGATATGACAACTTGGCTTGTCTGTCTGTAGACATTTACTATTTATAAATATATATCTATATGTGTATGTATGAGCCTGTTTGTTTATGTGTGTGTACTGGAGATTGAGTTCGTTTACAATGATGGCAATTTAGAGAAAGGCAATAACATAATCAACTAGTACAAAGTTCAGAAACGATTGTTTCTATATTATGCATACATAATTTGATGTCAGTTGATACTGATAATTTTCAATCAAAAACATCCGTTAATAACTATAAAGATCGAATTGATCGAACTGAAATGAGAAATAGAAAGGAAACTGGATTAAATTTTAAATCTACATTTTAAAAAAAGTCATCAATCCCTGTTAAACATTAGACTGAATAGTAAAATATCACATATTCAACTAACATATTTCACTTACTGAATAACATGCTTCTCAGTATTCAATATAATGTTTGCATTCTTCAAGCAGGGTTGTCAACCACGAAATGTGAACGAATAAGTGAGTAAATTGTAGAAATGCACAGGAATGTTAGAAAGAAATATTATGATCAATCAAACTTAAAATGTTATTTTTTTCAGTTGTTTGATAAAGTGCTTAGATTGATAGGTAACCTCCCTAATAAATCAGTAAAGGATAAACACTATTTATAAAATAAGTTTTAAATTGTGATCATGTCTTTCCGTTGTTCAGTGGTTGATAAATAAATATAGTAGACGTCGTTTATATTATTAATTATTGCGATTATAATATTCTGTTATCCCAAGGCGTGGGATTTAATCGACAGGATTCAGTTATTATTAGATGCTTAATTTCCTCATGTCAATTCTAGTACGAAGACATTTCTCTGTCAAGACTCATTTTCACCGACAGTGAATTTATTACATAAGATTAAGAAGAAATGTTTGTTAGGTCATTGACTTTACTAATGAATGATACGGGCTTATACCACTTACAAATCAGTGATTTCCTTGATTTAGCAAATAGCAGAATTGTAAATTTAGGGGATTTACATGTAAACTCTCAGCAGAAATTAGAAAATGAAACCTTGCTTCACATCTGGTGTGTTAGTTTGGATAAAAATATTGTAATTATTGTAAACATTTAATACTTCCCTTAAACGTTTTATTTCTTTCAGAAATAGTTATTTTTATTTTAAATAAAATCCTAAACGAATTATCCTTTCCCATTATTTACTAATGGTCGAATAAATTATACCAGTTATTAGCTAAAAAGAATTTCGTATGGGGATATAAGAATTTCGAGTTTCACTGGAATCGATCTAAGTTAGACCAGCATTAAAAGCGTGGAAGCACTGAACGACAGTTTCGCCCTAGTATGTGACTCCTCAGCAGTTCGCATCCATCACACACTGTTACCCTTGAAAACGCTTGGCCGCTGAATCACCTGCTCAATATCCATTGGTGTACCGACTTAACGACATTGCGCGATCTTCGCCTATTGTCTTTCGAGAGTAACTTCCTCACACTAGATGCAGTTAAACTCCACTGGTCACGGCTCAGCACTATAACTCCTGGAGTTTCCTCTCTTAGCTGGCCACTAGTGAGCACATGATGTTTAATTGCGTGAAGTCCTATACTGAGTCGAAACAGTGTTATAAAGCTTCCAGATTTTGAATAGTTGTCGAACTCTGGTTATTTTGTGATTTCAAAGATGCAATAACTTATATGGTTTATGGATCTGTTGACCTATAGCTATCGAAAAAATCCTACCTTGTTATACCGTAGATAAATGTTACGTCATTCTTTGTGGAAAGGAAAGATTTTTACTGTCCATGATGTTGTTTTTTTTAGAATAATTACTGTTATTTCTTTTTTGTAAGAAGAATCCCTGCAAGAAATGAAGACTATCATATATATAAAGCATAGAATAAATGAATCTTTACCATCATTTTGCAGACACGGCAACACCTTATATGAATGTCTTCCTGTTTTAATACAGTTGCCTTTTTTATCTTTTAAAATTAACCAGAACTGATTTGATAGATTTATTTTAATTTACCTAATGGAAACTTCCACCTGAACGTTTCTGTTTATTTTAATAATTTTCCGAAAAAGTCAGAGTTAATATTACTTATTAACAGAAGAAATTTATCTTTAGTGTTAAAAGTATGGAAAAATTAATTCATTTCCTAAATACCAGGAGCTACTGAAATCAAATATTATTCGACTGCTATTACGTCTCAGTACTAAACTTTTCTTCAGCAAGCACAAATAAGCTCCTCAGCAGTCGAAATCAAGGGCTTTAAATACTGAGTTATGCGAGTACTTTCACCTCCCCAAGTTGGAATTTAATGGTCCGTATTTTCATATTCATTCAAATTTAATTGTGACTTAAAGACTTTTCAGTGTTATTAGCAGATAACAACTGACTCAGTCACAACACTGTTGAACTCCACATATTATATTTCTCTGGATTCTTCAGCTGAAGAGAAGTGCTTCCAGGTTTTCCTTGGTGATCTAGCTTCAAATGACTCACGCTTTCAACTAAGAAAAATCTTTCATACTTTTCTCAACAAACATTAGAAATATTTCATTCCGATTTGATTGAAATAATCAAAATATATTATTTCAGTATTCTATCATTATGTTAAACTATTTAAATACGAAATACTGATGTTTCATTGTTAGCATACTAAGCATATGATAATCCCAGAGTGAACATCAACTCTGAGATGCAGGTACATCCAGCTGACGAGTCCCAAATAGGACGAAACGCGCGTCCTTGATTCCACTGCTAGCCACTATCCATCTTTGATTTTAAACAGTATATTTGTTTTATTCAAATGAACAAAATATCAAATTTCTGATATTTAACCACCCAGTGTATGTCACTTCTTTAGAAAATAAATAAATAACTGAATTAAATGAATAACAGTACATAGTAAGAAAATAAAATATTTGGTATAATCGAAATAGGTGTGTTCAAGTCAATGTCATATCATTTCAGTGAAAATGATTATGTATGAGACAGATCGTTTCTCATTTGTCCGTTGGTTGATGGAAATGAAAAATTTGATATTTGTTGCGTGAAAGAATAAAGCCGAATATTTCTGTGTTACTGGTGCAAGATATAAATATAATTAACTATGATAGATCAGATAAATGATCCAAGTTGGAGAAATAGTAAGATTTTTTTCTAACGAGAAGAGTAAGAATTACCAATATATGAAAAGCTTCAACCACTCAACTTTCTTTATATGTGTAAAAACATTTTTAATATTTTTAGCATCTATCTGATGGTCACTGAGAATGGCATCTACTGATATTACAAAATTAATTTGGAACTTCCCGAGTTTTACAGCACTATTAGATTTTCTATGTAGCTTAGGTATCCTTTGGTTCAGGTCAAAATTTTATAAGTTGACCCTTTAATACAGAAGGTATGACAACATACACAATCTAATCTGTAAACACAATTCTGTGTTGGCATATAAGGAATCTTATTCTTCGTTGTTATTAACCAAAGCACTTTGAAGAATGTTAGTTGTTTTATGGAATGCTTTGATTCTGTGTAGCTTTAGGATATGTACCATAGTGGTAAGATAAAACTACTGTACCAACCCATGATATTTCATTCGAGCCGTTGTTTAACAACAGATTGTTTCGTTTCAGTGCATTTTGAATGATGGTCTTGCAAAAATTATCAAGTTCCAAGATGTTTATTATTTTCTTTTGTTTTGTTTACTTCTTTTGAAGTCATGATCTTGGTATGGCTTCTGGATAGATTTAGAGAAACATAGATTTTGATCTTTTACTGGTAAGCCATCAATAAAGTTTAATCATCTATTATTTGGAATACTACTGTATGAAGTTAAAATACTATAGCTTGTCTTTGTTTCGTTTTTGAACAGTTAGTTTCAATATCTTTAAGTTACAAGAATCGTTAATAGTATGATGCAAGTTGTTGACTGTCTCGAAAAATCTATCTAATGTACAATTTCTCAGAAATTACCAAATCAAACTTTGGTAACGATACTCGCTCACTTATAATAGTTCTTAGCTCACTAAAATTGTCCTTCTAATCCCAAATTAGTATTGATTACGGAATTAATTTTTGGAACTAATAATTATTCATTAGCTTACGATTATCATATATATAAAGAAGCTTAATCAGCGTCACAACATTCAATGTCAATTGTTTATCAAAACAAATTTATTTATAATGGCTGGTTATTCAAGATAGAACATCATAGATACAAGGAAATTATCAATCAACATGAATTATTCAACAGTACAGATTTTTTTTCGATATGAAAAACAGTAAATCATAAAATGCCGGAAAGAACAACAAACTTCAACAGCATTGCTTGTCTATTAATAAAACATTAGGCCGATAACATACAAAATGACTTGCTACCATTTAGTTCTGTGAAGCAGTTGTACTAATCCGTTTACTTTTTACCTAATGTAACAACTTTTGAATTGGAAAGTTTACCGAATAGTACTATATTTTGGTTAATAACTAGTAATTAAATTATTCTGTTTATGGTGTCCATATACAAACTGGAACTCAAAACTTATTGATTTAAACGTCACTTACATATCTACTAAGTTACTGAGTCAAGATAACAATCATTTATTCATTGGATTTATTACTAAGACTTAGTCATTTCTGTCTTGAATATCAACAGTATAGAAAAACAAAAATTAGTTAGTTGGTAGTAAATGTCAAACATATACATGATGATAAAAAACACGATACAATCACATTGACTTTGAATAAAATGAAACAAACACTGTACACGTATATGTGGATAAATTTACTAACATGATAAATATTTATAATTTGAAAATATTCGTTTGTGGGTAATACATATGTCCATTAACAGTGAGCCATTAAATCATTTATGAATGTTTACGTAATAGGTCATAATGTTTATAACAAAATGAATAAATGAGAGAAGGAACAAGAATACTAATACCTCTCTTATTTTATGTTTAAATTATACTGATAGTAAAGAAAGGAATATTTGTAATTCCCAAATGACAGTGACACTTAAGTCCCTCTTTCTCTCCATGTATATATATATATATATATATATATCATATCTGACCATTTTCCATTTATATCAAGCTCACTTATTCATGTCTCGCTTACTTTCCTAATGAGTGTTCTCTGAAGTTTTCATCTAATAATATGCTAATTCTTTCATTTGAAGAAAGAGAATGTGTGTGTGCATAATTAGCCTATCCATTTACCCTTTTATAGCCATTATAAGTTTGAAGACGTATCGTATTTTAATTAAATCATTGAATGTATGTATTTATGAATGTGTTGTTTTCTTTAATGAATGAATCTTTTAGATCTCTTGTGCACTAGAAGAAAAATGAATCTATGCAATGTTTTTATATCTTAATTCCTTAAATTTATGCTGTATATGATCGTATGACGGTTACAAATGTTCTGTTTAAAGAAATAGTACAAAGTTTCCACAGTTACTTATTTATCAGTGTTGGATTTACTAGACAAACCTTTATATTCATGTACAAATCATTTAGCAACAATTTGATTAAACTATTCTGTTTATCACATACGTTACCAAGTTTCTGGTTTTTTTCTAGTTATTTATTAAATTTTAACATAACACCATATATATATGTCAGCTCGTCATGAAGTATTATATATTAACATTATTTTATACCAGAACACCTTTTGATTATTTCGTGAAAGAATCCGGTACGATGAATCTTAAGATGAATATTTACACATTCAAAATGATAGATATTTTTTCAGTAACTAAAATTTGCAACCTTAATCAAAATAAACTGGTACTGATATAATCATGAAGTACTTTGTAAATTAAAATTTATAAAGTAAAACCGACAGATGAATCTCAGTTGTGACTTAATTTTTCTCATAAAGTTGTTCACAAATACCAACCTACGTAGCACAATCATTTGGATAACAGATCATTTTCTTTCCTCAATAAACCTTAACCGATTCATAAATAAATAATATATTTGTAATATCCCA
>NC_031495.1:44407622-44454638 GCF_000237925.1 Schistosoma mansoni | reverse complement strand
TGGGATATTACAAATATATTATTTATTTATAACAATCTGCTCAATGCTCAATTTACTCAAAGTCATCAAATCAAAACTCGGTAATGATGCCTTAACCAATTCAGATTACAAAGTGATCGCCTAATATATAAGCTATACAGAAAACTTAAGACTAGTTAAATAAACTTATAATTACATGTGTTTCAGATAGCTTTGAATGATTTTTGTTTTTTATTTACTAATTTCATAAAAATATATTATTTTATATGAGCTGAAGCCTACTCGGTCAGCCATATATGCTTTACTCTAATCTACATTCATTCCAATACCTTGTGCCGAGGAATCTCATACTGCATAATAATCAATACCATAATTGTTTAGTCCTCAGGATTGGACTAATTCCATTAATCGGATCCTAATTTTGAGGATCATGGTCACTGTCACAACAAAAGGTATTGGGTTTTTTACGGATGCTTTAAATCTGAAATATAAGTATTAATTCCGGTGGTCAAGACCATGCATAACCTCACATTTGAAAGAAAAAGCTGAGATTTAACCTAATTGTTAAATAGATAATATACTTAAAGATTTAAATTTTTCCATAGTTGATAAGATCTGAATTTGATGATTGTCTACTGACCACTTTTGATGTTATCTGAACTCAGTACCGCAGTGGATAAACCCTTTTAATTCTAAGCTGGAGGTACTTAATTCAAGTCTTAGTGGTAACACGAACTATAATGGTTTAGATACATTCAGCTGAAGATTCCTAAATAGGAATCAGTATGTCTCCTTGTTTCAACCAATGGCCAAAAACCGAATATGTCAAATCTAATGTTTATAATGTCCAAAAGAACGTGATAAATAGTAAGAAATCAAACTCATCCTAAACTTCTTAGTTCTACTGGTTTTCTTAAGTAATAAACTTTTCTCAAGCTTCTTGTCAAAAGTTGTTAATTAAGAGACAAGGCAGAGTGATAACACTGAAGGAGAGCTTCATCTTTTACAGAAGACTATAAAAATGAAATATATAAACTATACGTTTATGGCATAATAGCTTAGAAGTTAACTGTTGAAAACTGGACTCAGAAGTACAATATTTTGTCATGTACGATATTTCCGTTAAACCTGACTAAGGAACCTGGTTATAACCTAACTGTTGAGTATAAAAGAATAACATTTGATTTTTAATAATACAGAAAATTGACAACTAATGGGATTCAACCTCGGATGTAACTTATTATTTACACTTCACTCTTATTCTGAACAAAGTTAAATTATAAATTTTGATGGTTGCAGACAATTTACTGGAATCCATAAACTTAGATTTCGTTAGCATCAAGATACTTGAAATTTTACAATTTATGGTAAATATTAGACTCACTAATTTCATCACATACATTTTCACAATTTGACGATGAGTGAATAACTTACTAATTATTTTCAAACATTTGTGACACTTATCAGATTTAAGTATGATTACGAATGAACGCTAACATTGAATGCCAATTGTAATAGACTAAGTAGCCTGACTGAAATCATGAGTCAATTGAAGCGAGACCACCATGGAAAACCTGGAAGCATTGGTTGGTCGTTTCGTCCTACTGTGGGACTCCTCAGCAGGATGAAACGACCGTTCAGTGCTTACAGGTTTTCCATGGTGGTCTGGCTTCAATTGACTCATGATTTCAACTATGCCAATACTGAAATCTCTACAAAACCTTTTCTGATAAGTAGCCTAAGTCAAATAATAGTAATTTATCAAAATATTATAACTTATTATTTATTCCAACTCAAAGAAATATTAGTTTCATTTATAGCAGCTCACGTACAATTGAGTTTGTTCATGTTTAATTTGGTTAAGCTCTTTTGCTAACTTATTTAACGAACAGAGTCATTCGTATAATAACAACTTTTCTATACTATTGTACCTTTATTATTCTTGCACTTGTATGAATATGTATGCTTGAGCATCGCCTACTGCCTACGCATATATTCATTTTTCTAGACTTACTAGTAATCGCTTAATTGATTCCATGATTCATTCATTTCACTATGTATATATGTGTACTTCTTAATCCTGTTCACTGACTCGTTGACTCGCACACCCGTTCGTTGACTTGATCACTCTCTCGCACGCTCATCCGCTTGCTTTACGGCACTACTATTTCATCCTTGCTTAACGTGCTCGTAATTTTGAATATCTGTATGTGTTTCAATAATAAACGCAATCAACACTTCGTATTCGCCTTCTGATTTATACACCGTTGGGGCGTTATCTAGTAACAGTTATCAGGACAAACAATACACGAAGTTTAAGGATAATATCGAATACCGACCACCACAAATTAGTTGTTATTATTAAGAATTAAGATTAAGGGATCATCTGTAAGAATTAGAAATTTTTATTACGCAATATTCATTCATCCAAATTTACATGTACATATCACATAAAATTGAATTTCTAACAAGATTATGAAAGGAAACATTAGATTATAGAAGAATTAGCAAAGTAAAACCGAATAAATTAATACGGTGCATTCGAGAACTTATATGTAATTATGTACGTCAAAGAATATTGAAATCAATGAAAAATAAAACATCAGACTAATTATCTCATTCAAATTAATAAAAAGATCATACGATTGAAAAGTTGATCATCAATTATTCGATTAAATGAACAATCACCATAGTGAAAGTAAAATATCCATTTCATTTATAAGTCGTTTATAATCTGATAATTTCCATCAATTTAGTTGATATTAAGAAAAATATACTTGTCTTCTATTTTCTCTAAAAGCAATGATTTTTCACTAGTTGAATTTTAAAATAAAATTCTCAATTCAAGATCTTTTAATGTCATTTAGAAAGCAATATAAATGACTAGTTAAACTGATTGATCACTAAGCAGCAATTAGTATAATGTTTATCGGACTGAATTCTAGTGATCATATTATAACGTCATCATTAGTATAAATGACCCAATAACTTATGTATTATGTTTTGATATTAGGTAGTTTATTGCAAAAACATAGTGCATACGATGTCGAGTTACTGTCGATAGAATGTAATTGATACTAAAGATTACAAAAGCATTAGTTAGAGTAAAAACTCTCAGACAGTTTCTGTCTGAATAACTTAATGGTTATGCTTGTTTATGAAACTGTGCGATAGTGATTCGAATCCTACAGTAAACTTCATTTCCTTTAAAATCGTAAACACATGTTTTTGACGTGTAATAACCAACTTTTTTCAACTATCTAACATCAAAACTTTAATTTAAAATAATAAGTCCCTTTGATAAATTTCGATGACATAATGAGAAGGCGAAGGTTATCAGAATTATGTGATATATTTGCGCATTACATTTCGAACAATCTGATCACACATATACTTGTTAGGACATCTTTATTTGAAAATTAAAAGGTCAACTAGACAGGTTAAAGGTAAGCTGTAACAAAGAAAAATGAAGTAATCAGAAGGGATTTTGTGGAGATCTCAGTATTTTCATAGTTGAAAGCATGAACCAATTGAAGCTAGACCACCAAGAAAAACCTGGAAGCACTGAACGGCCGTTTCGTTCTATTGTGGGACTTCTCAACAGTGCGCATCCACGATCCCGCAATAGGACGAAACGGCCGTCCAGTGCTTCCAGGTTTTCCATCGTGGATTCAACTATTAAAATTACTATAATATCCACAAAACCCTTTCTGATAAACTTTAATTATTGAAAATTGTAATTGTAAAGAATTATTTTTTAACAAGGTAAACCTTACGATTTTCGAAAAAGTTTCATGTTATCTTGTCTTTATAAGAACTGATAATCTTAGCAAACGAAACGCAATTGTCAGTTATTTCTATCATTGTCATGCCTAGTCAAACTCAACAAGATATATAAAATGATAATTCGCCTGTAAAAAAAAATTCATATGGTACAATATTCTAAATTATTTATAGGATCGGTCTATACTATCAATGTACTGCATAATTATACCAAAGCAATCAGTGAGCCATTAACACATAACATTGTTTTATTCGAAATTTAGATTTGTTGCAACATGCTAAGCATCCCAGCAGTGATTGAGAACTCACTGGGAAGAAATCAATTTAACTGTTTTTGCAAAACTACATAATGAATTCGTAAAATGAGAAAATCATACATTAAATGCATTGTTTGTACATCTTTCAATTGTCCTGTACATACTTTTTCTTCTTCCAATTCGGTTGTTATCTGTTTTCTGTTCGTCTTCCTTCTTTCTTTTTTTAAATCTTCTGCTGGCTAATATTCCACTTTCGATATCCGCTACATACCATTTATATCTAGCAGCATAAGTAACGTATATCTCAGCCCTATCTAATTCTATGCTGTTTTGGATACATTTACCATTACTCACTGATACCTGGTTGATAACCATTGAAAAGATCGAAACCCGGATTGAACGGCTTGTCATCTCAGTACATAGTTTCCAACAATCCACACAAAAGATACTAAATACAAAACACTGGAGGGTTTTGAATAGTTCAGTTCAAATCATATGATTTAACTTGTTATGTAGTGCGATCATTTTTCAAAGTCGTCACAAACAGTTAAAATAAACACTGTCTAATGACAAATGGTAATTTCGACTGCTAAATAGGATACACAACAAAATATTGTCAGAATGAGGGTTTGTGGAAATTGCAGCAATTTAATGGTTGAATTCATAAGTTGATTTAAGCTAGACCACCATGAAAAAACTGAAAACACTGGACGGCCGTTTCGTCCTAATATAGGACTCCCCCATCCAATACTTCCTGGATTTTCCAAGGTGGTCTAACTTAAATCGACTCATGAATTCAACCACAATAAAATATGTAAAAACAGAAAACGGTTATGTATTTTCTGTTTTGAAAAGTAATAATTAAGTACTCTTAAAATAATGATTCTGACATATTACTATTAAACATACACATGCATGAATAAAATTACTCAAAAACTAAACACAATAAATATAACCCGTCTATTTATCAATGATTTAAAGTATAATTACATAATCACTTTTAATGTAAGTAAAGAAATCAATACAAAACAAGGAACAAAACTAAAGACAATAAAAACGTATTCTCTTTGTATAATATAGAAACAAATAAATATATTATCACCGAAAATTGTACAGATTTAAAATGGTCAGTACCATAGAACAGTTTTTAGATACTGTAGACGAAATTTCTTCACCCATTTGACATCAAAGTTTTTGTGAGTGTATGTGTATGCATCCATTAGATTGTATTTTCATATATACAAAACATACATATAAGCGCACAATAAAAGGATAGTCTTTAGAAGATAAAACAACAGTAAAACGATAATGATGATGATGAATCAATTCAAGATTATACCTAATGTTAGTTTCATGCCGACTCAAAAGAATAAAAAAATGAATCAAGACATAAAGTATGAGTTTCGTAATAAATGGATTTAGTATTGTTCTACCTACATCAAGCAATATATATATATAAATTATTGATTCCATTTCTTTTCCACTTTTTAATGTTACCATAGTCTACTTCTTATTAAAAAGTTTAGCTATGAAAATTTCTATGAACTAATCACTGACATTAAGTCCTGGATTCCACTGCTAGCCACTATCTATCTTTGCTTACCATGCTTGTGAATTTAGGTTATATCGAGGAAATACGCACAGTATGCACATATGCCAATTAGAGACTGACCAGTTGCAGTCGTAAAACATCAATGGGAAGATTCAAACAAACAATACTAAGTGAATTAAGTTGAATAGATAAATATGAATCATAGAGATTCAGAAGAAACCGAAAAATTTTGTTTACTTACTACAATTATTGTTCTCTTTCTATCTTTATATTATGTATATGTGCTTCAAGGAACTAGAATGACCTAAATAGGTGAATGAGTCAATAAGTTTAGTAAATATGTATAATTTACTAAACTAATTCCATCAATCGGTTTAATAAAGCGTAAATACTCAATAAATATGACATATCTGTATAGTGGTTCAAAAAACCCCCTGAGTGTGTTTCGATGTTTTATAGATAATTGAACATGATGTTTTCTCTTATACATTAAAGATTAGTTTTTTTTCTTTTATTAAATTACAAAAATGTTTGATTTAATCCAAAGTTTGCTCACTTGTTGTTATTTACATTATTGATATGAGAGTTTAATGGTTAAAAAAAATTTATTTGGTATACAGTTGAATAAACAAATAAACTTTTTCATAGCTGAAATCATGAGTCAATTGAAGCCAGACCACCAAGGAAAACCTGGAAGCACTGGACGGCCGTTTCGTCCTATTATGGGACTCCTCAGCAGTGCGCATCCACGATTCCGCACTCGCGAGATTCGAACCCAGGACCTATAAAATAATAAAATGATAATAAACTTTTACTCTTAATTTATATTAGATAAAATGATTCTTACCATTGTAATCATTATGAGGTTACTAACCAGTTGGATTATTAATTTATTGATTTTGGTAAACTGAAATCTTGTTCTCTAAATTGAAATAAACATTGCGTAATTGGCGAAAGTATATTTTAGAATAATCTATAATAATCTATAATATCAGAAACTTTTAATACAAGATAATTTGGTTTATCGAATTTTTAAAAAAAATCATATCTTAGACAAGTATTATTGTCAAATGAAATCATCATTTTGTACACTCCTGTAAGAATGGTTAAACTATAAAGTTCAGTTTCAATATTACTTTCATATGTATTATGAATTATCTATTTAATCTGCTAATGACTAATGTATTCAATATTTTTACGAAGAATGATAGATTTTACTATCAGTGTATATAATGGTAATCTCGTAGTGCAATGCTTCGTTAATCGCTCACCTCGATAACCGTTATAATACAAATCTTAACGGTTCATGAGTTCAGAAAGCAAAGAGAATCTGAAACTCCAGTTTATTGTCAAATAACGCAGGCCAAAAAGCTACAAACACACGAGTAAGTATCTGCGAGCAAGTGCAAGCAATTACATAGGCAAATTTATAGTCAAGTTGTATAAGCACGCAGCAAGACGAAGCAAAAGCTAATGATAGGATTTGCGTGCATACATATATGGGCAGGAGGATGAATCATCGAGTGATATTTAAGCAATCAACGTTTTGGCTAGGGTCTGTCATCTGTTCTAGTGATCATAACAGTACAAAGATATATGTGAACTGTTACTTTCCAAATGACAATGTCTGTTAAGTAAGTTAATAAAAAAGCTTAACGAAAATTAACCATAATCGAAATTAGGTGTAAGATAGTTGCTATAATATTTTCCACACCTCAACAATTAACTAACTGGTAAGTTTTAAGTTATCAGCACTAGTTTAAGTGTTAATCAGAGCAAAATGTATTTATAGAATTTCTAAGTAGTTTATTCATTTATTTATTACTTATAAAGATATTCATAATGTATTTATTTAAGCCAGTGAACAGTAACATTGAATGATATTTTAAAATTTTAAATACATTTAATTTACATTATGCGGGGTTAATACAACACCTAGTAGCGGCCTGCTTGAACATCTGAACTAACCTTTTTTGCCCTATATATATATATATATATATATCAGCAATGAAAACCAAACAAACTACCACTTATGAGCAATACAATGTCATTATGTTTATCCAAATAATAGCATAAAATAAGTATAAAATTGATCGTAATTGACTGACAATAATGACGTTTTACTGGGTTTTTTTTAAACAAATGACTTTTTTTTTTCTTATCCAATCATTGATTCATTTATTTTAGTTAGCTAATGATAAAATATAAGGAAACTAGAAATGTTATTTCCATTATCTAAAACTGGTTATATTACTGATTAATCTTATTTAGGTAAAAGCAGCAAATCAGATTTTCACTGAAAGCTGAAATAAAACATTTGTTATTACGTCCTATACAGATTATAAAGCATTCTCATTTTATTTATGTGAATAACATACAAATGTAGAATATAAATAAGTCTTTGAATAATGAAGTACTTCAGAACAGTGATGTTGTTAAAATTCGTTTTGTATTGTTTGTTTGATTCTTCTCATTAATGTTCATGTTTGGAAGTGATCGTTCTCCAATTGACATATGTGAATCCTATGCGGATTGCCTCGATTTGACTTTTGAAAGATATCCATAATTATATATCACATAAATGAAACTCATAAATGTTTGTACCGACAGACACCCTTAACATTATGAATTGTAAACCAATAGTTTCAATTTTGAAAAAGACTATGCGTTTGGTCATTGCTTAAATTTCATGTACAAAACTAGTTGAAATCAAATAAAAATTCAGTTCAATAAGTTAAAAAGGAGTTATTCTAAAGTCTCTAATAATTCTCTGCTAAAATCACTGATGAGATAAACTATTTTCTTGCTCAGTAACACAACTTTATTAAAATTACCTGATTAGTATTTTGACAACATCACTGGGTGGTGATCAGTTTCATGCGTGTCAAGTCCTTCTTAGTGCTGATCGAATGCTATCGATCAACCTGCAATGTGGCCACTAGTCTAGGTGGCTCGACACTGCGTGCACTATGTTGCGATAAGATGGTGGTTGGAGGTGGTCGACAGCACTAAGAAGGACTTGGCACGCATGACATTGATCACCACCCAGTAATCAATCAGTTGTGATTACATCTCAGTCCTACAGAAGGTTGGTCGCGGCCCGAATAGCTCAGTGGTGATGTCTCTGGCTGTGAAGTTGGGTGACACGGGATCGAATCTGTCAGAAAGCATCAGTTGTCTCGAGATTACAGGTACACCTTGCTGATGGGTGCCAAGTAGCACGAAAGCCGGGTCCAGGGTTTCCTGTTGACCACCTCCAACCACCATCTTATGACAACAAATTAACTGAGTACACTGAGAAATAAAACAATGCAAATTTTGCACAAACGGTTTTACATTCGATAATATAAGATGATAAAAGCTAACTTAAACATGTTTACACACATATATTGAGACAAGAATTTCGCTCTTGTTTAAAATGAAAAAAAGACGACTTTTCAAGCTGCAATAAGTCTTGCTAAAAATATCTTACATTATAATAAAATGATTTTCTTCCTCTCTTATTTCCAGATCCTAACAAAAAACAAACTGAAAGCTTTGCTTTTTACAAAAAAAATAAATTAATTAAAGAATACTTAAAATGTATAGGATATTACGAATGTAGATAAGATACTGAAGGTCAGATCAAATCATTGATCAACTTAAAATATAAGTTAGTGATCAAATACCTAACAATGTCACCCTAATAATTTTATATCATATTATATATACTTTATCTCATTGAAAAAACTAACATCGAAAATATTTCCAATGTTCATCTATGATGCATACAAATCATAAATGAATTTAAATATCAACATTTAGATGATATATGAGCCAATTTGTGCTCAATATATCTATAACAACAAAACATTGATTTTTCATTTAACCAAAACACTATGCTTACTGCGAATTGACTCTTCACAGCTCAACTTTTAGATTTTTGTTTTTTCGAATTAATTTCTAAACTTATGCATTGAAACCATCTAGAATTATGAAGAAGAATAATGCCTCATCAATCTAGGCAACTAGTTATTCAATCAGTGGTATACATACCATTATTTTCAATTAACATTTACTCAGTCCGTCAGTTATATTATAGTGAACAACCTTCTTGTTATTTCTGAGTTGTCTTTATCTTTATTTTTACACTGTTAGGTAAATAATCAAGTTTATTTCTGTTATAAGTAAATAAACGTTTAAGAATTATTATACAACTAATAACCTGACAATCACTGATGGTTATTTATCGCTACAATTGGCTTAGCAATTGAGAAAAGAACTAAAATGCGTGAAAATGAAGTTAAATTTTTTTAATAATCACTTTATTTAAGACATATAATCCAAAAATAAATGTTAGTTGGTTTTGTTTTCCTGCCGTTAACATATTTGATTATTTGATGTGCCCAATTTGATCTCCTGTCTTTGTTTTACACGTTGTAGTTAGTTTAATTAAAAAATTCATGAAATAATTATTTAATAGTTGAATTCATGAGTCAATTAAAGCTAGACCACCATGGAAAACTTAGAAACACTGAACGACCGTTTCGTCCTATTACGGAACTCCTTAGCAATGCGCATCAATGACCCCGCTTGCGGGATTCGAGCCCAGGATCTGTAGGTCTCGCGCGCGAACGATTAACCTCTAGAACCACTGAGCCGGCATCCCACGATGTCAATGTCTAACTTCAACCAATCCACGAAACTGCGCAGCAGTCCACCACTGTCTTCAGCGAGTTATTATCTCACAACAGACCTGGTTGAACTCCACTGGTCACTGCTGCTCACTAGAGTTGCAGGAAATACCTCTTGAAGTCAGTCACATACTCGGACGAAATGGCCGTCCAGTGCTTCCGAGTTTTCCATGGTGGTCTAGCTTTAATTGACTCATGAATTCAACTATTAAATAATTATTTCATGAATTTTTTAATTAAACTAACTACAACGTGTAAAACAAAGACAGGAGATCAAATTGGGCACATCAAATAATCAAATATGTTAACGGCAGGAAAACAAAACCAACTAACATTTATTTTTGGATTATATGTCTTAAATAAAGTGATTATTAAAAAAATTTAACTTCATTGTCACGCATTTTAGTTCTTTTCTCAATTGCTAAGCCAATTGTAGCGATAAATAACCATCAGTGATTGTCAGGTTATTAGTTGTATAATAATTCTTAAACGTTTATTTACTTATAACAGAAATAAACTTGATTATTTACCTAACAGTGTAAAAATAAAGATAAATACAATTACTAAAATCTCCATAAAACCCCTTTTGAAAATAATTATTTGTCGTAAATTGCATAAAACGATTCTTTGCATCATTCTGTTAAATTTTATGATTCGCTTCTAAGAAAACTTTGTATTCCTACTTCCATATGAACTAATACTACCCCTTAATGACGTACTTTTTACATTTATTATTGATTATATCTCACCAGATAAATAGTAATTTTATACTGATTAATCTATACTGACCACCTACTAGATGATCATTCTTGCAGAAGAATATCAATAGATTTCTATAACTATTAGTCCGATTAACGTTATCCACTTATATTTATCATTACTTTCAAAGTTAATTTAAATAAAATCAACAAAGATTTACCGTTAAATAAAGACAATATAAAAAAAACATTGGTGCATTTAAGTATAAGAAAACTGAACGAAGACTGTTATGTAATAACATTACTTTTTATACTAATTCAATGATATTTTGAGTCAAATTTTCATGAAAGTCAGTCTAGCATTGTGAAATCTTGATTTTATGTTGTCCAGTTAGTTATATCCTTAAACTGTTTTTCGTTATTTCGGAATTTATTATTTAAGATAAACTGAGTGCAACTTTATGGTAGTCGTATCATATCGATGATGACTAAACTTTTTAATGTGTACAAACGTTTCCAAACCTAGAGATCCTAGTCGTTATTCAATTGCCTCGAGACCTGTGTTCACTCCTGAAGTAGTTCATACAAGAACAGACTAGATGTCTAGTGATCTCAGATTTTCAACGCTAATCCAAATGAAATCGACAGGTGATAAAAACATCCATGAAATTGAAAATTGCTTCAAATGCAAACAAGTTCTGGAATAGAAGCTTTGAAGATTAGTCAATTGTTAGAGAGTATAAGACCTGGATACTACGCTTAATTCCTGTAACCATATGTACAATAAGCCCGTACAATTACCTGCTGTTTTATTTTTCTGATTGATAAAACTTAGTGTTCATCGGTTATAGTAACTAGTAATTTATAAACCAACAAAAGTTAACCAAATTTTAATCAGTATAACATGCTTTCTTGCTGAAAAATATTCCTGTCGAGAGGTACTTAGGTGAAATTAATGATATATCTAACAAAGTGTTTTCATATTCAATTTCTCAACTCTTTCATTAAAAAAACATATCTCGGTGAAACGCGGTCAGATTTTATCAGCAATTAGTTTCATTTGAATTACAGTAAAAATAGTTTACGTTCAGAAAGTTCACTCTAAAGTAAATGCAACGTATAGAAACAGAAAACTAGATTAGTTGAGGTTATCCAAAACGTTTTCATTATGACTAAATGTTTTGTATCCACCGATTCCACCCATCATTTTCTGTTCATTAAATAAGTGATCCATAATTACTTGAATTTACCTTTCATCAAAGATTTTACTTTTAAAGCCTATATTTATGTCTTTCATCCGGCGTGTTAGGCTAAGCTATAATAGACATGTTCATAAGAAAAACCTGTGAATGACTCCTCTCAACTAGATCATATATGTTTTGTTAAGTAATTTCTAAAAAAATCCTCAATCAAATTATATTTTTGTTCTCGTAGCTATTGCCGGATTAACCTATAATTCATAACTGATAAATTATCATGCCAATTTATTCATTGAACTGAAAATTCATTTTGTTATTTTAAATTCTTTTCATAAACAGTAGATTTCAAAACAACTTTCTACAGCATTTTAAGCAGAGATGGATGGTGGCTAGCAGTGGAACCCAGGACGTTCCTTTTGTCCTATTTGAAACTCTCCAGATGGATTCACCTACACCCCAAAGTTAATGTTCACTCTGAAACTCGAACCCAGTACTGTTCGCTTCAAATGCTACCTCTTTATCCACTTGGCTACTGAGTCATAGTAGGATGAAATACACATCTTGGATTCCACTGCTAGCCACCATCCATCTCTGCTTGAAATGCTTGTGACTTACTGTTAACATCGAGATAATGCGTACGGGATGCACATATGTAAAAAGAGATTGGTCGATTGTAGACCTCAACATCAATGAGAAAATCAAAACAACCATCAGATATGAATTAAAAATTTCTCAGCATACAATCACTTGAAAGCTTAATTTAACTTTAGATTGTAAATTTGTATTATTTTAATATTTTGGTAGTAATGAAAAGAAAATTTTAAGTCAGTTTAAATCTAGACAAAGTAGAATTGATGATCAAATTTTTCTTTTTAATTTTATATTTTCTCCATCGATCGAACAAATAACTTTGTCAGTTAATGAAATATAAGTAAAAAATAAATTTAACCAAGCAATATTCATTGTTCTTATTCATATTGGATTTGATACATTCTTATTCAGTTACTTTCCTGTTTGAATGAAGAAAATATTAATTCAAACAAATTCTATTTATCAGAAGGGGTTTCGTAGATGTTATAGTAATTTTAATAGTTGAGATCATGAATCAATTGAAGCTAGACCACCATGGAAAACCTGGAAGCATTGGACGCGCGAAACTGATAGGTCCTGGGTTCGAATCCCACGAGGCAGGATCGTGGATGCGCACTGTTGAGGAGTCCCATGATAGGACGAAACGGCCGTCCAGTGCTTCCAGGTTTTCCATGGTGGTCGAGCTTTAATTGACTCATGATTTCAACTTTGAAAAATACTGAAATCTCCACAAAACCCCTTCTGAAGTATTTTTAGTCAATATTATTTTTTCATCAATACATAGTTCATAAGTGTAAGGTTAACTAAGATGATCTGACCATTGAAACTAATCAACTTAGTTACAAGATTAAATTAGTTTAAAAAACGGAAAAAAACGAAGAAAATTACATGAAAATTAATTGTTTTATTTGATAAAAACAAAAAATGGTTTTATATATATATATTATAGTATTCCTATTGATGGAATTTTAATTACATTACTTAAGTAATAATTAGTATATTTAATTAAATTTTTTTTAAGAAAAGAAAAATAAATTTTTATTTAAACTACTGAAATCATATTAGAAAGTAATTAAATATGCTAATACATATCATACGCTGTGTTTGTTGTTATAAGGCCGATATAATCAATAATCAAACAATCATTCTGGTACAAAAATAGTGTATATTTGTACTTATATTTTGGTTATTATACAGTCTATATATCAGTATGAAATGTCTTTTTTCTAGTATACATGATTAGAATAATAAATGAAGTATTTGATCATTAAAATTTAAGCTTAAAAAGTTACTCACTATGGATGTTGTAAATCATAAATTTGTTGAAATGTTACTTTCCTGAATGCGTATTGCTTGGTATATTAGGTATATTTTCATGGTTGATAATTCAGTTTAATTTGTGTTTTTATAATGAACTACCACAGGTTACAAACGCGTTTAAAAGATTTTTAGATTTTACATTATATTTAACCCAGGGTCATGAGATTTCATATCGAACAAAACTCCATTGAACTAATGAGCTTGATAACATGTAAAATGTTGTTTGCTTAACAAGTATTCACATGCAGATTAATAGTACATTAAGTACATTGACAAGTTGGGAACCCATTATTTAAATCACTTCCAGAACATATTTTTTAATTTAAGTTATATTTGTTGTCATTGAACTGGAAATAATGAGACTCAAATCTGTTGGAATCTTCAAATAATTTATTTTTCTGGCTTGATTAGCTATGCAAATCATTGTTAAAAACTTTTGTCACAGTCAAAGTTGCGTCATTACAGAAAATACTTCACGTGACGAGTCGGTTTTTGATAATGACTCTTTACTAAGCGCACATATTAAAATATTAAGAACACTTTGAAAATCAATAAATCCTATATGAAATTTCCATGTATATCTTTCGAATCGTTTACTTGTTCGAGATTGTTATCAAATTGATGATATTTTCATAGTACCGAACCACACTTATTTAAACTGTGGTCATCTTTAACCTGCTCTTATGTGATTCGTTGAAGAATTATCAGTTAAACATGTATAAGTAATCAGCAAACATATCTATTGCTATTCTAACTAAACTGCGGAATTTATAGTATGTCATCTGACTTCCTGAATAGTTATATTACAAAAAGCATTTATAGTCTAGAGTATTTAAACATATAATATGTTAGTTTTACAATCTAAGTGAGAATCATTTGTTGGATTTCGCCTATCGAAAACTAATCACACTGTAGATATCAATCATGATTAAAACAACTATCATTTACTTATCTGGAAATGAAGTACAAGTATTAACAAAATTACTTACTTACTCTTGTTACTCCTCGTGGAGGAGCATAGGCCCCCCACCAGCATTTTTCGTCCAACTATGTTATGGGCAATTCTTACCAGTTATTTCCACTTGTTATTCATTCTTTTCATATGTGCCTCCAATTTCTGACGTAATGTGTTCCTTCGGTTTCTCCATTTCCTTTTCTCTTCAGGAATACAAGATAGGGCTTGTCTCCTGGTGTAGTTTGATGGTGACCGGCCGATGGGTGTTGAGTTTCTTGACAACATAATTGTTTATCAATACTTGCACTTTTTTTATGATGATTGTAGTAGTTATTCACGTTTTGGCTCCGTACAATACAACTGTCTTGACGCTCATACCGAAGATTCTGAATTTGATGTTCGCTGACAGCTGTTTTTGAGTTCCATATATGATTCAGTCGTACGCATGTTGCCTTTGGTTTGCCAATCCTTACCTTTACATCTGCATCAGATCCTCCTGGTTTATCAATGATGCTCTCCAGGTACGTAAATCTTTCCACCTGTTCCAGAGTTTCGTCATCAATTGTGTTTGAATTGGTGTTCTCCGTGTTGTGTTTGAGAATCTTGGTTTTCTCCTTGATTATGTTGAGGCCTACTGCTTCAGAAGCTGCAGCTACACTGGTTGCCTTGATCTTCATTTGTTTCTGTGTGTGGGATAGAAGGACCAAGTTATCTGCGAAGTCCAAAATTATTCAATGGAGTGCTAACTATCAAATATATTCGAAGATTCTCCTCACATGTGGACAGTCACATAATCCAACCAGCCACCAGAAGAAAGAGAAAGGGGAGAGTAGGCAGCGTTTTCTGACACCAGTCCTCACTTGGAATGCCTCTGTCAGCTGTCCTTCATGCACCACATTGTACTGTAGTCCGTCGTATGAAGTTCGGATGATGTTGACGACCTTCTCAGATACATTATAGTGTCGAAGAAGTTTCCATAAGGTCCTCCTATCCACAGTGTCAAACGCCTTCTCATAGTCAAGAAAGTTGATGTATAGTGATTCTATTAAATTGATTGCTCAGAATGATCCGTAGTGTCGCAACTTGGTCTGTGCACCACTGCCAATATTGTCAAAATTAACTAGAACTAACCAGTTTTTACCCATGATTTCAATATACGATAGTGTGAATTTTACTAAAAATATAGCCTAATCAATAAAAGTCAGGTTTTTTCAAGTGTCCGTACTTTTATTTATAATAATAAAAATAATCAAACGAACAAACAATTAATACTGAACGATTAAGTTACAGAGGTTTTATATTTTGAACAATTTATTTATTTATTTAAACACATAAATATTGATACAAAGGGGCACCAGATACATATGTGCCACACAAATCTCATTTGATTTGTGTAAGGGCTGTGATACTGCCCGGGTGCCTAAACCGAAGCAGGCGGTTTGCTTAGGGGGCAACACTCCGAGCTTTTGACCTAAAGGTATGATCCACAAGGCAGTGGAGCATCGTAGGGAGATGCAGTCCCATGGTAGCCGGTGACCGACGATTGATTCATACTCCACTTGTTCCTTCAGGATACTGAAGCCCATGAACACCATTGGTTAGAAATCAGGGTTTTCCAACTTCCCTAAGTGGACTCACCGTGTCCAGCAACCCCGGTAAAGCGTCGGACATTCGCTTTTCGTCCTTTCAATTTCGTAAACAACAGTAATGCCACGACAAGGCAGTGAGTAGGACTTCCCTGACAGAGGCTATATATTCGCTGGTCATGTGAGAGCATTTCGAGAGGGAGAGCGGACTCTCCTCACTCTCGGCCGTACCAGGGCATTTGGGGGCATTATTGTTATATCCTGGTAAGATAGATATATTATACACTTTTGTGTAGTAGTTTCGTGAACAATTTAAATCCACAAACAACTTTAGTGACATAACATCCTTTCAAAATGTGCGGATAACAAAGAACAAATCGACAACATTCCCATGAATTGTTTGGCACTTTTTATCAGAATCTAATCTAACCTCTTTTAATTAATGATAATGATTATAATAGAGAAAAAGGTAAACCTTGATTCAAAAGTACTATTTGTATTTAATTCATTTTGGATAGATTAATTCAAAGGTTAAGATATTAAAATGAATATAGCGTCAGAGGATGATGACAATATATTATAAATTAAGCAAACCTAATCTTCAAATAAGTGATTCACGGTTACTGAGATCATTAAGAAAATTGAAAATCATAAATTCAATATTTATAATATCTAGGTGTCAACTACATTTTAATTCGTTGTATTTACTTAGTCAATGTTGATTGATCATGCAAAACAATCATAAATATTACTTATGTAATATTCTATTACTTAAAAATATATATATTTATATATCAAAATTATAAACAGATTCACTTTTTCGGAGTTATACTTTAAATAATAGAAATGACAATAAAAATGTTAGAATTTCTCAATCACGTTTACAAAAGGAAATACACATAGATATAGAATTATCATAATCAGATAGAGGTTCCATACAGCTAATTCCAAAGCGAACAATTTCGCAGTAGTATCACATTTATGCAATTAAAATAAACGTACTGTAAGGGGTCATGTAGTGAACGGAAACACGAGTGGGGACTATACAGAATATTTCATTACAATATGAGAACCATATAATGAACAGTTAATTTGCAAAATAACAACCAATTGTCTCAATTTGACTGTTTCTTCTGCAAATATCCGTCCATAGTCTCCGATTACAATTGTTCATGCACTTTCGTACCAATTGTGTGCCATTTTCGTTCTCTCCTTATCGATCTTCTACTGAAATACATTCAATGCCCGACCATCACCATATACTATTTATGGGGATATCAGTAACCCACACCACAGTGGTCGTATTAATTTTCAAAAATACAGGGACAGTAGCAGATAAGTAGTAGTATTGTTGTGAACAAGAACACGAGCAGGAACAATCGAATGTATTTAAGCACCAATTACAGACTGTCTTACCAAAATCTGATAACCATACAGCAAACAAATAATTTGCAAAATAGCAATCAATTGTTGCAATCTTGACTATTCCTTCGGCAAACATCATTGTTCATGCATTTTCATACTAATTCCGCTTCGTTGCTGTTCTTTCCTTATCGATCTTCCTCCAAAATACATTCAATGCCTGACCATTCCCATATACTACTTATGTTGATACAAGCAACCCACACCACAGTAATAGTAGCTATTAATTTCATAACGGTGATTTTGGCAGTCATAGAGTATCACTTATCTTCATCAGTTTTCCAATCTTAGTTCCTTTTCTCATTAAAGGCAACTCAGTGATGAGGATACTGAAATAAATGCGGAACTTATATTTCTGTATAAATAACCTAGTAATAAAGCTTAATATCGGTTTAAACTTATGTATAGAAAGTTGTTTTACAATTTTTTCCCCAAATAATTTGCTATTTTAATAAATTTAAAATGTTTTCATGGAGAGAGTTAAATTAAGATTGTTATCAGAATCTTTATCAGTAGTAATAATATTTTTAATCAATATTTAGAAATGAAAGTGGGAAACTTCGATTAATTCAACTGTTCATAGTTCATCATTGAAAAAGCGTCTTAAAAAACCTTACAAAAACTCACTCTGCACGATTTGATTTAGATTATTTAAGGATATACGTAGAGTATCGTGTAAAACTGTGCCAGTCAAAATATTTCAGCCTCCAACGATATATTTAAGATACCGCGCCGATGCCCTAAATTTCCACCAAAGCTCAATAAAAAGAGAATGCAATAAGGGTTACTATGTAGTAACAACAAAAATTGAATTTAAAGCTACCTAACTACGATAGACTATCTTGTTCCATAAAAGTAGTATTTTCTGTGATTGATCGTAATAACAGCTCTATGATGTGTTTAATGAATTGAAAGTGATAAAAATAAGTATTTGATTACATGTGAACTAAGTGTAGTTTTTTACATACTAAGACACATTTTATGTTAGGTTGCAATATGATGACTCAAATTGGACAAGTAAATAAGTAGAGACAATCATAGACTAATGTACGATAAACGTGAAACAATAACAATAGAATAGAAATTCTGAATTTTTAACTTGGAAGCAGAAACCGTTTTAGCTCTTTACAATGAATTTCCCCGTTAGGTGATATCCGTTACCAAATCAATGGAAAACGGTCAGTACTGCAAGTAAGGATATGCCTCAGTATGGAATCCAAAACTAAGACAAAATGATCAAGTATTAGGTCATTCTTTTCATTAGTAGACCAGCTTACAATAAATTTTTACAACATTTGAAAACGAACTAACTGAAACAAGAATTATGTAGTTTAGTGATATAGTTTTAATAGTTAAAGAACAGTTTAGATTGTATCCAATCAATGTACTGAGAATGGATATTTGGCATGTTAACGAAATTCTCAGCTTTACATTGACAACTAATCATTTATTTTACAATTCTATATCAACATTTTATGCTCAAATCTAAACAAGTTTTCCTACATTAATTGAGTCTTTGGGAATCTATATACAACTATAGATCTTGGTAATATTGATTTATGTTGAATTTGTTCCTAAATATTCAGTTTACAAATAACTACCATAATATGATTTTGATTTTTCTCAAGGAAATCAGGACTGTAGCAAGAGAATTTATTATCTTAATCTATCGTCTTATTTCATTACGATTACTTTGGTAATTTTTTACATTTTATATTCTATCATGAATTCATATTTACTACGAAAAAAATAGAGAGGTAATCAGTGTATACAATATTACCCTGTAACAGTCAGATATATTTATACATTACAAAACAATGGAATGTGTATGAGGCGAAAAGAATCATCTATCCACTTGGTATGTCATAAAGTCAATCAAAAGTGGATTGTACGAATATACATGTAAATACACAATACTTGATGATGGTATTTACAAATATGATTGAATCGAAGAAAATAAAAGAAAATGCCATAATATTAAAATTACAACATCGGCCTAGAATACACTTGTCTATGGTACGTGAAAAAAAAAGAAACTACATATAGATATATGCACAATTACATACAAAACTATACATAATATATGACTGTATTTTGTTTCTTCTTTCAGCATACAATCATAATTAATTTAATTTATTGTAATCCAAGTATAATTATATATGATGTATAGAGTATTTTTTTATAAACTGATGCAGTAATCATAGTACCAGTGGTATACATCCTAAGTGAAAGGTTACTTTACATTTCCCAAATAGAAAGTAAATATACACCTACATAGATATATACATACAATTATACATTGTAAAGAAATGATTCATTTAATTTGTATAATTCACTTCTATGTTTACTTTCTAATCACTCTCACTTCACGGTAATTATTGTAATATTGGCTTCGGGATAATAATAATAATCTGTAAAGATATTCATCTATTCCCTATACTAACTAATCATTTACATTAAGGATTTCTAACACATTTAGGTCAATTAATTATACCATTAAAAAACCTACCATACTACTAAATAATTTTAATAAAATTTTACCATAGAAACAAGAAAATAATAATGTACTATAAGTTTATTAGCAGAAATATGTAAAATAAATCAAAGAATTTTGTAATGTTTACTAAATCGTTAGATTATTACTTCAGTATGTTTCATAAATGAATATCTATAATGATAATAATAATAATAATAATAATAGTAATAATAATAATAGTAATAATAATAATAAAGCAAACTACTTCATTCTTGGGAAGCATCATTGATAAACAAGGAAGATCTGATGCAGATGTAAAGGCGAGGATTGGCAAAGCAAGGACAGCATTTCTACAATTGAAGAACATCTGGAACTCAAAACAACTGTCAACTAACTTCAAAGTGAGAATCTTCAATACGAACGTCAAGACAGTTCTACTGTACGAAGCTGAAATGTGGAGAACTACTACATCCATCGTCAAGAAGGCTCAAGTATTTATAAACAGTTGTTTACGCAAAATACTCAAAATTCACTGGCCGGATACTATCAGCAACAGCGTTTTATGGGAGAGGACAAACTAGGTTCCAGATGAAGAGGAAATTAGGAAAAGACGTTGGAAGTGGATAGGACATACACTGAGGAAATCACCAAACTGAATCACGATGCAAGCCCTAACATGGAATCCGGAAGGGAAGCGGAAAAGAGGAAGGCCAAAGAACACATTACACCGAGAAGTAGAAGCAGATATGAAAAGGATGAATGTTAACTGGAAAGGATTGCCCAGGACAGGGTTGAATGGATAGTACAGATAGGCGGCCTATGCTCCTTGACGAGGGGGTAACAGCGTAAGTAAGCAAGTAAACTACTTCATTGTGATTCACAGCATAATTTATATTTGTGATCGGTCTTACATTTCAGATTTGATTTAGAATACATGTTGTTTTTTATCTTCCTTTAAATTCATAAACAGAGTACTATTTTATACTTTTCATTCATTGATTTCATCAGGTTTCTTCTCAATTACATACTTTAAAATCACTTTCATTTAATATTATTTTTTTAATCATCGTACTTATCATTTCTTTAAATTCCTCTTCCTAATGTACTGTAAAGAATTCATGATCTATATGATAGACCGACTTTAATTAGACAACTACTGAAAATCAAAGAATTAGTGGATAGTTATTTAATCTTAGTATATTGAAAAGATTAATGACAACTTGGACCAACAGACAGTTTTGAAAAATTCTATATTGCTTATAATAAGCTGATTGAATGATTTATTATAATCATACCTTGTAAATGTACACAGAAATATTTAAAATATTTTGATAGGGTATGTACTTCAGATTTTCGTAAAAGCCAAAGGGATATTGAAATTCTGAAACAAATAAGTAAATTAAATTCACTTGGTATTGTTTGGTTGAAACTTCCTATTGACGTTTAGGACTGCAGTTGATCAGTCTCTTATTGGCCAACCAAACAATACCAAGTGAATTTAAACTTCACCTCATGGCACAAGCAGGTGGCTATCATGTCTCAGTAGCTAAGTGGATAAAGCGATGAAATTTGAAGCGAACGGTACTGGACTTGAGTCCCAGAGTGAACATCAACTCTGAGATGCAAGTACATCCAGCTGACGAGTCCTAAACAGGACGAAACGCGCGTCCTGGATTTCACTGCTAGCCACTATGCATCTTTGCTTATAATAAGTAAGTTGTTTTTTTCTAACTTTAAAAATATCAGTAATAGTATACTTTTTACTTTCGATCAATATTCTTTTAACTAAGTTATTATTTCAAAAAATCAACTTTTTATTTCTATCTTTGGATAAATACATTACTGAATGATAGGATTGTCATTAGTTTAATGCTTATATAAATATATCTAATGTGTTTTCTTTTTCAATAATTGACTTAAAATCTACAATAAACATAATGCATATATTCATCCTTTTATCATTATACTAATAAGGAGATAGTTAAGTATGTTGACAAGCCTGTTTCAATTGAATTTCCACCATATTCATAAAATGTTAACAATAGTAGTATGTTAATGCTTACATTTAACGGTAAGTGACTTTAACGGATATGGATAGGATAATTAAATAAATAAATGCGTTCTTCTAATTCATTATTTCATAACTATGGTTGACATGATTGTAAACGTTATTTAAGATAATTAAATGATAGTTTTATACATAGATTTCAACTTGTGTAATCACTTTGGGAGGGGGAATTACTATGAACCATACACCTACTGATAGTGAAAATACTGATCCCAATATATTGCTGCTTACCCCTCTTTCAATACATATATACATTTATCTGTTACAGTGACCAGTCTCCTTAATTCTTCAATATTGTACATACTCGGAAATAAGTATTTTCATTCAGTTGTTTATTGAAAATCAGTTAGACATAACTGATCCATTATGATTTAATGTATCACTTTGAATTGTGACAGTGCTGTAGTTGATCAGCTGACCGGTGTCAATGTAATGTATATTACGTAACAATTAAATAAATTGGGGATTATGTAGAGAGGTTTTGTGAAAATTTTTAAGTTTTCATAGTTTAAAATACGGACTGATCTTTTCTAGACCACCACCAAAAACAACAAGAGACTTGATAGCTGTTTTATCCTAATATGGAACTTTTTGATCTCCTGTGAGGTCGTGAGTGTCTATTGAAGAGGGTCCCATACTATAACGAAACAGTTGTCTACTGTTTTCTAGTTTTCAATGATTTTCTAATTAATATTAGTCTATGATGTAAATTATAAACTGGGAATTCACAAAAGAATTAAATCGACCTTAAACTAAAGCAAACGTATAGTGTACAGTCAAGCATCTGATAAACAAACCTCCGTAAATTTAAACCGTAAAACTTTACAGATACTACGAATCACTAGCAGTTATTTTTCTATTCTCTCAACGAGATATCTTAGTTACTTACTTAGTCAATCGATCAAATCGGAGAATTGAACACCAAAACAAAGTCAATGATTTATAATTAACTGATAAAATAGATGATTAATCAAACTTCTGTCAATTTTACTATTTTTGATTCAAATATTTATTCATTCTATTATTATCAACCAAATGAATTTTGAAAACGGTAACATTGATCAGATTAACTCAATAACCTTTAGTTTGTTTCTATCACCTAAGTTTTTTTATGAAACCTCCATACATATCAAAATAAATTCATTCATTTTTTTGGTTTGTATACTCACTGTATTCATATGCTGACATATTCATATAATTTCATTTATTCCTTTCAATAAATTTTTCAATGATTATGGATAAAATTAGTGGTTACATACTACTGAAAAATTTTATGGCAGATATATAATTTTTTTGTCAAAAAAATGTAAACTTTAAATAGCTAACAAAATTAAATTATGACATTTTGATAATGTTGAGACAGTAAATATAGGGCACAGGAAGTAATCTAGGTTATAATTTTAACTTATGTATTGTTGTAAGTAATTGAAAAGATGTAACATTCATAAAAATTGAAATGAGGTTATGTTTTATTATAATGACCAGGAAAATTCATGTTAGGTGATCGTTTCCCTTGCATATCCATTCGCCAAATGTTGTTTTGAATTTTAAAAAAAGAATAAGAAACACCCTTTATTTCACAGGAGTTCTTCCTATTTAAAAAGGTGAATAATAATTAATTTACTAAAATGAACAATGTGAAAAAAAACTGTAACCTTAAATTGGGTATGACTGAAAATCAGTGCAGTTGTTTGACGTGGTCACTAATGAATAATTTCCAGAGGAATTCCTTGATGGTGTAATTGAAAAAACACCATTGAAGTCATGAAACAGTAACCTGTAGAATTGAATTTTGATTTACTTTTTAATGTTTTAAATTGACGAATGTTGTAAAAGATGACTGTTGGATCTCGATTCACATGTAGAACAGTATCGTGCGAAACATGAAACCTACAATTTCTGTGTCCCATCTCCAGTTCAGTTAAGAATCCAGATTGTTGATAAGTTGAAATTTAGGATACAACTACTCTTTTGTTTCTAATAGTTTTCACTGGTTCACTACTTGATGTCAATTTATTCAGGAATGTACCTTCGGAAAAATATTTGTCTGCCTAATCGCATGTTATTTTAAATCAGACAAACTGAAGTAAATTTTATACCGCTCAGTTAAATGTCGAGACTATACTTTTACCATTAAGGGTTTGGTAGCTAGACAGCATTCTTTATCATAATATAAGACGTTAAACGGTGTATTACATGAAAATACATCTTATTATTCAGTTATACCTTGTAAATCTACTTTTCATATTAAATGGAATTGATATCCATAAACATTTCACGTACAGTCTTTTCTTTATTCTCTTTAACTTCAATCATCTGAAGCTGTTCATTTTCATGAATATATTGATTAACGGTGTAGAATAATTTATGCGATCTAATAACAAGGACTATATATCCCCGTTTCGTAATATTTTAGCTGCCAATCAATTCAAGAAACTTAAAATATAACAGTATAATTATTTCAAGTACGGTATTTCCAACCAATTATTGATTATTATATTTAAAACATCAACATAAATGTTTATAGTTGAAATCATGAGTCAATTGAAGCTAGATCACCATGGATAACCTGCGATCCCGCCCCAAGAGATTCGAACCCAGTACCTACCAGTCTCGCGCCAGAGCACTTGACCGACAGACCACTGAGCCGGCATCTAACGGTGTTAATGTCTAACTTCAACCAATCCACGGGATCGTGGATGCGTACCGCTGAGAAGTCCCACAATAAGACGAAACGGCCGTCCAGTGCTTCCAGGTTTTCCATGGTGGTCTAGCTCTAATTGACTTATGATTTCAACAATGAAAATACTGAAATCTCCACAAAACCCCTTCTGATAAATGTTTATTAAAACATGGTTTAGATTGTAGGTTTTAATATATAATACCATTTACATATACAAAATATAATTAAAATGATAACTTAAAATACTTAAAATGATGATGGTATCATGTATAATATGTCAAATACAACTGTAATTTATGAGTAGCGAAAGTTAAAACATAAATAGAAAAGGACTACCTAATATCATATAAGAACTTTCGTCTAAATTAGAGTGAATAGTTTCACAGTATTTGAGCGCCGAGTTGATGTAAGACATTAAAAATAGGAATAATATATATATTTGTCAAATCTCAGTGAATGAATATGAAGTAAATCCAACATTTCTCCTGGCAATCTAGGTTCAAGCTTTTTCAAAGAAATATTTCCTTTTTTTATTAACAAATGTTTTCAGTTATCCTGTGAATTAATCTTTTTTCTTGACATGTAACAATTTCAAATGTTAGATATACTTCTATCACAATGATAAAATGAGGTTAATACATGTTGGCCAGAATATCCTTTATACTATAAAACCAATATAAACGAAAATAGTATCATAAACATGTGCATACAGAAGGAAAAAAAGAAGTTTTTTTTTAAAATGAAAGTGTTATCAAGTGAATAATGATTATTGTAGGCCATGAATAAAAAGAAAAAACTTTATGGAAAGTGAAATAATGTTTCTTTTATTTTTCTTTTCTGTTTGACCTTAATTTTATTTTTATAACTTACACTGGTATAAAGATTTATATAGGCAAAGTTTTCTTTTTTGAATAGATTATACAACAAACAGAAACCAGGTCAAATAAATATTTAAAAGCTAGTTTTCCTACTTTGTTGGTGGATTTATCTGATTATCTTAATCAATATAATGATAAATTACTAAGTTAGATAATCATTGAAAATCTGGAAGTACTCGACAGCTGTTTCGTTTTCACATGCTTAATAGCGATTATATTTCAGATAAAATTTCAGGAGTTCTACTGGGAAGTCATGACAAGTGGATCTCAAACTTTTCGCGTTTAAGGAAGCTATCATAGACTGAATGAATTAAGACTTGTACACCGCTGAATCCAGCTCATCAGTCTAGAGTTTTGGAGTCTGAGCTCAAGATCGAAGGCCCTGAGTTTGATCCTCAGTGGCGAGGTCGTGACTGCGCACTACTAAGCTGTCCCATATTAAAATAAAACAGCTGTCAAATGCTTCCAGCTTTTGGAAGTTGTTTAACTTGGATTGGTTCGTGACCACAGCGACATTCAAAGACCTTCAAAACCCCGTACTGATAATTATAACTGTAAAACATTTTATGGTGATTTCCGAAGTATTTTTGAAAATGTCTTTCTTATGGATTTTGAATGTATTTACTCTTTGTAACTTTGATGATCTCACTTTCTAATAAAAAAAACAGTAGACTGATAAATTATTAACAACAAAACTGTTTAGTTGCCAGTACTTGATACACCAAATACTATAATATTCGCCTTACTAAATAATAAACTTAGTACTGCTTGAATACGCTTAAAAATTATATGATCAGGACATCTGGAGTACAGTTAGATACCCTGACAATTTCTCTAATCTGACTTTATTAAAAGTTTTTATAACTTGTAATATAGTGCAAGTTATTTCCTAGTAACTTACATGCTACTGTAATGTTACAAAATAAAACAGGCTCAAAAATCTAAGACTTCTGTGGAGAGATCCTAGACAATTTTGTAATTTGTAGGCATTTGGAGTTTTGGGATCACTTTCAGGTTAAACGTACCGATAAATTTGTGTATAATTAAAATTGGTTAGGTGTATGAATGACAGCTTCCAGTATATTAATTAGGAATATTCAAACACTGTGTGGTGGCAGTCAATGTTAGACAACTTAGAAAGTATAAATAAATAATATATTTGTAATATCCCAATGAGTATAAAAATTAGATTTTCTGACGTTTCGTGACTCGGTGTAAACCACTTCTTCAGAGAATAAATAACCAAATTAAATTAGAATGTAGCCAGAAAACAGTCGTTTGGTAAAACAAGAGTTTATTTCAACTGTTCTTAAATAATAAATTCATAAACTTGCTACGTAAGACACTACATTCGATAGATTTTAACTAATATTTTCTTTTTGTATTATTTTCTATTTCAGATTGTCAGCACCTTATCAAGGGGATGTCCAACTCATGGTCCACACTTGATTTTACATCATGACGAACATAGTAATTTTTCAACACCGACAAGAATTTACGCTGTCAGCTCGTTATTAGAATCATTTGGTACTTTTACAACAACTATAACAACATCAACGACTTCCACTACTACAAAAATACTAACTGATCAAACACAAACTGCATATGAATTAAGATTAGAACCAATTTTATCTGATGTTACATTAACATCAACAACGTCGACCACAGATGATGATGGTCCCGGTGTTGAGAACGGTGATAATGAACATCGGATAGATAATACAGAAACAATCTCATGGATTCCGGTTTCAATACTTACTGAAAATGTTACTACACCTATTCCTCACTCAGACATAATTTATAATGAGAATGATTGACTCAGTGACAATGAATTAACACTAGATAAGTACGGATCATTATAGTACGTATTGTTAGTAATATTTAATGATCTATTTTTGCAATTCCCAAGCGGTAATTATTCCTCAGTTTATAGAAATAGAGTTTCAAAATTATTTGAACAAAGTTTCATTATATGAGCACTTACATATAAATATCCAGTAAGGAATGATTTCATCACTGATGGGGGACAAAAAGCTTTGAAATAAATTCCATTCTATATGGAAGCTACTTCCAGAGAAATCATTATGAAGAAAAAACTGTGGGAAGAAAACTGCCCCTAGATTTATATATACATATACGGTAGTTCCTCATTTTTTTAAAAATAAAAGCAGTATTTTTTGATCATTTCATATGATGTGATGTAAATTATCTTATTATGAAAAAATGATATTTTGAAAAATATTATCGTTTTGTGAATTGAGTAGTAGTGCAAAGGAAGCACGCGATAAATAAATGTTTACTTTACCAAGAGAGTCTTAAACATTCGAATTTCATAGACAACTAATTTTATCAAATGGCACTTTTACAGTATATTTGGTTTATTGATAATTTTACGAACGAACGAACCAATTGACTGATAGAAGAATCAACCAGTTTGTATGTTTAATGAATACACCGGTACGATAGTATATTGTCCTAACTTTCCCAAATAATTTAATCGACATATGAATTCAACTATTAAATTAACGAAATCTCAAAACCTTCTTTTCTGATAATTTTCCAAATAAAACAAATTTGGGTAAGAGTCAGTAGTTTTTCCATTAAAATCTTTACTACTTAGTTATAATCCTTACACTAATTGTCTACTCCTTAGCTATAGTTAACATTTTTCGCTTAAGTTGTAATCTAATTTCTAGTCTCAATGTTCTGATATTGTGATGTACCTTATTTGATATTAGTTGGTTAGGACCAACTAGAAGGAAGTTCTTAAATTATACTTATTGCTTGGTGGCACTCATCAGCAATGTATATACGCAAACTTTAGGGAACTAATGAAACTCAAACCTACGTCGCTAACTATCATTATCAGAGGAAATAACATAGGGATCTTCAGACTGTGAATGACCTGTAAGACAGAAGTATCTTTACTAACAACAATGACGATTCTCTGTGACTGAGTTTCTATAAGCCTTTTCTTTAACTATAAAATTAAACAACTACTATCTATTCATATTTATTCCGTGGTAATATCCTTCACATATAATTATTCACCTACAGTAAGGTGCGCGAAATTTTCCTCTTAATATTTCTTCACGTCAATTGAAAGTCAATTTTTCATCTATTACTGACTCTCATGATAATACAAAATATTTAATAAAAAGATCTAAGCAGATTTTAGTGTTGTTGAGCTATTTGAGTTATATTGCTCAGTTGAGTAGCTTTCATCTTTATTCTGGGCTACAGCTTCTGTACTTACTTCATCTAGAAGTGATCTTCTTAGTCGTAGCACGAGTCTTAAATCAGATTATTCTGATGGGCCTTATTGTTATTCGTTTTCGTCTCAGGTTTCATTAACTTCAGTCGTCCCTATATTTTGTTCTGTAGACCTTAGACCAGGTTGTTGCTTGACTCGCCTTTACATGAGGTAAACATCAATGACGTTATCCAGAACGAGGATGAAAGCTAAACAACTGGATCATCTAGCTCAGAGAACTTGACACCATCAAAACCGTCCACCTAAGCTTTAAATTTTCTCCATCATTTCAAAAATAAGTAGTATGATTCTGTATTACTTTATTTTGTGGGAAGTAGTTATTAAGCATCTTCATGGATTACTTACTGAGTGAAACAAAATTCTAATAAAGACCTAATAACCATTAATTTTCTTTTTCGCCTTTGTACTTTAAATAAAGATTTCCATGTTTATGGAAAAGTCTGTTGAGAAAAAAATGAGATAAAATAATATGCATAGTGAAAATTTCACCACAGACATATCAAATTCACTGCATAATATTTGGTTTGTTCTTATATGAATTCACATTATAGGACTCACCGATTATTATACCTTAGTCATCAATGAAGCCTTTTAAGTAATCCTATTAAAATATCGAGGGGATAATCTAAGTTCAATGAAATGCTGATCGATTTGTTTGTTGTCATAAGCTAGATGAATATAACATACATTGCATAGTTAATCTAAAAAAGAAAAGATATGACACTTAATGAGACCAAATGTTGTGAAATAAAATACTAAAAACCTACATATATATACCCTAAAAGTAGTCATTTATTCAGATTAAATAGTAAATTGGTGAGGTCCGAAGAGACGTGTATTTGTGTCTAGGAAATAAATACCAAACTCTAAGGTAATGCAACTCGCAAGTGTAACAGCTTGATACTAAGAAGCTAAACTGTGTCCACTTACCATTTTAATTGTAAAATGAACATTTTATTTAAATCCCTTCCAGTTAATAATATTATTTTATGCTAGTGCTACTTAGTTGATTGCGATTTCATCCGCTTCCAAACAGATCTTTTGATTTATTATGTGATCTTGCCTAATTCTTAAAGCTTAAGTAGTTCGATTCAAAGTTTCTGTGATTATTTAGTAACTAATTAACTTACTAGTTTTAATCATTCCGGTCTCATCCTATAAGAAGTTTGAGTAAATGAGTCAAATATCGTGGATTATAATATAATCTGGTTGCCTGGTTATTAACAGAATCAATAACTCGGAAAGAGTTCAAATTTATTTTACAATAACAACAACAGGAATGCTAAATAGTCTAGTTTAAAATGATTAAGGTGATGATATAGAAAATGTTGGTTTATTCCCATTAAACATCGTTATTAAACTTTTTGTACTTACTAACCTTCATTTAACTTAGGTTGTTATTGTCTAAAAACACTTAAGAATCCAGAAGATGATTCTGTTACTTATACATCATTAGTTAGTCGACTGTCAGGGAAGTTCGATTTGCATTCACTTATGGATGAATAAGTTTCGTGTCTTATTTATGCATCTGGGCTTCATTCATCACCTTACTCGTATATTCATACATGAATTTTAGGTTATAATGTGTAGGATCCATAGATAACATTTTGGGAGTTTACTAATGAGGGTTACCTCATTATTAACCATAAACATAATGCTAAGATGATGACGTTTTAAAAGCGTTTACCTAGTGCTCAAAATCCTGTTTCGTTTGAAGCATGAGAAGTGTCCTATCATTTCTCTAAACCCCTCACTGGCTACTGAGACCATGAGACGTGACTGATGCTTGTTTAACAACTATAACTGTACAAACGGTGGTGAGATCAGTCATAAAATGAATTCTGCGAACGTCCCAAGGCCCCATCATATCGCCATTTGCGTACTTCTAATTGCCGAGTATCCAAAAAATGAATCCTATTTTGCAACCACAACTAACCTCAAGTCCAGATGTAATTTCGTATCGACTAATGTATATTCTAGTATTGTCACTTCATCGTTGGATAATGAGTCTGATGTTACTTTGATTCCTTGTAGCACTTAACATGAACTATACCAGCCAGGTATATATCCTGAGACGGATTGTGTAAAGACTGCTTCTGGTGGTTTGGTCAAAATTATCGGGTTAACCAAGTGTTTTATTCGATTTGATGTTCTGGAAAATAAATCCAAATATTTATTTCCCCGATGAGCTACACGGTTTACCGGGTCTTGATTGGATAATTGAGTTAAATATGTGTGAGCAACCATTTAATTTTATCAGTGATCCAGTTTCCAGTTCAGTCTTGTCCAAGACCTCATATTTCCACACGAGTGATAAACTTCAGTAGATGTTCTTCAGTTTTTTTAGGAATAATATTGCTCACTATACAGATGTACGTTTAGAATGAAATGTAAGATTGATTTGTTTTATGAAAACGTTCTGTATGCAGCCGAATCATTAGTAGACAAAGAGTTCAACATATTTAAAGAATTAAATACCTTCCATTCGTCTAATTCTTCATGAGAAGCGCTTATTTTGATGAGAGAAAAATCAGGTGACTCAAAACGACTAGGCGTCGATTTTTCGACTAGACTGAATTATACTCAAGAAATATATTGTTATCAACTCCCATCTCCAGATGATATTTTAGAACTAAATGAAGGTAGCTTCTATGTGCAGGTTGATCTAGCTAATGTATACATGCGGGTAGCAGTAACAAAGACCGCTGATAATAGATAACAATTAATAAATTCCAAGGTTCTGTTTTTGTACACTCCTACTGCATTTCGTCAGGTCAGCTCACGCTATATTTCAGCAAACTATATATATATTATAATTGCTAACATTAAAGGTGTTCTTGGTCACAAGAGCCACATCGTTCTTTCTGGATTAACCTGAGGAGATTCGTTAGATCGTTTGTACAGGGTACTTTGTCATATAGTTTAAAAGTGAAATATTAAAAACGTAAGTTTATAAAAAAATTGACCAAGTATTTGGTATTTATTGTCGATCACTGTCTTAGAATTAAGGAAAGAATTTTACGAATTATTCAACAAGTCTTAAATTTGGATTTTATTTGTAAAGGTATTGGTCCATAAGTTGCATTGCCGATCTTACGGTGAATTATTTTCTCTCTGAAGATCGCTGGTATCGTTTAATAGCTTCGTAGCGAACACATATTTGCTCATAGATTTTATTCATCATTTATTCTAAAAGAACGAGATTTTTTACAATCCTATAGACAGATTACATACCTAATCATTTCTTACAGAAAGTTATCCATGGAGAGTTGACCATAACTCATACGAATTCAAACTTTGAAGTGGTGAAGAAAGTATGCAGCTCAGGTGTTTTTAGTCAGATACAGTTCTTTGAGCTGAGTAGTTTAATTCCAAAGCTTGGCTATAATCATGGCATACGAGTCAATCTGTTATTCAATGGGGACATCTATGTAGTTTTGATTCATGGTCAGTTGAACAAAGCAACTAACGGTGACATAAGATAACAGAAGGATACTAAAATCTCTATGTATAACCAGTTGAAAACAACTTCATCAGAACAACCTGACATAATGTTTGTGGAATAATCAAAACGCTCACTTCCATTTGAAGTAGGCACTAATGATGCTATTCAGAACGAAAATGGGATTTTCTCAAATGAACTATCCACTGCAGAAAACTCAACATGACTAGAAACTTCAATTCAATAAGTATCAGACTCAAATATAAATATTTTGATAACATGGAATTGCATTTAACAAAAAAGAAACTGCAGATAAAGGGATTTTATTTAGTCGCCTTATATTTAATGGAAAGTTAAATAACCTCCCTAATCTAGTCAAAATTAAAAAAACAGAAACTTTTGCTCAATTTTCATAAATTTAACCGAAAAGATTAACCGTTACATTAAAAAATTTTAATATATGATACAATTTATCTATTAAGTCTGGAAAAAAAACAGAAATAATCTCTCCATATTTGCTTTAATTGGAAATGAAATATATTCACTCGCAACTAGTCTTGAATGTAACCGCGTTGATATACTCTTGCAGCAAGAAGTTCAACTACTTTCTTAATATCGGTTCTTTGATGATAACAAAGATGTCGACCTCTAAGAAGTACACCATTATTTCAAATCAGATGATGACTATCATTTCAATAGGTATTCCAAAAGAATTTCCTCTACACTTAGGTGTCACTCAACTATTTCCACAATGTTCATTATGTACACACCGTTCCATACACTCAGTATAATACAAAACCAGATTATTTAAACGAATACACTAAGGACTAGTAATGGTGTTTATTTAGTAGATTATTTGCATTCATTTCCGATTTTTTATAATTTGTTTCTGCATGATATTGCAATGGAGACCTAAATGAATTAGACAGTTCACCAGAATTAAGGATTAGATCCGAAATTGTCTAACCAAGCTCATTTCAAGATTCTCTAGACACTGAAAAACGCTTTTCACGAATTCAGGTGAGGATAGGCTGTAAATATTTCATGTAGATTTTGGTTACTTGTAAGTAGCTTAAGACAAATCACTAAATTATTGTGAATGTTGTAGTGGTACCAGTTGCAAAATGCCTTTATAGCAATCTTTTTCCAAGATCGATTTTAAGCATGCAATTAATCGCAAACTTCTAATGTCGCTCACCAGAACCAGTTGAGTAGACTCCATAACCTTGATATCCTCTCTTTTACCTGCCAAATCTGCTCACTAACGATATACATGGACTGACCCAACTAGGTACTAATTAGACACTTAGTATTAACCACTATAATCTTGTCTAAGCATAAATTGCACTAGGACCACTAATCTAAGTGACTCGACTTCACGGAGCACTATTTTTATGTTAGATAGTTAGAGTTAATCGGTAAGAAGACCTGAATCAACATTCTTTACTAGTTGGCAATCATTATTAAGAAGTGTCTGTTATCTTAGGGAAATTTATTTCCTCCGAGGGATTCTAACACCTAATGTGAAAAAGTCATTATAGGCCATTTTTGCCGTAAGCTCCATTAGATTCACAAAGGCCAACGACTTCTCGCTGATAACCGTGATGATTATCTGCTGTGCATTCAAAGCATGATATTTGTAGATAACATTATATGTTCAGTGTTTACAGCCTAATTTTTAACAACTAATACGAGATAGTATGTAATTATGTTACAAAGTAAGTACGAAAATATACATTCATATTTATATTTATACATACTGAATAATATCTCTATTGGATACAGTTCCATTTATATGAATTTCATGAACAAAGGAGAGATTATACAGCTATCGTTAAACTCTGTTTACGCAATATTTAAAAATAGCCTGTGGTATCAACAATAACAGTGAACAGGTAAATACTGATTATATACAAATTTAAACAAATAAATTTATGACACTTGTTTTGACTGTTCTTTAACAGAATCAAAAAGCTGAAAACCATCTCCGTTTCGTATGTGTACACTAATAATAACATGAAGATGTGTATGAAAAGAAATGCAAAACGAAAAAATAAGTGTCTTATACTCTTTGAATTAAAATGAATGCTTCCGAAACAGAAATATGGGAATACGATCTTCTTTATATTCATACACGTCAGGATCGTTATATTTGTCGATATTATCAATTTTAATTGTTGTCTAGCAAACGACTAGTTGCAGGTCGAACTGAAATTAGAAAAAGTCATACAAAAATGCATACACAGTTCAATCTATAAACTAGGTTAAAACAAAGTTGAATTAGTGGAAATTTTATTCACAAAACTATCAACACAAATGATCTACAAGTTTGAAATATGCATCATCTACCGATGTAGGCTACAGACTTGAGTCCCACCCCACGTACTTCGGCTTGAACACATGGGTAGGATCACTAGCCTTCATAGCCAGTACGTCATTCAGTCAGTTACAATCAATGTAGAGCTTGACAACAAAGTGTTTTGCTTAAAGTTTCCGTAACACGCTACCACGAGATTAGATTAACAAGATAAATCGCGAAGAAGATCGAAATAATGTAGTAACATTGATACAAAGGAAGACTAACTATAGGAGATATGAATCGAAAGCAGAGAGTGAAAAAGTATGTATGAATGAATAGTGAAACTTAAAACATAAACAACGTTAATGTAACTGTACCATTGTGATTGATTTTGAGCTGCTACACAACATCTTCAACCAGTGATACGGCTATAATCATTATCTAATATAATAGCTCACGCCAACAGCTAATAACTTAATGGACTGACACCACATTTTGGTTTGGCTGCCCATAACTTCAGTTCAGCTTATTCCTACACGAACAATCACTCCCCATCAAGGAAGCCAATGGTAAAGCTCGCGTAAGGACAGAGAAGCCTGGTAGTCAGAGAGTGCTAATGAGCTGGAAGCAGCAGCTGCATCTGGTAACTGCCGGAAGCTCTTTCAACTTATCCGAGCCACTAGCAGCAAGAATTCACATGTGAGCGAAACAATCTGCGAAGATGACAGCATGCCAGTCACTAACATCCATCGACGTCTTGGACGATGAGCAGGATTCTTTGAAGGGAAGTTCAACCGGCCTGCTGCTCCGGCAACATCGACCAGACTATCCTGACCTCCATGGCCTGTGATGGCTGATCCGCCGAATGAGGCGGAAGTCCCCAAGGAACTCCAACTCTTGGAGCGCTACAAATCAACAGACCCAGATGACTTACCTCCGGCTCCTTTTAAAGATGCTCATGACTTTATGATTAAGGAACTGACAACGTCGTTTACAAACGTTTAGCAGTCAGAGTGTTCCAACATCATGGAATGAGTAGATAGTTGTCCCTACCTTTAAAAAGGGTTCACGTCGTTCCTGTAACAACTATTGGGGGATAAGTCTACTTCCGATTGCGTCCAAACTATTGGCTACTGTCACATTTGGTAGGTTGTTCAAAACCCGAGAAAGATTGACTCACGAAGAGTAGGCTGGTTTTCGTTCTGACCGAGGATGTATTGATCATAGCTTCACCCTCTGCCAAATGTTAGAACACCGTCATATTTATCACAGGTCAACAATCGTAGTGTTTCTTGACATTACGCCTACCTTCGATTCGTTCAAAAGGAATGTTCTCTGGGATTGTCTATCAAAGAACGGTGTGCCTGAGAAGTGTATTAACAACTGAAAAGCCGTATATACAAACACCTCTCCACTGTTCAATTCAAGCAGTGGGGTTAGACATGGTCACGTAATCTCACCACTTCTCTTCAACCTTGCCATCGATGACGTTCAGGAAACAGCTTTGATGGATGCAGGTAATGGTCATGTGAATCTGTTGCCTGGAGAAAGACTTCTCGACCTTCAGTATACAGATGATATTGTCTTACTGTGCGATAATGCCAAAGCCATGCAATCCGCACTTAATCAGTTGGTAATTAATGTCCGTAGGTATGGTATGTGCTTTGCACCTTAAAAGTGCAAAGTACTTTTACACCACTGGCAGGATCCTGATCTTGCACTCACTCTTGGTAACTGCATAAGTGCAGGTGGTGGCATGAGTGATGAGATCGATGCACGTACAGTGAAAGCTAGAGTGGCTTATGCCAATCTGGGTCATCTTTGGCGCCTTCGTGATGTTAGTCTGACTGTAAAAGGTCAGATCTACAGCGCGTCGGTGAAAGCAGTTTTGCTCTATGCTTTTCAAACCTGACCTCTCCGAGTTGAGGATGTTAGACGACTTCCGGTGTTTGATCATCGTTGTCTCCGTAGGAATACTAACACCCAGTAACAACATCATGTTAGTAATACACAGGTTCGGCATCGTGTGTCCGGGTGCAGAGACGATAATCCAATTGGTGTCATCATCTTGAAACATCGACTTTCGGTGGATTGGACATGTTCCACGAATGTCGTTCCAGAGAATTCCATGTCGTGCATGATTTTCTGACGTTGGGACTGGTTGGAAAAAGCGGAGAGACTATCTGTGTATGATACGGTGTCGTGTGAAAGAAAGCTGTACAGGACTGGCTTCTGTTGGACCTTCATGACTCCCCAGTTGGGGTCCTAGAGATGGCTAGAGACGTTATCAGATATGGCTCAGAATAGAAGCTAGTGACGATCCTGCTGTAACTTTATTTTACTGTCGTCATAAAAAACGGACGTAATTTCTCTAACTGAAGGAATTCTTTCTGGTTGTGCCTTCCCGTTTCTCCTATTATTATTATTATTACACTAACATACATTAATCTGTAGTTGTTATTATTCCTCTTTTTTTTCTTATACGCATCCTACCTTCTTTTTATTTTCCCATTCTCATTGTTTTGTGCGGCGCATATATATTTGGTACCCCCTTGAACCAATATTTGTGTTCAAATAAATAAATAATAAGATTTGTCTCATTCTTCTACTTATAATAGTATTTTTTTCATCTCATTGTTAACTTTTATTATAAACCCTCCTTTCTAAAAACTTTACTGCACATTATTTACTAATTCTCAAAGAGTAATAACTAATTTATTTCCGCCAACTGTTAATATTATTCTCGTTTGAAATAGCCATGGGTTGTTTTTTCATATACAGGACAATAATTTAGCTCTTATTCACTTAGTTCAAAAACGAAATCTTTTATCTATATTGTTGACAATGTAAATAACATCCAGTCACCTGTTGTTTAAATGTTCTTAAACTCTTTGCAGTTATTGCATTCACTTCAATAATGTCTTGAAAATATATCCCATTTTTTAATTTAAAGCTCTTTGTGAATAATTCGATGATACAAACATAATCCTTGTAAGGATTTCACACTTATCAGTAAAAAGATATACAGTGAATTTAAGTAGGAAACTTTTTTACTTTAGCTCCAGCTTGACACTACATGTGTTTTAAAACTGTCTATGACTATATCACAAACTCAGGTAAACAAATATGAATGATCAATAAATTTGTTCGTTGATAATTTCAAACATGTAGACATACCTATGGCCTAAGTAATATATAATCCGTCTTCGAAGTATACTGTAGATAACATTTGCAGAGTATTATTCATACGTAAGGGTTTGAGTTTTCATATTGTTAGTATTATGCACTGCAGTTGACCGGTCTTTATTGACACATGTGAATTCTGAGCGGATTACCTCAATACTGGCCTTAAGTTATAAGTTTTAGTAAAATTGGATTGCAGCTAGCAATGGGATCCACAACACGCGTTCCATTAAAATTGGGACTAGTCAGCTGAATGTATCTGAAGCTTAGTGTTGATGTATGTACTTAGAATTGAATCCTATACCTTTCGCTTCAAACTTCATATCCGTTAAACAAAGTTGATGGTGATGTAGACTCAAAAGTTTAGCGAAGGACGCGCTAACGCTTGAAGTTATTCGGTCCGAGTTTTAGTGTAACGATCAACACTGAATGAAGGTGCAGACAGCTGACAAGTCTAAAACAGAACGAAAAGCTTGTTATGGATTCCACTGTAAGCCATATTTCACTTTTACCAGAACATTTTTGAACCTGATCAAAAACACAAATATGTTATTTTAATCATATAGACTTGGAGATTTTTCATAAAGTATTACAAGTCTAAATTACTTAATAAAGCTCTCAACCAATGTTTTAATTACCATTGATTATTGAAACAATGATTGAGAAAAGGATAACAAAATGTTACTGATAATGATTAAGACAATATACAAATCAAAATAACACTTTATGGGTATCAATACCAAGGTTGGACTTGATAGTTTCAAATAAATTGAACGTTGGGTAGAAAGTTAATAATGAATATATTTTTTGTTATATCCCAACGAGTAGAAAAATTGTATTTCTGACGTCTCACGACTTAATATTTACTCTGAAGAGACGGCTTACATTAAGTCATGAAACGTCAGAAGTACAATTTTTCCTTTCATTGGGATATAACAAAAAACGTAGTTACTATCAAAATAACAACTGTAATAAAAAAGGATTTCTAATATAATTTCCTTTTTTTACTGATTACTTACTTGATATCACCGCTTCACTTAATTGTCGCTTTATTGTTATACCTGTTTTCGTAGCTGAAATATTATTGATGCTATTATTAGTAGCAGTAGTAACATTAGTAGTAGAAGTGAATGAAGACGACGGGACAGATATATGACGTTTACAATCATTTTTTGAAGATTGAGAAATAAATGCAGATAAATTTGGTTTATTGATAGAAATTGTAGTTGAACTATTATTGTTAGTAGAGTTACTTTTAAAAGATTCCGTTTTATGATTGGATGATTCAATTACTCGAGGTGTTTGCATAAGTTGAATATTTCTAAGAGGAGTAACCTCTAAATTAGATGAGGTTGGACTTTTAACTTCATTAATTATTATAGGTTTATTCACAAACGTTCGAACAGTTGACCTAGTTCCAATTAATGGAGTTTGACGTAATTGCTACATTGAATTGAATTTACAAAAAAAAACGAAATAAACACATAAAATAAGGAGATTAGTTTGAAACAAGGATATCATTTAAATTTCAGTTTGTTTCATGGTTATTCTGATACTTAAAACAACTGTATCAAATAAATGTGAATAACAAGTATTTAAAATGAAATATTATAAATTAACATTAAATAATTGGAAGAAAGGGGATTAATAATAAAGTAATTATTCGAAAATCAAGCAGTTGCTACGTTGCATAATATATACAAAGAGGAAAAAGAGCTAACAGAATATTTTGATGAATGGTCAGTAATATAGTAGTTATGTAAGAATCAAGAGACGAATGTAGAGAATGAGCAAAATACAAAAAAGAAGGAACACGAAAACTGTTTACCAAAGTTCTGCTACAGACTCCGCTATAAGATGGCCAAGGTAGCGAGAGTGGTTGTATAAAGTTCTTTTGGATACAAAGGTTAGCATTGTGAACATGGATTGCGATGGCTTCAGCAATGTGCAAAAGACGAACTCGTAAACCATGCGGCAAATTCGATGGAATATGGTAGATAACCTTAAAAGCTTTATTCAGTTCAACCTGATGACCTGTGTCCACTAAGTGAGCGAGAATAGAACTCTTAATCACTTTTACCTGTCCTTTGTTCAGCCACAACGGATGGTACCCCCTACATAACTGGCTCCAAAGGAGCAGTTGAATTGGTAAATACACATGGATGGGGCAAATTCAGGCAATGTTTTTACTAACCGTTTTTATTGTGGGGCGGTTTTAGAAGACAGTACTCAGTTTGGCTGCATTAAATGTTTTCTGTACTGCCTTTCTTAATCTCTGTGTCACGATTTCTTCCGTAGCATCATTTAGGAGTTGTAATTTTAAGAACAATACCTACTTCGGAAAGGTAGGTACCACTGCCCTTCTTTTCGTCTCCTTCATGTGTTTGTCGATGAATTTTATTGGGTATCCATTCTTACTAAGCAAGTTACGAATACTAACCAATTCATCTAAAATAATGCCATCCGAGCAAATCATTCTAGCACGATGAGTCAGGATCTTTACCAAGTTTCTTTTGTATATGATTGGTACTGCACTATAGAAATGAGTGTCTTGTCTAAATGTAGACTTTCTATGTAACCCTCTTTTTAATGTTCCATCAGCAGTCAGAATTGAAATTTTCATTATTTACTTTATCCTATACTACTGTTCGGCATATATATATATATATATATATATTTCATATTTATTTCATATTTTTTATTCCTGAACTACTAAGAATGACGTCTTTCGTAGAAACGATTAGACACCGCGAAGTTGTGCTTGCTTTTAAAATTGCTTTAAATGAAGCCTGGTTCAACGGCATTACAGTAAGTGCTTAAATAAGATATTCGTATGAAAAATAAATCTTACAAGAAGATTAAGTTTTATTAACAAGCACGTCTACCCTTGCACCCCACGTATTTCTTTTTTCAACACTTAATTATATATATATATATATATATATATATATATAATGAACACCAACTTACTTTAATGCGCTTACTAACACTTTCCCCATCGTTGGATATAGATACAGCGGGAGTTGTTTTATCGGCAACAGTAGCAGCCGCTAATGCCATTACTTCATCACGAGAAAGCATGACCACACGTCTTCGTGTTTCGGGTGCAGGAGACTTAATTAGCAAAAAGAGAAACAACGGGATTCTTCACATTTAATCTTAAAATCATAAGGCTAGTTATGTGGTTTCCCAGTAATATCATAAAGTCGAAAAATAAATACAATATACAATATTACAATGCAACTGTCATACAATACTTAGAATATTCATCTTAGAAGTTGAATTTTATTGTTAGAAAATATTAAATATAATTTAACATAGTAATCAACCTGCTGAACTCATTCTTGAGTTATATATTTCTCTGTGAGTGCTAGTGATACCGCCTGTTCAAACTGATATACGTAAGGCTATGTTCGAAATTGTCAGAATACAACAGTTTTAAGAATAAGGATGGACCTATTGCAAAGATGCTTTCACACCAAGCTGTCCTAAAAGAATTTCGTTCACTCCTTCAGACACACATAGATTCCACATAAACAAGTGATGAGACCCTTCTTAATATCAAAAACTGAAGCTCGAACTGTCTGTGGATTCGAACATTATTGTGGTGAAGTGCAGTGTCCGAGTTTGGTTTTGATACATAATCTTCCTATGCAAGGGCCCAACTGACTAATAGAGCGATGAAGAATTTTATAGACAAAACCGAATCGGCTTTTATGTACTCATTCATACTTACACTCCTTCAGAAAGTCAAACCATTTTTTGTTGGACTGCTAGTTGTTTGTAACAGAAATAAGGAAACACTGGAAACCGTTGTTTATTCAATGAGTTAATGTTAATCTTTTGAGATCTATCCCATACATATTGAATACTCAAATCACTACTTCTTAAATGTAAGGTTTTGCTAACCTACATATATTTTAAAACTCACTAGATTTGAAGAAAGTTCAAATTTTTCAAACCTATCTTTCCATTTCGATTAGAAGTGTTTGTGAAAAGAGAAAAACCAGATTGATGTATAAGTGAAATGAAGGCATAGTTTATAATTGCCATTCAGAGTGAAATTAAAGCTAAGTGGAATATTTACTAAACTTTTAAACATTGGATATAAATTCCACAACCACCGTAAAAACTAATTTTATCAGGGAATGCGGAAAGTCTCACTACCTTTGAAACAACGGACACACCATAATACAGTACACGTACTTCTAAAAAGTCATTTAATAATATACGTAACGAGTTACCGGATTCTCTGTTATACAGTGAAATTTTAAATATAAGCCACAATTTCTTTACAAAATAACATCTTGATCCCAATGGTTAGTGAGTTTGGATTACTAAAATGAATGAATGGAATATTGATGGATAGATTAACTTAATAATGTAATATGGTCGAGTGATAGTTACTCAGATATCTGAACAAACAAATACCAAAGACAAGGCCAGTAACCCGGAGAATAAATATTTTATCTAACTAAATAACAACCCTATATATCAAGAACCTACTTATCGCACACACAAGCATGTTTCTCACCAGCAAAAACAGCCTTCATTAAACTTTGTAAGAGCAACCTTGAATACCACTATTTAATGATGACCGATAAATCGAAAAGAAACTAACAAATTATTATAGGAATGTTAGGTTTATCATTAATCAGGGTCTTGGGCTTTATTAATAATCAGAAATGAACTTACAGCATTTTTAACCGGTAAGCAATTATTCTGAGCATGAGGATCCACACCATTTGTTACAACTCCCTGAGTTTCATACAAAATAAGTAAAATTATTTTACCTCGTCATTCATCAAATTATACAGAAAAGAGCACACAAAATGTTTAAGCTTTGAGTAGGATTTTTCACTGAGTTCAATATTCATTTCTTGTACAAACACTGACGTCAATTCATTTAGCGTGCATAAGCTACAGATAAAGTATATAACTGTTAAGAAATTAAACTTACGACAACAGTCGGGGATCTTCATTGAGTACAGTTAACAAGAATAATCTCATATGATCACGAATACGTGAACTCATGATTCGAAATCTCCCAGAAGTCTGCTAGATTTAGGGTAATAAGCAACTCCTAGTAATCTAAGTAGCTTTCAGTGATGTATCTAAAACTACAGAATAGTTTGATCAAAATTAAACATAATTTAATTGATTTCCATTTAAAAATGAGCTAGTGTTATGGTTAACACCAACTGAATTCCACTTATATAATCACTGCCAAGAAGGTCCTACTCACTGCCTTCTCGCACGGGGGTGCTGTTTACGAAATTAAGAGGATGAAAACCGGATGTCTGACTTTTAAACCAAGTTGGTGAGTTCGGAGGATCCACCTATGAGAGTTGGAAAACCCTGGTTTCAAAACAATGGTCACATGGGCTCCAGGATCCTGAGGGAACAAATGGCGTATGAACCAATTCTTCAAAACCGACTACCATAGGACACCAACTCCTGACGTCTCCTCACTGTCTTTTGGATTAGACCTCTAGGTCAAAGGCTCAGGAGGTGATTCCTAAGAAAACCACCTGCCCCCGTTCTGACACCCGCACAGTAACCCAGCACACACACAAATTCAATAATTTATGCGGCGTATTTATATTTTGGCTCCCCTTTGTACCAACGTTTGTGTTTAAACAAATAAATAAATTATACGTCAATGAATAGTCTTAAAGTCACTATAAATTCACATTCAGCTGTAGGATTACAGTCGAAATTTTCGAATTCAAGCTCAGAACTCCAAATTTCGGTTACGTTATATTCATCTGAGTCGACGGCGTATACACAAGATCGGCCGCCACAAGCAATGCATCAATCTCATGAGAACCATTGAATTTTCCAGTTATAACACAAGAATGCTTTACTCACTCGGATTTTCGCGAGTTAAATAGTGCTACAAGTGCTCTGATAAAGAGGAAGCGGATGCGAAATGAAGTATCTTGCATTTCTTGTCAATAAGGAGTTTGGAATCGGAAGGAGACGAGAACATAACTCGTTATAAAACTGAATAAAGCGAAGAGAGAGTACCAACTCGCCAGTATCGAACCAGAAAGATCCCACATTATTTCGTGTGGGAGGTGATACGATGCCCAAAGATTAATCCTAATAGTCATGTCTTAATTGATTAGAAAAAAGTGACTTACAAGCTCATTATTTTCAGATCGCCTATAACTTTTTACTACGTATATTTTGTCCCCATACTTTATATATAAGCATGTTATTTATTGAGTGAAAAACTATTCATCTGGTTATTAATCATTCGTGGGGTTAATTCAATTATACGGTAGCCATCACTCGGTCACATTATATGATTGAGTTCACCTATAGATTAGCATTCTATTCATTGGTTTCGATATTCGAAATTTCGTCCAACCTAATAACAGAAAATCACCATAACAACAGCAACAACCTAAACGGCAAACTAATGAAACCTGTGATTACATATAAAAGTTACTAGCCATTGATAACATCAAGGCGAAAAGATTGTCATCCTGTGACAACAAAGTCTTTTTAATACTACATGATCACCATACCTAAACTCTCCTAAAGTTAATTATTTTCTTATTTTACTACAAAGTTTGGATTCTCACGAAAAATAATTGTTTTTCGAAAGGATCATCCTCATAGAAAACAAAACTATATGTTTCATACTACCATTGGTAATCTCGAGAAACAAATGAAATGTCATCACTTCTAATGGTTAATATCTGAGTAGCAGCTAGTGACTTGATATCTAGGTTAGCCTACAAGAATCTGAAAAAGAGAAACTTTAATGATTACAGATGAATCGAATGTTTTTTAATAAATATAAATACTGCTTGAAATGGGGAAAATAAGTTGTATTCTACACAACTCTTCCGTGGAAAACAGACATGTTTAGGGTAATGTTAACTTTATGCATAAATAAATATGCATTTATGTTACTTCTTCACTACGTAGTTATCTTATGGAGATTTTTCACCATATTAAATCTTACATCAAGTCAGATTTGGGAAATCTCGAAACACAACAAAAATATCAACTAACCTACGTACAACATTCGAATATCATGTCTTATTGCCCATGATGTCAATAGGTTCCCTTCTGAAAATTATATAAAAGCAATCTTTACTGTTTGAGGTCACTGATAACGATAAGCTCATGTATATACACGAAGTCCGAACTCATATGTTAAAAGATGTCCTATCGCACAAAAAATAAAATTCATTTTGTTTATTCAAACACAAAAACATTGGTACGGAGGGGAGCCAAAATATAAATACGCCAAATAAATCATTGAATTTGTGTGTGTAGGGTTACTGTCCGTTTTTTATCCCCTCAATTTCGCAAACAATATCCCAGCCGAAACTTTACTTTGATGCACCACGGTTGTTACCGTATAGGCTAAAGTAGTCAGCAGTAATCATCTTGAAGAATTGAGAAAACGGACGTGATTCTTTTAATAAACGAAGGAAGTAATGATTACAAGAGGAATAAAGATGAAGAAACTTAATGATTATGAAAAAATTCTAGGCATCTAATAGAGTGATCATTTCTGACTGAAACACGCATACATTATTGAAGTTAATGTACGAAATCAATTGATTAGATCGTGTGAAGACATTTCCCAAAAATAAATATTATTCAGCCAGAAACCCCATTCTAAAATGTGGTGAGTTTTGATCTCTGATGGATTGATATGTTAAGGTTCACTGAAACAGAAAGAATGAGTTTAGCGTTCGATCCAACTTTTCGACATTCGGAAATCAAACTTACTGGGAGTAACGTATGTCCGATGAAAACACTCTGTTGTGGTTATTAGTTGATTTCATAGATAGAAAAAGATTGTTCTTATACTTCATCATAATCAAATTATAGTATGGTAGAGTATTTTAACTTTATCGGTAGTAAACAGATCTTTCTCGCATATGATTTGTGTCAGAAATATTGAATGCCCTAGTACGGCCGAGAGTAAGGAGGGCCCACCCTCTCTTGAAATGCTCTCACATGGCCACGCGTATACAGCCTCTGTCAGAGAAGTCCTACTCACTGCCTTCTCGTGTTGTTTATGAAATTGAGAGGACGAAAAGCGAATGGCCGGCGCATTAACCAGGCCAGTGGACACGGTGAGTCCACTTAGGGGAGTTGGGAAACCCCGATTCCAAACCAGTGGTGCACAAGGGCTCCAGTATCCTGAGGGAATAAAAGGCGCATGAACCAAGTTTATTTATTTATTTAAACACATAAATATTGATACAAAGGGGCACCAGATGTATATGCTCCGCACAAATCTCATTTGATTTGTGTGAGGGTTGTGATACTGCCCAGATGCCCAAACTGAAGCAGGTGGTTTTCTTAGGGGGCCACACCCGGAGCCTTCGACCTAAAGGCCTAATCCACAAGGCAATGGAGCAACGTCAGCAGATGCAGTACTTCTAACTATGCGAGATATTATTTTTCAATTTCATTCACTGAACAAAAAATAATCATAATTAACCTTTCAATCAAACTGATCTGAATTCATCCCAATACACTAACACGCATGTAAAAACCAACAACTAAATAAACATACAAATCAATCATTTCTTTTTATTGTTCATTTTTATTTACACTTAAATGAATCACACGCAACATCAATAATCAAACTTGATAATTTATTGAAAGCGATCAATAAGAAAAGAAAACAAACACCTAAACTATTTATCTCTTATGCTTG
>NC_031495.1:44323294-44407422 GCF_000237925.1 Schistosoma mansoni | reverse complement strand
ACTCCATTTGTTCCCTCAGGATACTGGAGCCCATGTGCACCATTGGTTTGGAATCGGGGTTTTCCAACTAACCTAGGTGGACTCACAGTGTCCACAAATCTGGTTAAAGCGCCGGACATTCGCTTTTCGTCCTCTCAATTTCGTAAACAACACGAGAAGGTAGTGAGTAGGACTTCTCTGACAGAGGCTGTATACGCGTGGCCATGTGAGAGCATTTCTAGAGGGAGAGCGGACTCTCCCCACTCTCGGTCGTACCAGGGCATTCGGGGGCATGAACCAAGTATTGGTCACCGGTTACCATGGGACTACTTCTCCTCATGATGCTCCACTGACCTTTGGGTCAGACCTCCAGGTTAAAGGCTTGGGGTGTGGCTCCCTAAGGAAACCACCTGCTTCGATCTGGGCACTCGGCCAGTATCACAGCCCTGACACAATCAAATGAAATGACGATTTTTTTTGTGACGAATATATATCTGGTGCCCTCTTTTACCGATATTTGTGTTCAAATAAATAAATAATAACTGAATTACGGTAAGAAACAATCTGAATGATTTTATTTCGATAGTAGCTATAAGTATCCCCTAAATGATAGCATTCTTTGCTTCATATAAACTACACCACTACAGGTGTCAATCTCCCTATGACCAGATCTTTCGAGCTGGCCTCCTTGACATAAACTAAGATCTTTCACCAGTACCATGTTAATTTCTTTTGTTTTTGTTATTGAATATTGTCACTGAACATTTTAAAAACACTGATAAACCTTAGTCGTAGTTTCTCCTAGAAATCGGACTGTCAAGTCAAATATATGAAAAACCGACGACACTCACCAGCGAAACGAACAAGATGCATCTCAACTGTTTTTTTCTACAACAATCCGGAAGACACCAAACTCGTTTCAAGAATTGTACCTATAAGAGAGGTAGAAAGAATAAATATTTCTAAGTACGTAGAGATCTAACCCTAATAAAACAGACTTGATGAGTAACGCATTTATCTTCCTGATGGTAAAAATTGGATATTTCAAGGTTACGAATTTTAGCCGGAATAATTTCAACTTGCGAGAAAGCGTTCGGAAAAAAAGTAGAAAACCAACCGATGAGGAAAAACGACTTGTGGAAAGCTCTTGCAGTTTTATTCCGGTTATTTTCGATACTGAAATGTTTTAGTTTCTCCGAGTTCATAAAGGAACTTATAAAACCAGATAGTCAGCATTCACATGATTTTCCTGAGGTTGATGCTTTTATTGAGCTCCAAAAATTGTTGGAGAATACTGTTTCCATGCTTTAAACGAAGCGACATGAAGCTGTGGAAAATGGGACAAAAGCTCTAGCTATGAAACTGACCAAAACAAGCCCTCTGATTAGCCAGCTACATTTCGGTTCAATATAGGCTATTTACGCAGTTAGCAAAAGGTTTAAGACGGTGAGAAATTAAGAAATTGGAACCGATTTCTACTGCTGATACGAGCACCTATGTTGTTAAAACGGCACTTACGTCAAACACCTTTTATGTTGATTTGCAGTAGTTAACACATTTGCGATTCAGGAACAATATTTATCGATGCCATGTTTTTAGATCTAAGAAAATTCAATCACGTTAGCGGGCGCAGTTTGAGGAACTCATCGCCTTGCAGGGCATATAGAGGGGAAATAATGGCTTGTAACTTGAGATTTCTGAATCGACCCCCTTAGATACATTGGGCTGGCATGAGCCACTACCCATAAATCTTCCGGACAGACCAATTTATTTATTCTTCTTGAGACACATCTTGACCTAATCAATTATTCGGTTGTTAACCCTGACTTCATTATATGTGCAAACTATATTTGAAATAATCTCAGCGATTAAAATTTAAATAATTCCAACGTATCAGCCATCTAACTTGTCTGGACTTCTTTAAGGTAATAATCAAAATCATCAAAGAATTATATGGTGCCTTTTTAACAATCATATCAAAATCTATACTATGTTAAACCAATCATATTTGGATGTTGAAAAGAGTAAATAAGATAATATAAGTCAGTTGAATGAAAATCATGTGACAACTTCACGATGTGAAATAAATTATTTCAAATATAATTTTCACATATAATGACTTCTCTATACTCGGCGCCTAATTTTTGTCAAGCTATTCGTTCTAAACTTGACGAATATTCGTATAAATTAACCGTTTTTAAATGTGCGTATTGCTTACCCGTCACCACATGACTTTGATTTATTTTGTCTGACTATCAATCGAGGTGAGATGTTTGCCTTCCCCAATCTGCTTCGCCGCTTCGGTCCCCTAATAGTCTGTCTGGATTAACGATTTTATGAAATATATGCATTCAAATTTCATTTTCGCATTTGACTTATTGTATTCCACTATTCTCCAATGCGAATCAAGTAGATAATTATATACGAGGGTTGACAGCATGTATAATTCGTTAACATCATCATAAGATTAAACCGGAGTTAGATCAACGGGCCACAGAACTACACTTGGAAGCCAATAGAGGAGCGCTTTCTTTAAAGATGATAAGGTGAGTTAAATTTGAGCTATCGAATGCTTTTTGGATAGCAACGCTTCGCGGTTTATCAATCCAATACTTAAGTTTATTTCTGATGATCCTAGTGTGCTTGTGTGAAAATTATCGACAACGATGGATACAAAGAAACTGAGAACCCTTGAAAGCACTGTTCAGCTAGAACTCCTATCAGTGTCGCTGACAAGTGATTCATTCGGTCTCGACCAGAGATTCGTGAATGAATGAAAAATAGCATGGGTATTTTTGCCTCAATACGAATGAATCGACAAAGTACTTGGTAAGAACTTTTCTGTGGTGAATAAAGTCTAGAAAGGACTGTGACAACAACTTTTTGACTTGCATCTAATGGTGTGACTATATTCTTTTTGCAGTCGACAAATGTTGGGTAGCGAAAGCAAGAGAGGTGGAAAAGGCAGCGGCAACAAGCAACAGCAGACAACTGTTCAGACTTGTTAAGGAAACCGGTATTAAGAAACCAACTGTCAGCGAAACTATCTCGGAAGAAGATGGACATACAATTCATTCTCAATCCAGGAGATTGGATCGATTGACGGAAAACCTTAACAATCAGTTCGACTGGCCTTCAGCCACACTTCGGTTTCCCACTATTCCTAGTCGCCCTGAATGGCAAGTTAAAGTAAATCCTCCAACTCTTTACGAGGTTGAAAAAGCTATGGGAAATCTGAAGCGTGGGAGAGCAGCACGCCCTAATAGGTTTAACCCTGAGATGTTTAAGGATCGCGGTCCAGTACTAGCAGCGAATCTGGGAACTAGACGTAATCCCATCTGACTGGTCCCAATCACTGATTGTACCAGTCTATAAGAAAGGACAAAAGTCCTCTTGTAACAATCACAGAGGAATCTGTTTGACTAATATAGTGTCTAAAATATTAGCATCAATAACACTTCGACGCCGAACTAAAGCTCGTGAAGCTGATTTTCGATCAGGACGTGGTTTTATAGATCATATATCCACTCTATATCAGGTCCTAGAACATAGAAACACATTCAGACGTCCCACAATCGTAGTATTTCTGTGGCAGTTTTTGTCACTGAAAGGAGTACCAAAGAAGTAAATCAACCTTATAAAGGCTCTCTACTCGAACACAACTGGTCGAGTTAGAGCTTATGGCGAACTGTCATCAGAAGTGATTACCTCAAGCGGTGTTCGTCAGGGTTGTCCACTCTCTCCATTCTTGCTTAACTTTGTCGTCGACATGCTTTTAGAGATAACACTTTCATCATCTCAATCTCCACAAGTTCAACTTTTACTGGGAGACTCACTTGTTGACTTGGAATACGCCGATGAAATAGTGTTTCTTTGGTGAAGATGCTGACAAAATTCAAAATCTTCTGACCACTATTAGCAACAATGCAGGCATGTTCAGGATGCGATTCCCCCCCACTCGAAATGCGAAATGTTACTTCAGGATTGGGTTGCATCGACACCTGAACTAATGATAGGAAGTGAAGTAGTTGGGCGTGTTGACCACTCCACTTATCTTGGGAGTCTCATCAGCCCTTCTGGTCTGTTGTGTGACGAAATCTCAGCACGGATACAGAAGGCTCATCTAGCTTTCACCAACTTGCGTCATTTACGGCGTTGGCGATATATCTGTCTACCAACCAATGGACGGATTTACTGAGCAATAGTTCGTTCCGTCCTACTTTATGGTAGTGAAACATGGCCAGTAAGAGTAGAGGATATTCGTAGGCTACTAGTTTTCGATCATAGGTATCTTCAAAGCATTGCCCGTATATCCTGGGACCACTGAGTAAGTAATGCAGTTGTTAGGAAACGGGTATTAGGTAAGGATGGCAAATCGATTGATGAAGTAGTGAAACTTCATCAATTGAGATGGCTGGGACACGTGTTACGTATGCCCAACCACCGACTGCCCCGATGTGCAATGTTTTATGGTGTAAGAGTAGGTTGGAAGAAAGCTAGGGACAGCCAGACCAAAACATAGCACAAATCAATGAAGTCATTGACAAGTGGACTGAGTCATGTTGGTAGGTGTAGACTACCTGGTTGCGATCCGCGAGATGGTAGCAAAGGATGGTTGGAGACCTTGAATGACAGGGCTCAAAATTGTTTGCAATGGCGAAGGTGCATCTACTGTTTGTGTTCTGCCGAATTCCAATCTTCTGAATTCTTTATGTCCCTTCCGTTTTTCTCTTTCCAAATTTGTTTCACTAGAATATATACTTCTTAAACAACATCTTCAAACCCTAGTCTTTCCGATTACTACATATACTTTTACTACCTTCACCACTATAGGATTTGTATCAACAATTGAATCTCTGTAATAATATGGTATGGCAACTCGAACTTATGTACGTACGTGTGAAGTTCTGCGTTGTTGCTGAATGACTGACTGACTGAAATCTTTTGCTCAGTGACAAGACGTCACCTGAGTAATGCAATTTAAAAAAAATTATTTGAAACAACTTGTGAAGAACTGGCTAGCTGATATTACTTATGATCTCAGTTTATCTTGATAAGCCCAAGTTATAAGCCTGAATAATCTTTGGAGTATTTACTTAGATCCCAGTCACGTTCAAGAGGGGTTTTTACTTTTCCTTCATATACTCTAGTTCATCCAGAATCAAGACACTGACAGTGGTTCTACAAGTTGGTTATGAAGTAGAGAATTCTGTCGCCGAAGTTCGCCCTCAGTACTGTCTATAAATAGTCGATGTACCGACTTAGCTCCTACAACTAACCATCAAAGATAAGAGAATACTTTCCAACTCTCCTACTCTTTGATTAAATGTTTCGAAACATACAGGAGATTAACTTAACGCGATTAAGTACTATTGAGCTAAATTACTATCCCCATATGGTTACTTTAATCTAAAACCGTAAGGCATAGGTGATGAAAAATTATTCTCTTGGTCTAATACTCACTTTAGGAAGGACAGTGATTGACAGTTCTCCCATTTCGTTGCTGATTCTAGTGATGCTTAGTAAAGTCAGAATATACCATTGAGACTTCAGTTATGTTTGATATATTCATAGTACTTAGGATAGATCATTAAACACTGAGATGCTCATCACCTTAAAGAGTGCAATGAGCAACGTGGACGATGTGTAAATCCAATTTGGTGGGTCAGCAAGCATGATTACTCACTAGTGCTGTTTGTATTCTCTCTTCCCAATGTCCTACTAATTCGACTCTCCTGGAAGCTGTCCGGATTATTACACTGTACTTAGGAACCAAGATAGCCTGGTTCGATGTGGCATCCGCGTAAGTAATGCAAATACTTAGTGCCCCGCAACTCTAGTAAGCGGTAATCAATTAACAGGTGGTAATTATATGATAGTCACGGCCGTTACAAGTCTACAGCAGTATACTTTCAAACACCTGAAGTAATCTTAGCTTTTGTCCTCAAGTTCGAAAAGGTTCATTTACAAATTGTTGTTGATCCGGCCAAGAAAATACCCGAGATTATTTGATAACGCCAACATTACAACATTGATTTAACATGGGCAGGATACAGGCTCATCATTATACTTGTTTCTATGAAAGCGTACACATTTTAAGGTGAACTTGTGTAAATTACCCGTGAAATCTAAATACAACTGTCATAAAAATCGAATGCAAGTACAAGAAAATGTTTCTTTATATTCAGGTATACAATACATCTATTAGCTTACTTAAAATGATGAAGAACGGTGACCTTGACCTCCAATCCAAAGTTCCCGCGGCGACGTGAGCTAAACAATAACTTCAATACACATTGAAAGACACCTCAGATTTGGAACAGTTAGATTTCATGATAAGGTATTTTGATCAACTATTCTGTTTGGATGGTTCAAGTGGCTGTGAACGGATAAAAATGTTTGCTCGAAGAGTGTTTGTTCAACACCATTAACTAACCAATGTTTTCGGGTATGGATGCATGGAAAGAGTACATATACAAAAGTTTTCAGTTGAAAAATATCAGGTTCCTTCTCAAAGGACTCCAAAAACGTTACTTAAGGACCTTCAGACTGTAGGGTATTTGAAGACCCAACTATACTTAAGGAATAAAATACATGCCTACTATTTCACACTTTTATCTTGAGAGTGCTTACTCAATAGTTGGGGTTTTAATCTAAGTCACCAGAACATCATCTCTAAGACTCTCATATTCCAAGCTTGAAAGATTCAGAGTATTTGTGTACTTTAAACCTCAATATGGTTTTAAGTCACAATTGTAGAGGTAAATAAATCCCTAAAATCAATAGCCCTGTAAGTCTTCGACATTGGATGCTGATCACATTAGTTTTAGAGGACTCACCTAGCTGTAGTAGCTCGGTCATGCATCCGCACCAGATCAGGAGTGTAAACGCCATGCTCAACGTACCCTGCATTCGCTAGCCAGGTTAGACCAGTCGATCCACGATATACTGATAACCTATCAAATATATTTTCGAACCTCCTCGCTGCTGTCCTTGGATTACACTTGGTGGGTGCGGTTCATAATGGTAAATGTTACTGGTTAAAGCGTTGTCAAACCTAGAATATCTAAGGCATTCTTCACTGGTGAGCCTAACATGATTTGGTACACCAATTTACAAACTGTGAGTCTGTTCCTTTATGGAATTTCATAAATAATTACTTTTGAAGATACCACCAGTATTGTAGTTTGACAACTATTAACCAGTAACACCTATATTCGAATCATCCCCCGCTTGATTAAAATCAGAAGTCAGAAGCGAAGAGGTTGAAAGATATATTTGATGCGTTATCAATATATCGAGAAGCGGTTGCTCTAATCTGGCTAGTGAATGTAGGAGATGTTTCCCACGCTGAATCGTAACGTGATCTGGTGCGGACGCATGACCGAACGCCTTCAGCTAGACCAGTCCATTTAAAACAATGTGGTCAGCATCCAATGTCGAACACTTAAAAAGCTATTGATTTTAGGGAATTATTTACAGATACAGATCACTCCCCCCTAGCGAGGTAGTGATGACCCTAAGACGTGACCAACCAGAAGTTTAAACCCAACGAGTTTGTCGTTGGCAAGCACTCTTCTGATAGCTTGTTATGTTTAGCAGCGTCTGATCGTATTTCCTTACACTAAGGGACCATAATTACAACGTAGTAATAAGGAAACAAAGTACGATGAAATTTTCGGTTCCTTGTGAAACTTCGTCGTTCTTTTCCAGCCGTCCTGGAAAAGAGGAAAAATAGAACGTGTGAGTGCGTGTCCAAAATACACTTGTACTTGCGTAAGGACACAAGATGAGAGGGAAAAAATAAATAAATTAATACACTTGCGACAGCGTAAAAGCGATTGGAAAAAGAATTGGGTTTTTTTACAATTATATATATATACGCTCATAAGTAAAAAAATTGTTTCTTTTAAATAAATGTATAAAAGACGAGCATATTAAAAAATTCTTATCTCTATAATAAGTAATACAAAGGGGAATTCGAGATAAAGTTTGTGTCCTACGTGCGATAGTCGTTTAAGTGTTCTGGAAATCTTACTCTTCTTCCAGAAAGTGTTGTCTTATGTTTATTTTCTGACGTTGACGAAGTATCGAGGTGTGTGTCGACTGTCGTGTGGGGTATTTCGAGTGTGGGAGCCATGTCATTCGAGTGTGCTGAAGGAAATTCGATGTAGCTAGGGTTTCCTTCTAAATACGCTGCTTTTGGGCGATCGATACTGATGCTATCGTTAGTGCCGTTCTTATCGACTACATAGTACTTAGGTTCACGTTGAAGAACTTTGAAGGGTCCTTCGTATGCTGATTCGACAGGTCGTCGATGTGAGTCTCGACGAACGAAGACGTGTGTACTATGTCGCAAGTCAGGTTGAACGAAAACACCAGTTGATTGTGGTCGAGTGTGAGAAGGTTTAAGTGAACGCATTGCGTTAGTAAGCCTGCTCGTGTAAGAGTTTAGATCCATGTTCAATGAAGAAGCTGAAGGATCCACGAAATCTCCTGCAAGTCGGAGTGTCGTTCCGTAAACGAGTTGAGATGCCGTGTATCAAATGTCAGCTTTCACTGCATTGCGGATACCTAGCAAGACGAGTGGAAGAGCATCTGTCCACTGTGAAACGTTTGTAGCTGATGGTGAAGCTTTAAGTTGTCGATGAAAACTTTCTACCAACACGTCTGCTTGTGGGTGGTAGGCGGTCGTTCGGAAGCGCGTGATTCCTAATAGTGAGGTCAGACAACGGAAAAGTCCAGATTCGAACTGGCATTCACGGTCTGTAGTGATGGTTGAAGGGCAGCCGAAATTTGCTACCCATCGCTCGACGAAAGCGCGAGCCACTGTTTCAGCAGTAATGTCTTTAATAGGTACTGCTTCTGGCCATCGAGTAAAACGGTCTACGCATGTTAAGAGATATGAGTATCCGTTTGAATCGGGTAAGGGTCCTACCAAATCTAGATGAACGTGGTCGAAACGAGCATCAGGGGTTTTGAGAGAGCCTAAGGAACATTTGTTGTGTCTGATTACCTTAGATTTCTGGCAGCTTACACAGGAACGTGCCCACTCCCTCACGTCTTTATTCATGCCAGGCCAGCAAAACCGGCTATAAGCTTGATTGATGCACGAACACCTGAATGAGAAAGATCGTGCAACGTATTGAAGACGTTGCGTCGATAATGTTTTGGTACTATTGGACGATCCCTGCCTGTGGATGTGTCACAAAGTAGGGTTTCCTTACCTGTTCCCATCTGCTTAATACGTAGTTAAAGAGTTGTCGAGGATAACTCATGCTGTAGATCAATGTCTTCTTTTTGAAGCTGAGCGAGTTTAAGAAGGTCGATTCCTTGGAAACTGTTCAAGGAACTTATTCGAGACAAGGCGTCTGCGACTACATTGTTTGCTCCAGAAATGTGTTGTATATCTGAAGTAAACTGCGAAATGTAGTCGAGTTGTCGAGACTCGCCGGGTGAGTACTTATCTGAAGAGAAGGTAAGTGGTTTATGGTCGGTAAAAAGCGTGAATTCTCTTCCTTCGATGGAATGTTGGAAATGCCGTACAGCACAATACATAGCTAGGAGTTCCCTACCGAACGTGCTGTACCTAGATTCCGTGTCTAGCAACCGTCTCGAGAAAAATCCTAAAGGTTGCCAAGAGTTGTTAACCCATTATTGTAAGACTCCTCCGATTGCTGAGTCGGATGCGTCTACGGCGATACTAATTGGTGCTTGAGTGTCTTGATGCGCAAGCAGGGTTGCCTTAGAGATATGTTCCTTAACTGTGGAAAATGCTTTTCGAGCAGTGTCGTCTAGACTAGTTGATTTTGCATTTCCACGAAGCTGGTCGGTTAACGGTTTCATAAGGGATGCGCATTTGGGTATGAACCGTTTGTAGAAACTTACAAGGCCGTTGAAAGTGCGCAACTGCTTGATCGTGGTCGGTTCTGGGTAATCCAGTATGGCCGCCACTTTGCTTCTAAGGGGTCGGATGCCTTGGGCATCAATGGTGTGTCCTAAGAAGTCTAAGGAGTTGGTTCCGATTTGGCATTTCTGAATGTTTACAGTAATGCCATGCCTTTGGAGTCGATCGAAAACAATGTCCAGATGATGGAGATGTGATTCTCTGTCCGGACTTGCCTTGAGACAGTCATCAACATACGCATGTACGAAGTTGAGACCTCGAAAGACGTCGTCTATAAACCTTTGGAAGGTTTGAGCGGCATTTCTTAGTCAGCAAGGCACTCGTGAGAATTCGTAGAGGCCGAAAGGAGTGATGATGGCGGTTTTAGGAATGTCGTCGGTTGCCATCGGTATTTGGTTATAGGCCTTAACTAAGTCGATTTTCGAAAAGACAGTTGTACCTTTCAAGGTAGCTGTCAAATCGTGAATGTGAGGCAACGGGTAACGATCGGGAATGGTTTTAGCATTCAGACGCCGATAATCACCAGTTGGCCGCCAATCATTGCTGTCCTTTTTAGGGACCATGTGCAAGGGAGATGACCAAGGACTATTTGACGGTCGAATTATTCCTAAGTCTATCACATGGTGGAATTCGTTTTTAGCTAACCTTAGCTTTTCGGGAGCCAATCGGCGTGCTTTAGAGAATACAGTTGATCATGTAGTCGAGATGTGATGTGTAGCATTGCTGGTTACACAGGGCAATTTCGGTTGTGGTTGATATATCCCGGAGTATTTATCGCGTAATGGTTGATATAAGGGGTCTTTGGCGTGCTTAATTGTGACTGGAAATAAGCTGGAACCAGAAAAAGGAGTTACGCAAACAGATAACTTAGTGTTTTTGTCTATTAACCTTCGTGAGCGTGTGTCGATAAGTAGATTGTGGTATTGTAACAGGTCAATATCAATGATTGGCATAGAAATATCTGCAACCCACGTTAGGATAAACGTACCTTTCCCCATAGTGGCGATCGGTTTTCCGTTTGCCGCCTGTAAACTTAAAACAGATTCGTGAAGTCTGTCGTTGTAGTTTGCCAGAAGAACGCTAACTTCTGCGCCAGTGTCGACGAGGTAGAGAACTTTCGTAGTCACATCAGTGACGTATGGCAGACAGCTATGTTCGCCGGCCACGGTCGCCGTTAACGTGTGCCAACTGGGAAGTTTCCCGAGTTGTTTTTCGTGTCGTTCGATTTCGGGTTCGGGTAATTGCAGGGTTTCCTGCAATTTCTAGAAGACTTGCCATACTGGTTATGATACCAGCACCAGTCGGGATTATCTGTCTCTCGTGGTCGAAAGACAGATCGCCTATGAGAATTGCTCCTTCGCGGGGTTTGTGACCGTCTACAGTCACTACGAAATCGAAGGTAGCGTGTGAGTGTGTGACATAGTTCGACTATGTCAGTCGAGGTCGTTTGAGGTTTTTCTTTGACGGAAAAGACCTCAGAGTTATTGGATTTAGTAATTTTTAAAATGCGATCAGCAGATGCAGCCAGTTCGTCTGCGGCGTTGTTTTGAAACGAGACGAGAACTGCTCGCACCTGTTTCGGGAGTTCAGATAAGAAGAGCTGTTTAAATAGGCCATCATCGAACGTTCGTTGTCCTATCACTTCTCTCATCCTTAACAACATGTCCGTCGCGGAACCATGTTGCAGGTCGATATTATTTAGGGGTTGATCTCACCTTTGCCGATCGGTTAGATCTCCACGTTTAAGAATCGCTCGTTTCAGGGTTTCATAAGGTTCCGAAACATCACTAGTAAACACACTAGGTGTGACGTACCTGTTGAATTCGCGCGGTAGTGCCTTAACCACCACGAGGGATTGTGTACGCGAGTGCATGATGCCGTGGCCGTTAAGGTCGGCTTCTGTGTAACAGAACCAGGCTTCGATATTATCACGCCAAAAGGGGGTTGACTGAATCGATGGTGGGGGAGTAGTCTTTAATTTAAATACCTTGGGTGTCTGTTCAGTCATTGTTAAAAATCAGGTTTGATAAAGAAGGAGAAATAAATTATTAAAGTATATACAAAAACTCGAAAAAATATCACATTTATAAAAGTCAAATAAAGCACTGCAATGATTGATGAAGTTCCAAAAAGGAATAGACTCACAGTTAATACGTTTGGTGTACCAGATCACGTCCGGCTCACCACTAGTTCTAGTTTGACAACTATTAACCAGTAACACCTATATTCGAATCATCCCCCGCTTGATTAAAATCAGAAGTCAGAAGCGAAGAGGTTGAAAGATATATTTGATGCGTTATCAATATATCGAGAAGCGGTTGCTCTAATCTGGCTAGTGAATGTAGGAGATGTTTCCCACGCTGAATCGTAACGTGATCTGGTGCGGACGCATGACCGAACGCCTTCAGCTAGACCAGTCCATTTAAAACAATGTGGTCAGCATCCAATGTCGAACACTTAAAAAGCTATTGATTTTAGGGAATTATTTACAGATACAGATCACTCCCCCCTAGTGAGGTAGTGATGACCCTAAGACGTGACCAACCAGAAGTTTAAACCCAACGAGTTTGTCGTTGGCAAGCACTCTTCTGATAGCTTGTTATGTTTAGCAGCGTCTGATCGTATTTCCTTACACTAAGGGACCATAATTACAACGTAGTAATAAGGAAACAAAGTACGATGAAATTTTCGGTTCCTTGTGAAACTTCGTCGTTCTTTTCCAGCCGTCCTGGAAAAGAGGAAAAATAGAACGTGTGAGTGCGTGTCCAAAATACACTTGTACTTGCGTAAGGACACAAGATGAGAGGGAAAAAATAAATAAACTAATACACTTGCGACAGCGTAAAAGCGATTGGAAAAAGAATTGGGTTTTTTTACAATTATATATATATACGCTCATAAGTAAAAAAATTGTTTCTTTTAAATAAATGTATAAAAGACGAGCATATTAAAAAATTCTTATCTCTATAATAAGTAATACAAAGGGGAATTCGAGATAAAGTTTGTGTCCTACGTGCGATAGTCGTTTAAGTGTTCTGGAAATCTTACTCTTCTTCCAGAAAGTGTTGTCTTATGTTTATTTTCTGACGTTGACGAAGTATCGAGGTGTGTGTCGACTGTCGTGTGGGGTATTTCGAGTGTGGGAGCCATGTCATTCGAGTGTGCTGAAGGAAATTCGATGTAGCTAGGGTTTCCTTCTAAATACGCTGCTTTTGGGCGATCGATACTGATGCTATCGTTAGTGCCGTTCTTATCGACTACATAGTACTTAGGTTCACGTTGAAGAACTTTGAAGGGTCCTTCGTATGCTGATTCGACAGGTCGTCGATGTGAGTCTCGACGAACGAAGACGTGTGTACTATGTCGCAAGTCAGGTTGAACGAAAACACCAGTTGATTGTGGTCGAGTGTGAGAAGGTTTAAGTGAACGCATTGCGTTAGTAAGCCTGCTCGTGTAAGAGTTTAGATCCATGTTCAATGAAGAAGCTGAAGGATCCACGAAATCTCCTGCAAGTCGGAGTGTCGTTCCGTAAACGAGTTGAGATGCCGTGTATCAAATGTCAGCTTTCACTGCATTGCGGATACCTAGCAAGACGAGTGGAAGAGCATCTGTCCACTGTGAAACGTTTGTAGCTGATGGTGAAGCTTTAAGTTGTCGATGAAAACTTTCTACCAACACGTCTGCTTGTGGGTGGTAGGCGGTCGTTCGGAAGCGCGTGATTCCTAATAGTGAGGTCAGACAACGGAAAAGTCCAGATTCGAACTGGCATTCACGGTCTGTAGTGATGGTTGAAGGGCAGCCGAAATTTGCTACCCATCGCTCGACGAAAGCGCGAGCCACTGTTTCAGCAGTAATGTCCTTAATAGGTACTGCTTCTGGCCATCGAGTAAAACGGTCTACGCATGTTAAGAGATATGAGTATCCGTTTGAATCGGGTAAGGGTCCTACCAAATCTAGATGAACGTGGTCGAAACGAGCATCAGGGGTTTTGAGAGAGCCTAAGGAACATTTGTTGTGTCTGATTACCTTAGATTTCTGGCAGCTTACACAGGAACGTGCCCACTCCCTCACGTCTTTATTCATGCCAGGCCAGCAAAACCGGCTATAAGCTTGATTGATGCACGAACACCTGAATGAGAAAGATCGTGCAACGTATTGAAGACGTTGCGTCGATAATGTTTTGGTACTATTGGACGATCCCTGCCTGTGGATGTGTCACAAAGTAGGGTTTCCTTACCTGTTCCCATCTGCTTAATACGTAGTTAAAGAGTTGTCGAGGATAACTCATGCTGTAGATCAATGTCTTCTTTTTGAAGCTGAGCGAGTTTAAGAAGGTCGATTCCTTGGAAACTGTTCAAGGAACTTATTCGAGACAAGGCGTCTGCGACTACATTGTTTGCTCCAGAAATGTGTTGTATATCTGAAGTAAACTGCGAAATGTAGTCGAGTTGTCGAGACTCGCCGGGTGAGTACTTATCTGAAGAGAAGGTAAGTGGTTTATGGTCGGTAAAAAGCGTGAATTCTCTTCCTTCGATGGAATGTTGGAAATGCCGTACAGCACAATACATAGCTAGGAGTTCCCTACCGAACGTGCTGTACCTAGATTCCGTGTCTAGCAACCGTCTCGAGAAAAATCCTAAAGGTTGCCAAGAGTTGTTAACCCATTATTGTAAGACTCCTCCGATTGCTGAGTCGGATGCGTCTACGGCGATACTAATTGGTGCTTGAGTGTCTTGATGCGCAAGCAGGGTTGCCTTAGAGATATGTTCCTTAACTGTGGAAAATGCTTTTCGAGCAGTGTCGTCTAGACTAGTTGATTTTGCATTTCCACGAAGCTGGTCGGTTAACGGTTTCATAAGGGATGCGCATTTGGGTATGAACCGTTTGTAGAAACTTACAAGGCCGTTGAAAGTGCGCAACTGCTTGATCGTGGTCGGTTCTGGGTAATCCAGTATGGCCGCCACTTTGCTTCTAAGGGGTCGGATGCCTTGGGCATCAATGGTGTGTCCTAAGAAGTCTAAGGAGTTGGTTCCGATTTGGCATTTCTGAATGTTTACAGTAATGCCATGCCTTTGGAGTCGATCGAAAACAATGTCCAGATGATGGAGATGTGATTCTCTGTCCGGACTTGCCTTGAGACAGTCATCAACATACGCATGTACGAAGTTGAGACCTCGAAAGACGTCGTCTATAAACCTTTGGAAGGTTTGAGCGGCATTTCTTAGTCAGCAAGGCACTCGTGAGAATTCGTAGAGGCCGAAAGGAGTGATGATGGCGGTTTTAGGAATGTCGTCGGTTGCCATCGGTATTTGGTTATAGGCCTTAACTAAGTCGATTTTCGAAAAGACAGTTGTACCTTTCAAGGTAGCTGTCAAATCGTGAATGTGAGGCAACGGGTAACGATCGGGAATGGTTTTAGCATTCAGACGCCGATAATCACCAGTTGGCCGCCAATCATTGCTGTCCTTTTTAGGGACCATGTGCAAGGGAGATGACCAAGGACTATTTGACGGTCGAATTATTCCTAAGTCTATCACATGGTGGAATTCGTTTTTAGCTAACCTTAGCTTTTCGGGAGCCAATCGGCGTGCTTTAGAGAATACAGTTGATCATGTAGTCGAGATGTGATGTGTAGCATTGCTGGTTACACAGGGCAATTTCGGTTGTGGTTGATATATCCCGGAGTATTTATCGCGTAATGGTTGATATAAGGGGTCTTTGGCGTGCTTAATTGTGACTGGAAATAAGCTGGAACCAGAAAAAGGAGTTACGCAAACAGATAACTTAGTGTTTTTGTCTATTAACCTTCGTGAGCGTGTGTCGATAAGTAGATTGTGGTATTGTAACAGGTCAATATCAATGATTGGCATAGAAATATCTGCAACCCACGTTAGGATAAACGTACCTTTCCCCATAGTGGCGATCGGTTTTCCGTTTGCCGCCTGTAAACTTAAAACAGATTCGTGAAGTCTGTCGTTGTAGTTTGCCAGAAGAACGCTAACTTCTGCGCCAGTGTCGACGAGGTAGAGAACTTTCGTAGTCACATCAGTGACGTATGGCAGACAGCTATGTTCGCCGGCCACGGTCGCCGTTAACGTGTGCCAACTGGGAAGTTTCCCGAGTTGTTTTTCGTGTCGTTCGATTTCGGGTTCGGGTAATTGCAGGGTTTCCTGCAATTTCTAGAAGACTTGCCATACTGGTTATGATACCAGCACCAGTCGGGATTATCTGTCTCTCGTGGTCGAAAGACAGATCGCCTATGAGAATTGCTCCTTCGCGGGGTTTGTGACCGTCTACAGTCACTACGAAATCGAAGGTAGCGTGTGAGTGTGTGACATAGTTCGACTATGTCAGTCGAGGTCGTTTGAGGTTTTTCTTTGACGGAAAAGACCTCAGAGTTATTGGATTTAGTAATTTTTAAAATGCGATCAGCAGATGCAGCCAGTTCGTCTGCGGCGTTGTTTTGAAACGAGACGAGAACTGCTCGCACCTGTTTCGGGAGTTCAGATAAGAAGAGCTGTTTAAATAGGCCATCATCGAACGTTCGTTGTCCTATCACTTCTCTCATCCTTAACAACATGTCCGTCGCGGAACCATGTTGCAGGTCGATATTATTTAGGGGTTGATCTCACCTTTGCCGATCGGTTAGATCTCCACGTTTAAGAATCGCTCGTTTCAGGGTTTCATAAGGTTCCGAAACATCACTAGTAAACACACTAGGTGTGACGTACCTGTTGAATTCGCGCGGTAGTGCCTTAACCACCACGAGGGATTGTGTACGCGAGTGCATGATGCCGTGGCCGTTAAGGTCGGCTTCTGTGTAACAGAACCAGGCTTCGATATTATCACGCCAAAAGGGGGTTGACTGAATCGATGGTGGGGGAGTAGTCTTTAATTTAAATACCTTGGGTGTCTGTTCAGTCATTGTTAAAAATCAGGTTTGATAAAGAAGGAGAAATAAATTATTAAAGTATATACAAAAACTCGAAAAAATATCACATTTATAAAAGTCAAATAAAGCACTGCAATGATTGATGAAGTTCCAAAAAGGAATAGACTCACAGTTAATACGTTTGGTGTACCAGATCACGTCCGGCTCACCACTAGTTCTAGTTTGACAACTATTAACCAGTAACACCTATATTCGAATCATCCCCCGCTTGATTAAAATCAGAAGTCAGAAGCGAAGAGGTTGAAAGATATATTTGATGCGTTATCAATATATCGAGAAGCGGTTGCTCTAATCTGGCTAGTGAATGTAGGAGATGTTTCCCACGCTGAATCGTAACGTGATCTGGTGCGGACGCATGACCGAACGCCTTCAGCTAGACCAGTCCATTTAAAACAATGTGGTCAGCATCCAATGTCGAACACTTAAAAAGCTATTGATTTTAGGGAATTATTTACAGATACAGTTTCAATAGGCACACCCTTGTTGAAGGCGTTCAGTTATGTATCCACATCAGATCATGAGTCGAAATGCGAATCCTTTGATACCACCGGCCAGCTTGTATCAAACACTTATTGATATATTTGTGACTTTCCAAATATATCTTTGAACCCCTTCATTTCCCAGTTCTGAATTGACTGGGTCTGTATCCTCCGATTATGAAGGTGTTACGAGTAAAGGCGTTACCAAACACCAAATACCCGTGACATCTTTAGTATTGTTCGACCGAGTTTAAAGTGCATATACATCGTATCAATCCCTTAAGAAGGATAAAAATACTTCCAAACTTATCAATAGGCTAACTAAAAAATCAGTTCACGGGCTCACAGTCAAATCGTGAGAAGAGAACATTAACTTACCGGATCTTTGCTGACTATGTGATAGGGGACTCAGGAGCTATTTTTTAGTGAACTTAAGCACTTTAAACACTCATGGACATGTAAAATACCTACTTAAGCTGAATCCGAACTTAAAGAGCGACATCTATAAACTAGGGATAGAATACGGGAAAATGGACTGTGGGCACGCCTTTTACTCGTCTCGAAAATTCAAGTCCTGGAAATCGCTATTAGTTGTGGTGGTTAAGGAAGTTTTTTAGAAGTCCTCCAAGAAGACACCTGATATATTATCAAGGACATGAATGTGAGACATACGTGCTGAAGACCACAATTTTCTATGAAAACAATGGAGTTGATATGAAGACAAAAATAACTCAATAATCAAGTGCTGTTTGAGTTATGAAAGTCTGTTCTAAAGTTAGGATGTATCATGTAACTGTGTTCCAGTACAAGACACTACAGCATTAATGGAAAGCGACGCACGTTCCAAACTCCCTTGCTACGAATAGAACGTTGATTTATATAGAACCGCGTGAGACCACTTTTATTCATGTTATTTTCTAACACAGATATAATAGTTGAAATCATCAGTCAATTGAAGCTAGACCACGATGGAAAACCTGGAAACACTGGTCGGCCGTTTCGTCCTAGTGTGTCACTCCTCAGCAGTACGCATCAACGATCCCGCCCCTCGAGATTCGAACCCAGGACCTATCGGTCTCGTACTTCCAGTTTTTTCACGGTGGTCAAGCCCCAATTGACTTATGATTTCAACTTTAAAATTACCAAGATCTCCACAAAACCTACTTCTGACAGATGTAATAAATTCTTCAATAAAACTAGTCAAACTGTTTTTCTGAAAAAACTGAAGGAGCGACAACTAAGCTGAAATTTACGCTGAAAGGGACAAAAAATATAGTTTGTGTTACTAGGAATGAATGTTGTGATTTCCAGACATCTGCAGACTATGGAAATATCTAAACTCAAGCCCCTTAACTGAGTGATGCCCGCTGTTAGTCAGGAGTCTTTAGATCATGGATGAGAAAGCGAATAACTACGAAGGTGCTTTACTTTTCTACTGTGCCATACTCGGTCGACTGTGAACAATTTAACAGTCTCGTATAGTACTCAGATGAGAAAGGGTCAGCGATGTATTTGGATTATCGAACATTGATAGGGCCAGATTCAACTACTATGGGAACATGTAAACCTGTGGTATTTTCGTCTTGCACTCCTTATTTGTCTAAAAGCTTGCTAAAGGGTTGTACGATATTTGCGAAGCAAATGGGAATTGTCATACAAAATCATCAGTAAATACTTAAACGAAGTTGAAATTTTTAAAATCGCACTAATACTTATCATCACAGCTGACAGTTAGATTTTATTATCCTCCAAGGACCTGTATATGAGACTACCTAATAACATAATAAGGTTTATTAGACCAAACAATATGCAGTCACAGCCTGTTAACAAATTCCCAAGGTGTATTAACTGTGCAGATCGACTCTCTGGTAGATTTATCCCAATATCCCTTTTATTGGTAAATTTTGGAGTTTTCCCCAAGGTTTGGGGAAATTTTTAGGAAAAGCCCCAAAGTGTTATAGGATTCTGGGGAAATAGCGGGGAAAACCCGAACATTTTGGAGACTTCCCCAAAACTTTTGGGATTTCCCCCAGACCTGGGGAAATTTTGGGGTTTTGTGCCATCTCCTCAAAGTTTTCTATTGCGGCTTTCTCAAAATTTACCGGAGACGGTCAAAAATTTTCCCCAAAATAAGTAGATTGGGATGAAGGGACTAACAAGGTTCTATAGTGTTTTGCTTTTTCAAAAGGGACTGTTCGTATCATCATAGACATTTCCAGCCACACATGTATATTAGTCAATGTTGTCCAAGTTAACCTTGGGCCGTTCGTTTAGATTGTTTTACGAGCTATAGAAAAGTCTTGAGGTTGCTAACTTTTAACTCTCTCAGATAATCTGTCCTTAAGGTTAACGTCGCTGGTTCCATTGTATGCTGTCTTGAGATGTAAGGTAATACAAATGCCCTGGTACGGCCGAGGGTAGGAAAAGTCCGCTCTTCCTCCCGAAATGCTCTCACATGGCCATGTGTATATAGCCACTGACAGGGAAGTCCTACTCACTCCCTCTCGTGTTGTTTACGAAATTGAGAGGACGAAAAGCGAATGTCCGACGCTTTAACCGGGTATGTAGGTACGGAAAATTCACCTAAGGGGGTTGGAAAACCCTGATTTCAAACCGATGGTGCACATGGGCTCCAGAATCCTGGGGAAATGAAAGGCTTATGAACCTATTGTTGGTCACCGGCTACCATGGGACTGCACCTCTTAACATTGCTCAACTTCCTTGTGGATTAGACCTTTAAGTCAAAGGCTCCGGATGTGGCCTTCTGAGAAAACCGCCTGCTTCGGTCTGGGCACCTGGGCAGTTTCATAGTCCACACACAAATTAATGATAACTGCTACTGGTCTCATTGTTATTGTGTGGTGCATATGTGTTTGTTGCCCCCTTGTACCAATGTTTATGTGTTCAAAGTAATGAATAATAATAATAATCATACAAAATTCCGAAATGAATGTAATAGCTTTAAAATTACTCAAATTTTTTTAGGTGAGCGGTCAAATATTACGAAATATATGTCGGTTCATATTGACCACCAAATCTAAAATAGATATATAGTTACTACGGTTGATTTATCCACTATACTGGACCTTGCTGTGGTCTATTAGGATTAAAGATCTAAAATTCATTTCTCACTAATCATTCCTGTTTATCAATTCTAGGCTCATGTTGAATATGTAATGCAATGGATTCATTTTTACGTCATTCAGCCGAAGCCCTTGTGAGTTATTCTTTATTTGTATTGTTGAACACGATAATGAGATTTCGATTTAATTTAAGATGACTATTATTGTTCGATATTTTTAGCGTTCAAGTTGTAAAAGTAAATGGATTCTTGTTGTTGGAAATGAAGCATGTGATCTAGATAGTACAGCATGTGCACTTGCCTATGGATTTTATAAACAAATAGTAAGTCGAATTACTTATTCCTTTCTTATATAGATTTATGTAGAAACTTGGAAATGAGTTCATTGTTATACCTGTATGTAGTATCAATAGAGAAGATATGGTTCTGCGCACTGAAGTTACCTTCTGGCTTACTCAATGTGGTCTCAAATGGGATGACTTGATTTATCTGGATGATGTTTTTAATGAAACCTATTCAAAAGTGAATGAAAATGAATTATCTTTGGTTCTAGTTGATCATCATTTACCAACGAAAAAGTTTAATGAATGGCCAATCATTGAAATAATTGATCATCATCAGTTAGTTGATAATGAAACCGTTGAGAGTTGTCCTTTTAAGCAAATTGATCTTGTCGGATCCTGTGCCACTCTGGTCACATTCGAAATTTTGAAAGGGATGGATGGTAATTGTTTACCAGGCAATGTATGGAAGTTGCTTTATGGTACTTTAAAAAATGTATGTATACTTAATATTATATTTTTGTAGGTGCCATACTTATTGATACAATCGGACTTTCTAATGCTGGTCAAATGGCTGGACGTTTAACGGAATTAGATCTTCGCATGGCTAATCGTATCGAAGATATTATTTACAATCAGATTTTCACGCCGAATATTTCAAGAAATTCCTTATTTACTCGACTGGAAGTAGCAAAATTTAATGTTAATGGTAATATTATATTATTAGATACACAGCTTATTCATTAATCTAATCATTTGATGCAAAGTATTCAGAAAAAATTGATTAGTGTATCATATAATTAACTAAATAGTATACTTAGCTCTTAGCGGTTAAGTGGACACATGACTGTTTACACTATCGTTGTATGGGTTTGTAAATTGTGATAATGATGATGCCATTAATGTGGTTGCCTAAGTTCATTAGCCGACCGGGATATTTTTAACTCATTATGATGGGCTTGTGTAATTCTTGATTGCAAGAGTTTAGTGCTTAAATATAACAGTCAGTCAGCTACAACGTAGGACCAGGCACACATATGCATCGGTCCAAGTTGCCATACCTCGTTAGCACAACAAGATGGACACCGGATTCATTGAAATAGTTAATTTAGTGGTGGTAGTATATAAAAGATAGGTTGTATATAAGGATATAGTATAGGAAGGAAGAATGTTATGAAGCAATTTTAATCTTAAGGTTTAAGGGAAGATAAAGAGTGTATACACCTACGCCATTGTGATCGATTCTGAGCCATGTCACACAGAGTCTCCAACCATTGGTTACGATAGTCACGCGGACCCCAACCAAGTAGTCTGCATCTGCCAACATGGCTCAGACTAGAAGTTAGTGACTTCAAGCACTGATGCCATGTTTTGGTTTGGCCGCCCCTAACTCTTTTCCAACCATCCCTACACTAGTCAGCATAGCGCGTCGTGGTGATCGGTGTTCAGGCATACGTAACACGTGGCCCAACCATCTCAGTCGATGAAGATTCATCACCTCACCAACTTATTTACCGTCATTTCTTAGTCAAACAGAGGGATCAGTTTGACTAATATAGTGTCTAAAATATTAGCTTCAATAATACTAGGTCGCCTAACCAAAGCTCGTGAAGAGCAGACTAGAGAAAACCAAGCTGGTTTTCGACCTGGACGTGGTTGCATAGACCAGATATTCACCCTACGTCAGGTCCTAGAACATAGACACAAATTCAGACGTCCCACAATAGTAGTATTTCTTGACCTTAAGGCGGCATTTGACTCTGTTGATCGTGAGGTTCTATGGCAATGTTTGTCACTGAAAGGAGTACCAAAGAAGTACATTAACCTCATAAAGGCTCTCTACTCGAGCACAACTGGTCGAGTTAGAGCCTATGGCGAACTGTCATCAGAACTGATTACCACAAGTGGCGTTCGTCAGGGCTGTCCACTCTCCCCATTCTTGTTTAACTTTGTCATTGACTTACTTTTAGAGATAGCACTTTCATCAGCTAAACCTCCAGGAGTTGAACTTTTACCAGGAGACTCACTTGTCGACTTAGAATACGCCGACGACATAGTTTTACTCGGTGAAGACGCTGACAACATGCAGAGTCTTCTGACCACTATAAGCAACTATGCAGGCATGTTCGGAATGCGATTCTCTCCCTCGAAGTGCAAAATGTTACTTCAGGATTGGGTTGCATCGACACCTGAACTAATGATAGGGAGTGAAGTAGTTGAGCGTGTAGACCACTTCACTTATCTTGGAAGTCTCATCAGCCCTTGTGGTCTGGTATGTGACGAAATCTCAGCACGGATACAGAAGGCTCGTCTAGCTTTCGCCAACTTGCGTCATTTATGGCGTAGGCGAGATATCCGTCTAGCAACCAAAGGACGGGTTTACTGTGCAGCAGTTCGCTCCGTCCTACTCTATGGCAGTGAAACATGGCCAATAAGAGTAGAGGATATTCGTAGGCTACTAGTGTTCGATCATAGGTGTCTTCGAAGCATTGCTCGTATATCCTGGGACCACCGGGTAAGTAATGCAGTTGTTAGGAAACGAGTACTAGGTAGGGATGGCAAATCGATTGATGAAGTAGTGAAACTTCATCAGTTGAGATGGCTGGGACATGTGTTACGTATGCCCGACCACCGACTGCCCCGACGTGCAATGTTTCATGGTGTAGGAGTAGGTTGGAAGAAAGCTAGGGGTGGCCAGACCAAAACGTGGCACAAATCAATGAAGTCACTGACAAGTGGACTGGGCCATGTTGGTAGGTGTAGACTACCTGGTTGGGATTCGCGAGATGACAGCAACCGATGGTTAGAGACCTTGAATGACATGGCTCAAAATCGTTTGCAATGGCGAAGATGCATCCACTCTTTGTGTTCTACCAAATTCTAATCTTCTGAATTCCTCATGTCTTTATCTTTTTCTCTTTCCAAATTTATTTCACTGTACTATACTCCTTCAATAATTTCTTGAAACCCCTAATCTTTTGGATTTCTGATTATACTCCTACTACTTCTACCACTATGGGATTTGAATCGACAACTGCATCTCTGTGCTAATGTGGTATGGCAACTCGAACTGATGTACGTACGTACGAAGTTCTACGTTGTGACTGACTGACTGACATTTCTTAATACCCTGTGTCTAACCTCACTATTACTTACCCGGTGATCCCAGCAGATGCGAGCAATATTTCTAAGGCATCTGTGGTCAAACACTAGTAACTTGCGAGTATCTTCTACTCTTAATGACCATGTTTCACAGCCGTAAATTAGAACAGAGTGAACTGCTGGGCAGTATACTCGTCCCGTAATTGATGGACGAATATCTCGCCTACGCCATAATTGACTCAAGTTGGCGAAAGCTAGACGAGCCTTCTGTTTCCGTGCTGAGATTTTGTCAGACACAATCCTATTAGGGCTGATCAAACTTCCAAGATAGGTGAAGTTGTCGAAGCGTTCGACTACTTCACTTCCTATCCTTAGTTCAGGTGTTGACGCAGGCCAGTCCTGGAGTAACAATTTACATTTAGGTGGGGAGAAACGCATCCCAAACATCCTGGCATTATTACTCAGTTCTAACAGAAGACTCTGCACTTTGTCAGCGTCTTCACCAAACAGGACTATGTCATCTGCGTGTTCTAAGTCGATTAGTGAACCCCCTGGTAGGAGGTTAATTCCTAAAAATTCAGTCGAAGAGTGTTATTTCCAGCAATAGGTCTATAATGAAGTTAAACAAAAATGGGGATAGTGGACGACCTTGTCGGACACCACTTGAGGTTGTAAAATCAGATGACAGTTCTCCATAAGCTCTCACTTGACTGGTAATGTTTGAGTACAGAGCCTTCACAAGGTTTATGTACTTCTCAGGTACACCTTTCAATGACAGACACTGCCACAGAACCTTTCGGTCTACAGAGTCAAATGCTGCTTTTAAGTCAAGAAAAACCATGATTGTCGGACGCCGATAAGCATGTCTGTGTTATAAAATCTGACGAATAGTAAATATGTGGTCGGTGCAACCATGATCAGGTCTGAAGCCAGCCTGATTTTCTCGTGTTTGCAATTCACGAGTCTTAATTAAGCGCCCGATAATTATTGAGGCTAGTATTTTAGATGCTATATTAGTCAGACTAATCCCTATATGGTTATCACAGGACGCTTTTGGCCCCTTATATATTGGGACAATCAGTGATTGTGACCAGTCGGACGGGATTACGTCCGTCTCCCAGATTTTAGCCAGGATATTAGTCAACCTAGTCGCTAAAATTGGACCACCATATTTAAAGACCTCTGAAGCCAATCCATCAGGACCAGCTGCTCTTCCTCGTTTCAGATTAGTTATAGCCTTTTGAACTTCAGGTAGGGTCGGGGGGCCTACTTCAATGTTCCATTCAGGTTTTCTGGGAATAGTGGGTAGTTGTGCAGTAGCTGAAGGCCAGCTAAACTGCTCCTTAAAGTGTTCCGCCCATCGTTCTAAACGTCTGGGCTGAGAGCAGATAAGGGTTCCGTCTCTTTCCGAGATCGTTTCACTTACACTTGACTTATTAATTCCGGCTTCTTTTATTAGTCTGAAGAGTTGCCTGGTGTTGCCTACAGCCGCTGCCTTTTCCATCTTTTGCTTTCGTTGCCCATCACTGCTCACGATCGTTCCTTAAACTTTTAGTCAACCTAGATCTGATTTGTTTACGCTCTTCGTCGTGATCAGAGCCTGAAGGGGTGAGTTTACGCGAATTCATCAGTGAAATAGACTTGAAGGAAATCCATTGGTTTTTTGGAACCCTATGGTTTAAATAACTAATAGATGTGACTGCTGTTTCCACAGCTGTTCGTATGTCTTTCCAAGCAGCATCTGGGTCAGTCTCGTTTACGGAACTGTCTAGATGTGAACTCAGTTGTTCCTGGAATTTACATTTGGATTTCTCGTCCTCCAGTTCAATCCTAATGGGTCTTCGTAGTGTACTTTTCCTGCGTCCAGTGAGGCGCAGACAAATGCGTGCTCGTATTAAAATGTGATCAGAGTCTAAACAAGTATTCCAATACGAGCGACAATCTTCTATCGAGCCCTTCTATTGAGTCCATCGTTGGTTTGGTGCAGGTGGTCGCCATGTTAGACGATGTCTCTCCTTATGCTTAAAATTAGTGCTTGCTAAAAATAAACGATTGTCTGAGCATAGTTGCAACAGATGATCACCATTATCTGTTCGTTGAGCCGGAATACTAAAACACCCACCTAAATGTCTTTCTGTTTGATTTAAGCTGCCTACCTGGGCATTAAAGTCACCCGCTACGACTACTATGTCTGAGCACTTAGCTTTCTGAAGAAGCTCAGAGAGCTTTCTGTAAAAGTCATCTTTCACTTCGTCATGGCTGCAGTCAGTGGGAGCGTAGGCAGAAACGACGGAAAGGCAACGACGTGTGTCCCTATCGTTCCGAGTTCTTACGGAGCCATTTAGCCGGTCAGCACACAGGCGACTGTTAACGGGGATCCATTCTAGTAGTGCTTGTTCTGCCCTTGTACTAAGTGCTATGCCTACACCTGCAAGTCCACGAGAACTAGCCAACGGGTCGCCAGATACACGGAGGGTGTATTTCGTTGGCTGTCCATTTTGGCGAGGTGAGGTCAAGTGAGTGACCACACTGGGATCCTGTATGCGTGTTTCGGAGACACAGCATATATCAATGGCACGAGATTCTGGGGTCTTAGCCAAGGAGGTCTGTTGACCGATTTGACTTAGGGTACGTACGTTGAAGGCTCCAATGTGTAGTTTGGAGCGAGGTTTTAGTAGACCTGGGACAGTTTCGCGCACTAGAATCGTTGGCCATGGTGACACTTGAGGAGGAAACCGAGAGAGGAAGTTTAGTGTTGAAAGTCAAGGTAGAAGGAATAGTAGGAATTGAAGAAGGAGATTGATTATGAATACAGTGGTTTTGAGTGCTGTTAGAGGTTTGAGGGCAGTTATCACTTCCCGGTTACCCACACCGTGGAAGGGTTCTTTTAGAGGTACCTGAAAAGGAAATTGGGTTAGAGGTGGTCTTAATGGCCTGAGAGCGTGACCGCGGTGCCCAAGGGACAACTGCTTGAGGTCGGTCACACACGACCTTTTTGTGTTAACTCCGTGTGCATTTTTAGGGTCGACCTTTTCCAATCCCACCCCTCCTTGTGGGAAGGCAGCATCGCTGTCATGCTGGTTGTCTGAAGGAAACACCTTACTGCTGTCACACCTCTGTACAGTCAGCACTACGACTTCGCCTTCAGACCTTGGGTTTGCTGCTTTTAGTCTTACCGCTCTTCAACCGACCTGTCTGGCATGGTAGGACCTTGAGGAACTATTGTTCCAGCCAGTATAGCCCGATTGGTTCATCACGATAGGCAAGCCCGACCACCACGTCAAGGTAGCAGCAACGGTAGGGATATAACAATCAGATATTGTTTTTGAACTTTTCGAAAGAATCAAACTTTTTCTATAGTTCTTGAAATATCAAATAATTTCGAAAAAGTTAAGTTAACAAATGTTATTTATGAAAGGAATCTCATGGAGTTAATCTTTTAGATTTTAGACGGTAATTTATTGTTAGTTTTTTGAATACATATTCCACAGTTGGAAGGTTTAAACAACTTATTATAATTTCTTGATACTTAGTTGATAAAGACAAACTCGATTTGCAATCAGAAAATATGATCAAAATACGATGCAATCAGCACATTTATCTTGTTATTATACCCTTTATTCGACATATTCTAAATGTTAGATCGAGGGATGTAAATAGATGTCTTGTGTTGACCAAGTTCAATATTTAAGGCTTTCTAGTGCATCAGTTTACTGATGTTAATTATGATCGGCTTATTCAGTACTATATAAATGTTACGATAAGGTATTCTCATCACACTGTACAAAATACTGGAACGAATTTTTATGCATTTACATCTTGATTTCAGTAATCGTGTGAGTATATATATATATATATATATATATATATATATATATATATGGGAATGAATTCTAGTGTACTTGTGTCGTCTTACTCTAGACGATAGACTATAGAATAGTTGTGAATAAAGCAGATGGCTTTTTGTTGATGTAGTATTAGTTGTTAATTGGTGGCAACATTTCAAAGGTTGTTTCATGACATTTACTAAGGTCGAAAGGTTCATCACTAATAGGTCATATATAGGAATTGACAAATTTGAAAAGTGAATGTTGGGTAAACTGAGAGCCATCCTCTTTATAGTAATACTTAAACGGTAACATTTCTTTCATATTGGTAGACATAAAAAGACGATGAGAAATCAAAAGAAAATCTAAGATCAAAATAATTAGTTGTGAATATAACTTTTGTCAGAAAGTCCTCAATTGTACGGAAGTCACGCAACACTAACGCGTTTCTCATTTTCATTTTATTCATAAAACTACAATTAACAGTGTTACATTCCAAGCAATAGAATATAAGGTCATTGAAAGGAGATTATAAGTATCCACCTGCTCGTCTCAACACTGGCAAAAGCTGATATATAGGCAGTAAGATAATTCGCATATTTAGCATTTTATTTTATTTATTTGAACACATAAATATTGATGCAAAGGGTCACCAAATATATATGCCCCATACAATAACAATGAGAATATGAAGAGATAGAGAATGTTTATTTTGTTTATTTATTTATTTTAACACATAAATATTGGTACAAGGAAGCACCAGATACATATGCGCCGCACAAATCTCATTCGATTTGTGTGAGGGCTGTGATACTGCCCAGGTGCCCAAACTGAAGCAGGTGGTTTTCCTAGGGGGCCACACCCGGAGCCTTTGACCTAAAGGTCTGATCCATAAGGCAGTGGAGCTTTGTAAGGAGATGCAGTCCCATGGTAGCCGGTAACCAACGATTGATTCATACGCCATTTGTTCCATTAGGATACTGAAGCCCATGCACACCATTGGTTTGGAATCAGGGTTTTCCAACTCCCCTAGGTGAACTTTCCATGTTCACCAACTCGGTTAAAGCACCGGCCGTTCGCTTTTCGTTCTCTCAATTTCGTAAACAACACCCCCGCCATGAGAAGGCAGCGAGTAGGACTTCCCTGACAGAGGCTGTATACGCGTAGCCATGTGAGAGCATTTCTAGAGGGAGGGCGGACTTTCCCCACTCTCAGCCGTACCAGGGCATTTGGGGGCGATAGAGAATGTAAAGTGCGTATAAGAAAAAGGGGAACAATAACAACAGTATGATAGTGAAATAATAATAATGGGAGAAGCAGTTCAGTTAGCAAAGGTACAACCAGAAGGAATTCCTTCAGTTAGAGAAATTACGTCCGTTTTTTATGACGACAGTAAAATAAAGTTACAGCAGGATCGTCACTAGCTTCTATTCTGAGCCATATCTGATAACGTCTCTAGCCATCTCTAGGACCCCAACTGGGGAGTCATGAAGGTCCAACAGAAGCCAGCCCTGTACAACTTTCTTTCATACGATACCGTATCATACACAGATAGTCTCTCCGCTTTTTCCAACCAGTCCCAACGTCAGAGAATCATGCACGACATGGAATTCTCTGGAACGACATTCGTGGAACATGTCCAATCCACCGAAAGTCGATGTTTCAAGATGATGACACCAATTGGATTATCGTCTCTGCACCCGGACACACGATGCCGAACCTGTGTATTACTAACATGATGTTGTTACTGGGTGTTAGTATTCCTACGGAGACAACGATGATCAAACACCGGAAGTCGTCTAACATCCTCAACTCGGAGAGGTCAGGTTTGAAAAGCATAGAGCAAAACTGCTTTCACCGACGCGCTGTAGATCTGACCTTTTACAGTCAGACTAACATCACGAAGGCGCCAAAGATGACCCAGATTGGCATAAGCCACTCTAGCTTTCACTGTACGTGCATCGATCTCATCACTCATGCCACCACCTGCACTTATGCAGTTACCAAGAGTGAGTGCAAGATCAGGATCCTGCCAGTGGTGTAAAAGTACTTTGCACTTTTAAGGTGCAAAGCACATACCATACCTACGGACATTAATTACCAACTGATTAAGTGCGGATTGCATGGCTTTGGCATTATCGCACAGTAAGACAATATCATCTGCATACTGAAGGTCGAGAAGTCTTTCTCCAGGCAACAGATTCACATGACCATTACCTGCATCCATCAAAGCTGTTTCCTGAACGTCATCGATGGCAAGGTTGAAGAGAAGTGGTGAGATTACGTGACCATGTCTAACCCCACTGCTTGAATTGAACAGTGGAGAGGTGTTTGTATATACGGCTTTTCAGTTGTTAATACACTTCTCAGGCACACCGTTCTTTGATAGACAATCCCAGAGAACATTCCTTTTGAACGAATCGAAGGTAGGCGTAATGTCAAGAAACACTACGATTGTTGACCTGTGATAAATATGACGGTGTTCTAACATTTGGCAGAGGGTGAAGCTATGATCAATACATCCTCGGTCAGAACGAAAACCAGCCTACTCTTCGTGAGTCAATCTTTCTCGGGTTTTGAACAACCTACCAAATGTGACAGTAGCCAATAGTTTGGACGCAATCGGAAGTAGACTTATCCCCCAATAGTTGTTACAGGAACGACGTGAACCCTTTTTAAAGGTAGGGACAACTATCTACTCATTCCATGATGTTGGAACACTCTGACTGCTAAACGTTTGTAAACGACGTTGTCAGTTCCTTAATCATAAAGTCATGAGCATCTTTAAAAGGAGCCGGAGGTAAGTCATCTGGGTCTGTTGATTTGTAGCGCTCCAAGAGTCGGAGTTCCTTGGGGACTTCCGCCTCATTCGGCGGATCAGCCATCACAGGCCATGGAGGTCAGGATAGTCTGGTCGATGTTGCCGGAGCAGCAGGCCGGTTGAACTGCCCTTCAAAGAATCCTGCTCATCGTCCAAGACGTCGATGGATGTTAGTGACTGGCATGCTGTCATCTTCGCAGATTGTTTCGCTCACATGTGAATTCTTGCTGCTAGTGGCTCGGATAAGTTGAAAGAGCTTCCGGCAGTTACCAGATGCAGCTGCTGCTTCCAGCTCATTAGCACTCTCTGACTACCAGGCTTCTCTGTCCTTACGCAAGGTTTACCTAATTTCATTATGTAGCAGCCTTTGTTTGTGGTCAAATTCACGGTCACCTGGAGTAGACCGTCGGGCTTCAATGAGTTGTAAGGAGCTTGAAGAAACCCAGTGCTTATAAGCGAGACGTTTGGCGAAGCCGCAAGCGAGTTTACTCACCATTTTCATGGCGTCATGCAATTGCAACCAATGCTCATCAATACTTTTCGGTGGGATGGTAGCTAACCTAGAAGGTAGCTCGGTTTGATATTTAGTTGCAACAAAAGTTGAAACCAATTTACTAACATTGATCCGTTTAGGACGATGAATTTGTTGGCCACTGAAACGTAAGATTAGTTCAAGCAAGGGCATAATAAGAGTCCAGATAGGTAGTCAAAAAGTAGTTGAAGTCTTGTGTACAACCGCGCCAGCGGTAGCTGATCGCGATATGATTAATCTTAGTCCAGGCTTGAGATGCAGATGGAGGACGCCAGGTGGCACATCGGCGATGACTATGCCGGAAGTTAGTACTAGCCAGAAACAGGTTGTGGTCTGCCCACGGTTGCTACATTATTATCCGTAAAGTTTATAAGGTCTAGCGTTAATTATATGTTGGTGCAATAAAAGTTCATAACAACACTTTATTCGATAAAAATTAAAACGACTTTTAAATAAATTTAGGAAAATCCTACAATTTCCCTACATATAAGCAGTACTTACGATTAATTCTAAAATTGTTCATTAGTATTTATGAATTATTTTTGTACAGGGCTGTCTACATGGGATTTATTACGTCGTGATATGAAAATTGTTTCTAGTCCAAATAAAGATGCGTTTCAATTTGTGTGCTCTACTGTATCTGGAGTTGATTTTACGGTAAGCTGTGAGTTGTATGACGGTGTTTATTAGTGCCAACTGGAAGTTGTCTATCGGTTTAAGCTTTTTTATAGGTTTACATTCAAAACTGTTACAAAGTATTTTTATCATTTGATTGATAAACAATAAGCAGTAAATCTATTTGGTTGATGTAAAACATATTTTCCATTGGTTTCCACCACTCACGAACATCAGTTACAAAATCATTGGAAATTAAGAAATGATACTGGACAGATACTTTTTTCTTGTTTGGAACTCGGTATTAGTCACTTAAAATCATGTCAGGAAGTAAACTGAGGACTTATACGTTTTTCGATAAGCGCAATACGTTTGGGTCCTGTCGTTTTGAGTTCACTGATCTACATTTTTAACTCCATTCATTTCACAACATTTTATAACCATCTGTCTGGATTCTGATACAGTGATTAAGCTCAGTTGACTCAGTCAATCACAGTTTTCTTTTAAAACTTCGAGAATACATCTTAAAGCTGGGCCATTATTCGGAACACATCTTAGCAACATAAACGATTTGTGGAGGTTGTTCATTTCAGAGTTAGTTTTCATCCTGGTCTGGATAAGGACTAGATATGGAATCCCATACTAAGATTAAACATCTAGCCGGTATTTTTTGGTTTTCAATGGTTCACCAATTGATGTCAGTCTGTTTACTTGTTAAAGTCCATTTTACTCATTTATTCTTTGGATTGAATTATAGATTTTAATTAAGGGTGGGAGAATTCATAAATCATGTTTCGTGGATTAATTACAGCACATTAAAAATCGTCCACAATTGTTTGTGCTCAATAAGGTTTGCTTAAAGTTTGTTAAGTCTCCAAGATTTCTGAATACTATTTTAAAAGCAGTTTTTTCCTAAATTCTGGAAAAATGTCACTAGTGGTAAAATCAAAACATTTCTGGGTATAAAATGTTTGCAAAATGACCAAGGATAAATGAGGAAGTATACAACTAAGTTGGTTCAGTTTCTATCTATATGTTAGACTTTCATATAAACAAGAAAGTGCTAAAAGAAACTTGGAGATATATGATATTAGTATCACTTTGGGACTCAATAAATAAGAATAATACTTTGATGTTCAAGTCATTTGACTTCCTACCACTGATTTGGATGTTCGAAACATTCTCTGCCTATTTCGATTCGGACAGATAAAGGTTACGCTATTTTTCTAGACATTACGTCAGTGATACTTTCAAATAAACTCATTCTATTCGTGAAATTTTCTGCTTCATTAATCATAGTTTTTTTATCTGAATTCACCATTGTAAAGCTAAATTTTAGGCTGTTCTCCGAATTATTTTCTTTCATTAGATGTTAATCAATTCTCCTGACTTTACTGAAGCAGCCAATCGGATTTGTGCTAAATATAATGCCAATTTACTTGTTTGTCTTACTGTTGGTTATCCCCTATCGGAAAGTTTATCGATACCTTCATCGGAGTTGACAACTTTTCGAAGAAGAGCTCTGATTTTGTATAATATGAATTTTCCTGCTGGACGTTATAGTGATGCAAGTATTTACATTTAGTTTCATCTCATTGATTCTCGTCTGGGTTTATTTGTGGAACTATGTATATGGAGTTTGTACTCAATGCAATTTATTTTAAGCTTACTAAATATAACACTTTAAGTCGATAGTAGAAAACATTTCTCATCAGTACTAGGATTACCTGTCACATTCCTACATACTGTTCTGTTTCATAGGTTTTATAGTCATATATCTATTTTTTTACTTTCTACAGAGAGTCCTTGTGAAAATCAATTATTATTGTTGACTGATTTTCACAGGACTTTTCAACCTTAATACTGAAAATCGGCAAGATAAATGTTTTCAGCTGTTTGCAACAGTTTTTATACTCAATAGTTTGAGGTGTTTAAAGTATTGCCTTCCCTCTACTTTGTTTCAAAGTACTTATTTAAAAAAAGAATGGAAATAATTAGTGAGTTACTTCTCACCTTTGAAATTTAGTTCACTTTCGTTTTTCAAAGTTTAATTCTGTAGATCATTATTTATACAATGCATGTCAGTCAATAATGTACTGAGATTTTCCTATAATAAAACCTATTCGAGTTATAAAGTTCTTAATGCATTAACATAATTTGCTGTTCAAGTTTCTACAACCGAATGTCATAGACTGCTAAACGATTCTTATTCTCAATTACCACACTACATTACTACAATTTCTATCACTTCCATTTATTGTTTAGTTTCTGCGGTTAATGATTAAGTTCATTTAAAAATCTAAGGTTAGCTGTCAGTTCAAATTTATTTCTGAAGTGTAGGGTGCGTAGCCATTTCAAGCTGCTAATTTCAGTAATTCATTGATTCATTGTGTACAAAAGTACGAAGAGGCTATTAAATGATCATCACCAGTAAAATAACGATAAAGGTTAATTGCTTTTGAATTGTCAAATCAAACTTTAGTCTTTTGCACTTAACCTCACTTTTATTCATTATTTATTTTTTCCTATTTATTATAGCTGATTAAATTTCTCCTGGATCCGAAGCTTAATCTAGAATTAATTCCTCAGTCTATCCCTAATTTCAATCGTTTTATAGCAGTTGTGAATAATGTCAAAATGACACGTAAAATTCTACTACCTTTATTGGTACAGTTTATTCAGCAATTGGGGTCTCCAAGTGATACTGGCACTTCTGATAACAATCCCAAGAATGATATCGACAGTAATGATTGTAACAATGTTGTTATGAAGTCGGACACAAGCATCAATATCTCTTCAACAAACACTAAAAGTTCACATTCACTTGATACAAGTCCCAAGGTGGGTCTGTTTTTGGTGTAGCCGAATAAACAATTAGTACCCAACTTAATCTTTCCGAAAAAAAACCCTGAAGAAGTCTTTTGCCTTCGTATTTCAACTTACAGAAATATTCATTCATTTATCGTGATGATTTAATGTATAGTGATTCAATGGTTTGATAAAAAGTCTTGTTTTTGTACTGGCTTTTATCCTCTATCAGTCTGTTGAGAGCTATTTATCAAGAAATAAATATATTAAACTGCATAACCAAATATGTTAACTAATATTTTTATTCATGATCTTAAATGATGTGATCTGATTAGTCTGTAAGAACTATTATAGAGGGCTTAGTTGTGTATTTTTTTTCTAACTTAAGTTTTTCTGGACATTGTTTGAGTACATAAAATTAAGCAACTTATTATTCACATGCGAAATCATACAACTAACTGAAAACCTTATAAAGTCAGGAACAACGATCTTAATAGAGCAATACTAATTGATTAATTTTGTGGATTTTTTCACCTGCTTACAATCTGGAAATAGTAGTATAAATTATTAAAGTCAAAATAAGTATACATACTTTATATAAGAAAATTTTTGATTAAATCTGGATTGTAAACAATAATTGTAAAAGAATGAAAAATTGTTTAAATAATTATTTGCACATAAGCTAAATATATGAGTATAGTTTAGGCAAGAAAACTGAGAAGAGAATAAAAACAGAATTTTTTCAAACGAAAAATTTATGTCATAGTCTATAAATTATAGTTAACATAAATTCTGACAAATGTTACGTTAATCATCCAAAAAATATTATCTTTCGATCGAGTGAGGAAATAATGAATCAGTATTGATTTGAGAACATCATGGTCTCCAGATAACACAAATTTCCTGTAAATGATATAAATGCACGATTGCGAACTAAATCAATCATAGTTATGTATGATTAGTGTTGGGGGGAAACACTTCTGGTACTATTGTCGCATTTCTTCATCAAATAAGCTTTCATTTTGTTAATCAGGGTTTTCATTAAAGTTGAGACAAATTCACTTTGTATACTTCCTCTCTCTCATTTCATAGTTTTTTTAAAATAAAATGTATTTAAATCTCACAATTATTTTAAGATTGTTAAATACATTAAGCTTCTTTAACATTTATTGGGGAAATTTTATTTTTAGATTTGCAGAAATAAGATAACATGTGGCTTGTGAGTGTAAGGTTACTTCTGAACTAGGGTTAATTAGAAATAGCTTTTACCAAATGATTCCACGACAATATTCAAAATCAGTGACATATCTTTTACCGAGTTTCATTCACCTAACCGTCCCAGTACACTTTGTGTAATGTATTTATTGCACAACAAATCAGTCTAAGTTTTTTTTGCAGAGCATCGATTAAGCTCTTATGCTCAGTCATTTCAAATGCACTAACAAAAGTTTTATATATCTATCACAAGATCTGTCAAGTAATCTTTCCGTTTGTAACTTTAGATGTGGGTCAGTTGTCAGTTTTCTTCAACAATAACTAATATGATGTATACTTTATAAACAGTATTGATCGTACAGTCAGTCATTCAGCAACAACGCAGAACTTCACACGTACGTACATAAGTTCGAGTTGCCATACCATATTATTACAGAGATTCAATTGTTGATACAAATCTTATAGTGGTGAAGGTAGTAAAAGTATATGTAGTAATCGGAAAGACTAGGGTTTGAAGATGTTGTTTAAGAAGTATATATTCTAGTGAAACAGATTTGGAAAGAGAAAAAAGGAAGGGACATAAAGAGTTCAGAAGATTGGAATTCGGCAGAACACAAACAGTAGATGCACCTTCGCCATTGCAAACAATTTTGAGCCCTGTCATTCAAGGTCTCCAACCAACCTTTGCTACCATCTCGCGGATCGCAACCAGGTAGTCTACACCTACCAACATGACTCAGTCCACTTGTCAATGACTTCATTGATTTGTGCTATGTTTTGGTCTGGCTGTCCCTAGCTTTCTTCCAACCTACTCTTACACCATAAAACATTGCACATCGGGGCAGTCGGTGGTTGGGCATACGTAACACGTGTCCCAGCCATCTCAATTGATGAAGTTTCACTACTTCATCAATCGATTTGCCATCCTTACCTAATACCCGTTTCCTAACAACTGCATTACTTACTCAGTGGTCCCAGGATATACGGGCAATGCTTTGAAGATACCTATGATCGAAAACTAGTAGCCTACGAATATCCTCTACTCTTATTGGCCATGTTTCACTACCATAAAGTAGGACGGAACGAACTATTGCGCAGTAAATCCGTCCATTGGTTGGTAGACAGATATATCGCCAACGCCGTAAATGACGCAAGTTGGTGAAAGCTAGATGAGCCTTCTGTATCCGTGCTGAGATTTCGTCACACAACAGACCAGAAGGGCTGATGAGACTCCCAAGATAAGTGGAGTGGTCAACACGCTCAACTACTTCACTTCCTATCATTAGTTCAGGTGTCGATGCAACCCAATCCTGAAGTAACATTTTGCATTTCGAGGGGGAGAATCGCATCCCGAATGTGCCTGCATTGTTGCTTACTGTGGTCAGAAGATTTTGAATTTTGTCAGCATCTTCACCAAAGAAACACTATTTCATCGGCGTATTCCAAGTCAACAAGTGAGTCTCCCAGTAAAAGTTGAACTTGTGGAGATTGAGATGATGAAAGTGTTATCTCTAAAAGCATGTCGACGACAAAGTTAAGCAAGAATGGAGAGAGTGGACAACCCTGATGAACATCACTTGAGGTAACCAATTCTGATGACAGTTCACCATAGGCTCTAACTCGACCAGTTGTGTTCGAGTAGAGAGCCTTTATAAGGTTGATGTACTTCTTTGGTACTCCTTTCAGTGACAAAAACTGCCACAGAAATACTACGATTGTGGGACGTCTGAATGTGTTTCTATGTTCTAGGACCTGATATAGAGTGAATATCTGGTCTATACAACCACGTCCAGGTCGGAAACCAGCTTAGTTTTCTCTTGTCTGCTCTTCACGAGCTTTGGTTAGTCGTCGAAGTGTTATTGAAGCTAATATTTCATACACTATATTAGTCAAACTGATCCCTCTGTGATTGTCACACGAGGACTTTTGTCCTTTCTTATAGACTGGCACAATCAGTGATTGGGACCAGTCAGATGGGATTACGTCCAGTTCCCAGATTCTACCTAAGACCTCAGTCGATCTCGCTGCTAGTACTGGACCACCATCCTTAAACATCTCAGGAGTAAACCTTTCAGGGCCTGCTGCTCACCCTCGCTTTTGATTTCCTATAGCTTTTTCAACCTCGTGGAGAGTTGGAGGACTTAAATTAACTTGCCATTCAGGTCGACTGAGGATCGTGGGTAACTGAAGTGTGGCTGAAGGCCAGTCGAACTGATTGTTAAGGTTTTCCGTCAATCGATCCAATCTCCTGGATTGAGAATGAATTGTATGTCCATCTTCTTCCGAGATAGTTTCGCTGACAGTTGGGTTCCTAATACCGGTTTCCTTAACAAGTCTGAACAGTTGTCTGCTGTTGCTTGTTGCCGCTGCCTTTTCCACCTCTCTTGCTTTCGTTACCCACCGTTGTTCGCGATCATTGCGTAGGCTTCTTATTAACCTGCGCTTAAGTTGACTCGGCTCTTCGTCATGTTCAGAGCCAGATGGGATGAGTTTTCGAGCATCTATCGATACGGTGGATGCTGCTGAGATCCAGTGTTTCTCCCTAACCTTGTGGTTTACCGTACTAGCAGATATCACTGCTGTTTCCGCAGCTTTTCGGATGTCATTCGACACTGCCTCGGGGTGGGCACAACTTACATGGCTAGCTAACTGTTTTTCTAATTGTTCCTGAAATACATTCTTAGCTTGGCTATCAATAATTAGAACCCTAAGAGCTTTCCTTGCAGCGTCTTTTCTACGTCCAGTAAGGCGCAGACAGATATGTGCTCGCACTAGAGCATGATCTGAATCTAAACATATGCTCCAGAATGAGCGACAGTCTTCTATCGAGCCCCCCCATCGGTGGCTGATGGCGATGTGATTTAGTTGGGTCCAACGTTGGGACAAATTCGGGGGTGGCCATTTCAAAAGATGTTTCCTTTTGTGCTTAAGGTTAGTATTTGCAAGAAACCTAAAGATGACAATCAGTAACATTGCTAACGACTATCAGAGGTTAGTAGATCTTGAGTATCTATCAATAAAGCTCATAAAAAGTTTGACCTGTCTTTAGTTAGCGAGGAGTAAGAACGTAGTGGGAACCAGTCTTATTCATCACCGCTGAAGTTGAAGTTACAAACTGTTAATTTAGTGCACAAACGTATTGTTTTAAAATGATTTGGGAATATATTTTTACAAAATGAAAATATTTTTATTGATGTAAACATTTTATTTGATTAACAAGGTGGTTTTACCACTGGTTTTCAAAGTTGGCGTAATGGATTCTGTTGATGATTCAGTGATGGGAATTGCGTTCCTTAAGTCTTTTGTCTTTCGACGTATATATATATATATATATGTATATATATATATATATATATCGAATATGCTATTGTGTTTTTATCGTACATGTTGTCAATATGCAAATGATTCAAAGTAAAGGGCTGTAAAATTCATGACACTTCTTGAGAGGTGGAAATCCTCTCCAGATTATCTTTATGAAGTTTTTTGAAGTTCAAAATATTAATTACATTTTCGACGAGACTATAATTTATGGACGGACCAATCAGATTTAGGATAACACGTCTTGGATTTCGGTGCGAAATTTACTCATCCATTTGGCCAAATAGCGTCTTGGCATTTTAGCTGATGTCAGTTTGTGATGAAAAACCATAAATCTGTTTCTTAACCCTAATCGTCAGCTGTGAATCATAATCCTTATTCTTCAGACTGCTTTATAACTCTCATTTAGCCCTAGTAAGTAGGTAGACACTCTCAAGGTCACTTTGGCGTCGCTCAAAGGTCGTCCATAAATTATAGCCTCACCACATTTTCTTTAGAACAGTTCACTAAGCAAGTTTTCATCTTAATTCCATTTAGTTGAAGTTCAGCTATATGCGGAACTACTAATAAAAACAGGTATTTTTTTGTCTGACACTTTTAAGACATTAAAGTTTTGGTTATCTGTATTGCGTGTGAACTCAGTATTTGATAGTCAACACGATGGTTATAAATCACACATTTTTAGGATAGATTGTGAAACAGGGTCTTACAATTTACATTTCACATCACTCATTTTTTTCTATAACCATTTCAGGAAGGTCTACTGGAAAGGATAATAACCTACAATCAGTAATGAGATGTTAGACTGTACTTCAGTAGATGGCTGCGTATGAATTTTTATGGAGGTTTAAGCTACTTTTAAATGGAATATGTTTTTGAGTTAATATAATTTAGTGATTCTCCATCTAAATTACCAGAAGTGGCTGATAAATGAAGATTTGTGTCATCTGAAGTCTATAATTCTATTCCAATATCGGTTGTGTTTTTTCCTTGATTCTTTGAAATGCGGAATAGTCTCTTGGAAGATAAATATATCTTTCATGCCTCCATTGTTAGGTGTTTGTTGAATGATACTTGCAATTGTGTTATCCCCTTATATCCATTGGACAAGTTAACGTGTAATTATTCATGTCCTACTTTTATTAAAAGAAAGTCTTTTTGCCAATAATAAATCAAAAATCAATAAATACCTTGCAACATAATTTTGCTCTTAACAATATAGGTTTATTTTCACCACATTCTACAAATCTCATGTTTATTACTTTGTTTTTTCTAATTCTCAGTGTTCATCGGATCTGAAAGATAAGGCGAGGAATGCTACTAAATTTGCTCTAAAAGATGTCATTCCTTCTCTGAAGAAGTGGCTTTTACCTTTGCCTTCTCATGAGCGATATGAATTTCTGAGATCCTTTTGTCAAAGCTCTCTAAAAGAAAATGATAGTCCATCATTGGATTTACTAAATAGTTTATGGACCAGTATTTGGTGTGAAACTAGAAAAACTTCTAAAACTGTTAAATCTGCCGTTGGTACACAAACACCTCTACCGAAATTAATGTGGTTGAAGTCACACCATACCCGACGTGTTGCGAGTATGGTTCAAGGTAATAGTTCAGCAATGAGAGCAGTAAGTTAATTTAATTTACACATTAAATTCACCCGTAAAATCTATCAAACTGACATTGTTTCTGAGTCTATTATTTTTAATTCCACCAAATGTCATATCCATCAGCTATGTCTTGTAGATACTTATGTACAATCCTAATGATAATAATTTCTTTTTAAATACAAATTGGATGATCAGTTACTGTTATACAGTTAACTAATGTGAATGATCAAGAAACTAATATTTTTTGACATTTATTTCTTTGGAGCGAGTGTATTTGTATTCATAGTTAATCGTCCTTAGATTTAATTCTGTACAATATTCCTATAAAGTTACATCTTTGTAATTCCAACCATGCGTGATTACCCTAACATTTTGAATCATTTTGATTGTCTACATCTTCTAGTCGGGTCATATAGAATAGTATTCTTTTCCCTTTAGCGAAAAACATTTTGTTACATAAAATCAAATGAACGTAAAGGATTTTATAGTGATCAGAAATAAATTTTATAAAGTTTATAGAGCAGTCTTGCTTTCTTCTTCCATAAAATTTCAACCGACCATCAACTTCTTAAGGAAAACCCAGAACCTTTTAAGTACCTAGTTTTATATTCATCAAGCTAGTTTATTGATTTTTTCAGTATTGTTTTCTTATTCGATGTACTAAAGTACTGTGGTCACTTCCATGGAACTAGAAAGATGTATTTGTTGTTAATGCATTACGTTCAAATTAAAAATATATTAATTACTATTCTTTATTTGGTGACTCGATACCACACAAATTCGTCTTTGGACAATAAAATATATATTCTTTGCTGAGATATTCAATCTACGTAACATACTCATAACAGTCATATGTTTTTAGATTTCAGGTAAAATGGGGGGTTTCAAATCTACTCGGCGTTTTAGCTTATCAGATACCAAAGATCTTACACTGTATAGTGAAAACATATCTAAAGGTCGATTGGATCTCTCATCATCACGTTTTATCCATCGTATATCTGATGAAAATTTATGTATTTCCGATTCTGAAAATACTAAACCCAGTTGGTTAGAGGTAAAGCCAAGTTCACTTATTATTATGTTGAAGCATTATATCTATAACCTATTCTTTTTGACAAGGTATTATTTTCTGAATATTTGACACATAGAAATTCGTTGCATAAATTTGTATTTGAGGAATGGTATTTTTATAGTTTTTATATTGAGTTTTACATAGTTATCTTTCGTATAGTAAATTGTACTTAAAAAACAAGGGATAACTGTATTGACCCTTGTAAATTTAAAGAATTGGTATTGAATACGAATATGTGGTGTTATTCAATGAGCTAATTTGATTAGTTAATATTAATAAACTGATATATTGTGATTACTTACAGATTTATGGTCTTACACTAGGTAATATTCTTCCAGAAAGTCGAACCAGTCTCATGTAGTGCCTTACTTATAAATATTTATTGTATTTTTATGAAATGGATGGATTTTTCGTTAGCAGGACAATCTAGGACGTACGTTTCTTTCCATTTGGAACTGGTAACCTGGATGTATTCAACGTATCCTAGTGTCGATGTTCACTCCGAGACTCGAACCTCGTGTCTTTCGCTTCAGATGCCCAACACGTTATCCACTGGGATATTCACTCTAGATAACCATCCACTTGTGGAACAGATATGACATATCGTTATTAAAAAAGACTTGAGTAATCCTCTTCTTAATAATTCATCGCTAGTGAAAAATCCATCTATTTTATATAAACTTGTGATAAATGGCTATATCGAGTTAATCCGTAAAAAAAGATCAAAATTCACTTAAGTTTATAAACAACGGGATAATTAGAATCTTTTTTAATAATGATATATTTATTCTATTATTTATCTATTCAAACATAAAGAAGCCAAAAAATGAGATGACGGTGTTAAGAATGATGGTATTAGAGAATATTGCTCAGATAAAAACTCAATATAGGTAATGCTTTTATCTATCACTCGTATGCCTTATAGTTTACTCCAAACACAAAACAAAACCCCTTCAAAATAACCTCATTCGGGAGCCTGTACAACCTAGTTCAACACTCAATCTACATTCCACGGTATCGCACAATAAATTGGTTGCCTCTTCTTTTTGTACTGAGAGCTAATAATACTCTCTATGGAAACTAGTGAGGTACCTCAAGTAAAAATTGTTCAAGCCATCCAAATATGTATTTCACGATAACTTAAATTATTGTGGTCACTAGTTGCCGAATGTGAGAGTTGTTTAGACGGTGTTACTACTGAATACCGGCTGTTATCAGAAAACAACACTGTTCGAACACAAAGCCGTTAAACATTTTAATGCTCAGATTATACTTCTTAGTGATCTGTTTTCCTTTTTCTCTATGTCCACCTGTTTAAAGTCTTCTACTGTCATGATCGTTTAAATGTAGTCGAACAACAACCTTATATTTTTTACGATCCTGCATGTAAATTTCCACAATGTGACAGCAGCTGTTTCAAAGTAGCCGACTTTCTTTTTAAAGTGATTATATCGTAAACAACCCACAACCAAAATAGGTTCTGTGAAAAGTATAGTGTCATTATGAAATCAAGGTAGCAGTTATCTAGGTGCGGGAAACTTTTTTCCGGAATATAATTTACTGTTTACATTTATAATCCCCTGTCTTAAGCTTAAAAAAGTTCCTGTTATTAATTTTAAGGGATTTATTTTATCCTTCTTTTTAGTTCATTAGACTTTCTGTCTAAGCAAAGTTTTATGACATGTTTACGTTTAATAGACTAAAATACAGCAACACTTTTATTCTTTATTTTTTAGTGCTAATAATTTATAATATTCTCTTTGCTAACTTGTATTTCTCTTGTTATATTCCTTTAATTCAGACTGAATATTTAACTCGCATTCCTGCCTGGTTACCGTCTACTTTTACATCAACTTCCTTAGATTCAGCTGAAGCAATCAGTTATAGACTTTATCGTCGTTTGTCAGGAATGCCGTCGTCCAAGGATTACGAAGATGAAGTGTCTTACGACCATACATCGTTTCAAAGAGATAATCATGATGTTCACATCATACATAATAAAGATCAGGACAATGATTATAATAAACTTGAAGATGATGAATTAGCTTTACTCCGAACATCTTTTACAGATTGTCGACAATTATTCTTAGATAAACAAACATCAACATCTAATTTATCCAACTATACTAGCTGGCTTTCTAGTCATCCGGATCATATCACCGAACAAGGTCTTAAGTTTCTTAAATTAGGCTTCGATCTTCAGGTTAGTTAGTTATTTTACATTTTTAAAAAATTAATAATGACAATATTAATTGGCGAGGATGTAGTAGATTAATAAAAATGATATAATCGAGGTTCAAAAAAGTACTCCCTAAACTATCTATCCTACAAATACTACGTACTTAACATTTTCTGCCAAATATTATAAGTGTACTATACTCTCTCTTGGAATCAGTTAATCATAAGCAACGTAGAACGTAGGACTTGTGCATCGGTTCAGTTTGCCACACCGTATTAACATAGATAAAACTATCAAGAGAAATCCCAGAGTAGTAGAAGTAATAATAATAATATCAATGGTAGTGGAAAACATTAAGTATAGACAATATGATTTGAGAAAGAATTAATTTGCGGAATAGAAAGATATACGGTAATTTTAAAACTCAAGATCTAAGGGAGAATGAAGAATGAGTGCATCTGTGTCATTGGGACCAGTTCTTAGCCATATCTCCTACAATTAATCACGATAATTACGCGTTCTCCAATTACCTAAACCGCTCAAACCAACAACTAGTGACTTCTTGAAGTGATGCCTTGTCTCGATTTAAAATGTTTCTGATTATGTTGCTAATTGTTTGTCTTCTGTGTTTGTCCTTATAAGTAGGAAGTCATCATTTTTTCTACTATGGAATCGTAACATACACTATTTTAGCAAAATTTTCTCACTTGGTACTTTTGGTTTCTCAGTAGTACTCAGATAAGTGTAAACTTCTGTACGATCAAATGCACTGTTTAATACTGTTTTTTGGTGATGAATGCGAAATAATATAGTGTGTTGCTGTTACATAGTAAGCTACACTTATGCAACCATGTTATTTCATTCTAAATGACAACAATAAATGCAAGTCGTAATACGAAAACAATCTGTATCTATGCCCCTTGGAAAATAGTTGTAAAATTGTTTCAACATCAAAGTATCGTTTTTCCTTCCAATTTTGACCAGTCATTTATTTGTTTATTGACACATTCAAGTTTCTTTAATTTATCTTTGTAAGTGCAAGGTTTATTTTCCATTGATAGTTGATGATAATCATTTACTTTTTACATAGTATGTGATCATCTCTAAGGCTCTTGGTACTTGTGTAGTTTTGTCACAGGATTAAGCTGTGTTGATAGAGATGTAATGAACATGAACGGCATCTAGTTCTTTTGTAAACCAGTGTAAGATTACTCTTTAGCAGTGTATATTTATAGTTGTGAATGGTTTCTCTAGCTTAGTGGTAGAATGTTCACTTTTCACTCGGGCTCGATTCCCAGCCAATACACACCTTGTGTAGAGTGGTGAATCAGTGGTTAATTCGCTCGACTCTCAACCACTAGGTCTCAAGTTTAAGTCCCGACATAATTACTTCGCTTAAGAAGGCCGGTTAGTCACTATTACCTCTCAAATATAAAGCCTGACAAAGAACAGTACACGAATCTAAACCTGATGAACTGTATCAGCTGATCATCATAAAACTAGTGCTTAAAATATAAAATTGCAATTCTTAAAACCATATTTTGGAAAATGTATAAATATCAATTGTGATGCTTTTATAACGGAGAGATATAGTAGGTTTAATGCCTCATATACAGTGAATTTTCTGAGTTGATATGAATTGGTCAATTGCAGTCCTAAATAACATTGAAAATATACAAGTAAACAACAAGTGAATTTGACTTTTGTATTGCTCAATTTCATCCTACTAATTTTAGTTGTATCGAATTCATTCCTGAAATATACTGTATCTCTGTAGATTCTGGCGAATCTGTTAACAGTAAAGTAATCCTTTTTTTAATGGAATATATTTCATTTTTTGACAGTATCACAGCAATCTTTGTAGACACTGTAACAATATTATTATGAACACTGTGTACTCCACATGAACACAAATATTTCCCAACAAAATAATAAAGGAAATTAGCTACTCAACTTAAAAAAGATTAGTTGAGTCTTTGTTGTAAAATCATTTTATTTTTTATCCATTCAAACTGATAATTTGATTATTATATGCAAGTCAAGCAACATAATTTATAATGCATCATCATTCAGTCATCATAACTTTAGTTTGTATTTAAACAAAAAGAAGCAGTGAAAAATCAGATCACTGTGTTAATAGCCAAGTTACTTTAAAGTTGTCATCCAATCATATAGTATGTATCAGAATGTATCGGTTGTGTATAATACATATATTAAAAAGTGTAGATTTTTTCACAGATTTTTCTGAATGTAGATAAAGATATGATGTTGATTTATTTGGAAATAATAGCAATACAAGTCTTATAAAAATAGACTACTCGGTTATTTGAAAAATAGTATCGACTTAATCGTACATGTCATGAAATTGTAAATATTCTATTTAACTTTTGTACTTTTAATAGTTCCTTTTTGATTGAGATCATGAACCAATTGATGTTAAACCATAATTAGAAACCTGGAAGCACTAGACGGCCGTCTCGTTCTACTGTGGGACTCCTCAACAGTGCGCATCCACGATCCCGCCCTCCGAGTTCGAACCAGTGGAGTTAACTCTTGTCGGGTAGAGACAAGTATCTACCCCAGTACAATGAAAGATGGTCGCGCAATTCCATGGATTGGTTGAAGTTAGACATTAACACCGTTGGATGCCGGCTCAGTGGTCCTGAGGTTGAGCGTTCGCGTGCGAGACCAAAGGCCCTGTGTTCGCATCCCGCGAGCGGGATCGTGGATGCGCACTGTTGATAGAACTGTTAATAGAACAATTTTCTAAAGTTTTCTTTGGTCGGTATTATACAAGTTTTCTAATTTGAAATACCTGTCTTTCGCTTTCTTTTTTAAACATTTCATATTACAGCCTGCGAAAACTGAAGATATAGGTAAGCACTTTTTTATCCATTTTGTCTGAGTATTTTTATTCATCTTTACCGTTATTTTTTCTTCAAATGATATACAGAAACTTGAAACAGTAGATCCTTTCCCAAAATTTAATGCACTCTTAGTTAATAAAACCTAAAATTCATTCATTTTGCAATAAAGCCTAGTAAATCTCGTTGACCAGTCAGTATCCTTGTTCTCGGACTTATTCACTACAAGTTTTCTGTTATTGATTTTAGTTGTATCACGGACTCCAATATCCTACAGTCACTATCATGTATTAAGAGTGGAGATTGTGTATTATTAATAAAATGTGCTTCAATTACGTTAATTGGTTAAAAAATTCACCATGATCAATTAGCCTATCTCCCTTATCAAAATACTCTAATAACTTTATAAAAGCGTCGTTGGTTTTTAAATTAACCTTAGATTTAGTAATCTACTGACTAATGACAGTCGGTGGTTTTACGTACTAAGTTATAGTTTCAGTCATTTCTCTGACTAATTTAGTTTTGGCGATCGAGCACTATCTCCTATCGTCATGCAACAACATGTGTAGGTGAAAAACGTTTTCACGAAACTGTGGGTATTCAATTATTGATAGTGAAATTTATTATTTGCATCTTAAACAGTTAATCACTGAGTAGTAGTAACTAATTGAATGTTTATTTTTTTAGTCATTATTGTTGATTGAATTACATTGTGGTCAGCTCTTTAAGTGATGCTACGGTACTTGTGTCCCCCATCTTTTATCAATATCTGTGCTACCAGATTAATTTTATGGAAAAAAGATTAATTTATATAAGAAATGTTTGTCATTTTACATTTGGTGTGAATTGATCTATAAACGAACTGTTTGTTAGTAATTTCATATTTTTATTCATTGGATTGCCAGTGAAAGGTAGCATTTTATTAGAAATATCCTATTCGTCGTGAATAATTGAAGTACTTTGCATAGTCTGCTATATCACTAAATATAAATTCTATCAGAATGTTTAATAATCGTTAAAGGTCAGTTATTTAGAGAACTGGTGTTATAAGTCTCAATTATATCTATTTTGGATCTAGATGAGTATTTATATTTCCTGACGGGTAAAAAATTGGAATTGAACAACCTTACTTTTTTACTCTCTTTGGTACTTTTAAGGAAAATATAAATAAAACTCGTAATTTTTCATTAGGAATATCTAATTGTTAATCTTCTAGATTTCCTTTTCGTTATGTGATTTTTAAAACCTTATCTTCTCATTATTCTTTTTGACTCGTTGCTTTTGTGTTGCTTTTCTTTTACGATGCTTCAATTGGTCCTATTTTGACCTTTTATGGCATTATTATTCTTTTCGTTTATGAGCATCAGTTGGCAATTTTTATGTTAAATAACACGCTGTTTATGGAAGACTGATATAAATAGTCTAGTGAATATCTATTTTCTGTTCTGTGTTAGATTCTTAGTTGGGAGATATGTTGATCATTCAACTTTCTCTTTGGTTTATACTTGTTTCATTTTAACATATGAACTTATTTCTTATTATTAGTTTGTAAATGTTCATCGAGTTACACATAATTACCAACAGTTCACCGTGACACATTACATCTTTTAACTGATGGTTAGGTATTTTAAGTTGTTTACATGAGAATTTCTGTTGGTAGCTCCGATTTGTCATATTTTTAACATTTATTTGTTGGTTATTAACCCATTTCGCTTTAATTCTTGCTACCGTTTGTGTTATTTCTCCCGGATATTATTATTTTATACATTCATTGCACTGCACATAATTGTACTACTAAACTGTTATTTCATGCTCTATGTTCTCAAGTAATTTGTGAATTCGACCATAATTCCGGTTACTGCTTAACGAGACTGGGTTTATTCTGTACATGTTTTGTAATGTCAATTAACCCAGGAATGAGCGATTGCTTAATGAATAAACTCACGTCATTAATTCCTCCCACTTAAAACAAAAACCAATCAGCAATATCTTATAAGCATGAGCAAATATATGAGATGGCTAATACTGAGGTTAGCGAAAGTATAAATCACAATTCATATATCCCTGTTCTACTGTCTTCAACCGTTAACTAATCATCGTTTACTTACGCCGACGCAACAATAGGTAGGCACTTTTTTCACACTGGGTGCAACAATTAGTTTTTTAATAGTGAGGTATCTGCTAGAATGGTGGTCTATTTTTAATCTGTACTCTTAGGTGTACAAATATGTATTGATCCACTCAAGGCTTTGTTACAAAAACCATCCAAATAATAGAGCTACAAATTTATATTCTTTCAGAATCAACTATACAATGGGGTTTTCATTCAAATATTTTCATTTTATTCAGTATGTATGACTAGGTGCATTTGAAGTTTTTACTTAATTGCTACGTTATAGAAACTACTAGACACCCTATGTATCAAAGCTTTTTTCTAAATATGGTGTTCTCATTGATTATTTTCAGTAATTATTCTCTTAAAATATATTTGTGTAAATGATATTCTCTGTTATTACTTCAAGATATGACACTAAAAATGAATAAATCAATACTTACTAACGAACAACAAAGTCACCAATCTTTTCATGTTACATTTGATCTTGGCTGTACAGAAAATTCCAAATTAATGATATCAGGCGAGTAAGTTTTGATTAAATATATCATTGGAATTAAGTATTAAATCATTTATTCGTTTATATTGGTGTTTTCCAGCTGTCTACATCTTATTTTAATGTTCTATCCAAAGAGATAATGTAATATTTCACGGTTTTGCTCCGTGTATTGGGTACATTACTTTTTCCGAGTATTTTAATTATAGACTAATAAACAGATAGTCGATTGTGAATTTACAACTGTTTTACACCGCTTTTATGTGAGAAATTGAGAAACTAAGCAAAGTTTTAGGGTGAAATAAATTGAATATTTATCTTTTTATTTTGGGACTTTGTCAAATAACCTAATCTATCTATTGGTCAGTGGTTTGTTTTTAACAATTAGGTCTTTAGTTCATATCTTTTTACCCATACTTTGATTAGAATATGGATGTAATATCTCTAGTTGTCTTACTTTTAACCACAGTTATTTTAAGTAGACATATAGATCGCACCAAAAGACTAGAGTATAGAGTCGATACAGTCAATCAAATGTCGGACAACTTGGTAGAGGAAGTACTGTTGAACAAATAGGGGAATTATTGAGATTAGGATCAGGTCTTTCTGACTTAGGGGAGACGAATTGACTGCCCACTTTAACAATCTTATTGTCTTGTTCCGTGTCAGTAAATACAGTGATTGTAAATAATATTCATCTTGGCGTTCTTGTTGATGGTGAAACAAATCAACAAGGCCAGCCACCTAAAATAGTCCTTCATACGGTGGTTATAACGGCTTATGAAGAGGGTCAATATAGACAAAGATAAAGTCTCAAATTATGTACTTGTGGTTCGAAACCACCTCACCTAGCTTGTATGATGCCACTAGTTGTCCCATGGATCTCAGGAATTGGGACTATGTCCTGCCGCGTAAGGTACAGGCAGTTAACAACTGTGATCGCTTCTCACCCGAGTTCAAGGTGTGTTGTATAGCTGTTGTTCCTCAAAGGGTGTCTCTTCGAGAACATGGTCTACTAGGTTTCCCATCTGTACCACTATATTGATGTTGGGGATGCTAGATCCCCACAAATCACTTGGTAAAAGTTTTATTTCTGTAACTATTTTGGAAATTTGAATTTCTCTTTTTCACGCCAAAAGCTCCCATTTTTACTTTCAGATTGTATTTCCTACTTGAAAAAGACTCTAAATATCATTGGTTGGTTGCCTCCTTTAATATGCTGTTTTGTGACGTTTCTCAAGCACATTTTCATGTTTTATATATACGCTTGAGTTGTGTGCTTGTTGTTCTTGTTTCTGGCTGCTTGTGGAATATTCCTTTCCCTCATCTAAACCAGGTCTTTTCCCTCTAGTTAACTGGGCTGAGACGCATCGGAATAGTTATCTTGTTTTGTCGTTGTGTCACTGGTCCTACTTTCCGTTCGCCGATTTAGGTGATTTCGTAAACTCTTCAAACATGGCAATCGGTCAGCAGCACATCAACCAAAGGTTCCCAACGTGAAGTTTGCGGTCGAATAGCATAGATTAAGAACTGCTTGAACCTATACGAACCACGTATGGACGTTATTGGGATCGTTTGTAGATAGTTTTAATTTTCCACTGGTGTCCGGTAAAGCACGTCGTATGCTTTTATCTTGAGGAATGTCTAATGATAGCGATAGTAATGTGGATTTATCATGTTCCATAGCGAATTGGAAACATTATTACGTACAGGAATATGACAACAATATCATGTATATAAAATGCGGCCGAAAATAGAACAAGTTTAGGTTATAATACCAAACGTTACAAACTTGGAGTTATCACAAAAGTTTCGGTAAATGAATTAATTTCATTAAACACGTGATTTATCTTAACCTTTTAGTCATTCTGTTATTTATGTGCCTAACTTTGGGTTTATGTGTATGATAGAACTTGTGTCAGTATACCTGTATCTCTTCCATGCTTGTAAATACTGAGCTACTCATCATTCATTGAGTAGACACGTTTACCTTCTCCGTTTTTCATCTTTCATTGGTTGTCTACACTGAAAGATGTATGGAATACATATATCCATAAGCACTTTCGTATTTGACTTGTTTTATTCCGATGTATACAATAAAGCGATGTGGTCAACGAAAGAGAAGAAAGTTAGTTAACGAACTATATTTTATCTTTCCTTATCGATATCAAACACAGTTAGCCACAGACACAACCGAATCAAACGGAAAATGTCACAAAACATATATTATCATATATGGAAATATGTTAAAAGTTAGTTTTAGAATAATCTTGAAATAGTTACAATACTTAATTAAATGCTTGCTCAGAATTTAAATAAAGACGATTAAACAGAGAAGTGACCGTTTTGTTGTCTCTTCTAAGAAGTTATCATTTGACTTCATTATTGATTATTGAATATCATCAAACACATTATTCTTCGCATTGCTTGTAAGCTCAATAGAGGTGTTAGTGAAAATTTATATTACAGGTAAATGTATATTATTCTTTATTAAGTTTACTGAAGATATGTATCATGTATCAATAATGTTCTATATTTCATTTAGGCCTTAATTATCAATTTATTAAATCATTTCTTTCTAAAATAATTAATTACTCATATGTATTTGTGTATGTATACCTGATTCGGTTTGGGCACCTGGGCAATATCACAGCCCTCACACCAATCAAATGAGATTGGTGTGGCGAATATATATATCTGGTGCCTTCTTGTACCAATATTTATGTGTTTAAATAAATAAATAATAATAATTTGTGTGTGTGTAAGTGTACTTTTTTTTTCTCTCTCTCTCTCTCTCAATTTTTCTACTTTAGGCCAATGGATGAATAATTTCATAAAACCAAATATTATTCAATTATTATCAGTTCATCGAAAATCGAATATTGATTATAACATGAATTGGTTAAAACAATTTCTTTCAAATTACCCACATGTTATTCGTTTTAATTTTTCAAAATTTACTTTAGATTTCTTTTCAAAAATATAATCATTTCCCTTATTGTAGTTTTGTTCGTTTGTTTTTTTTTTGTTTACCTTTCTGAATATGTTAAATGTTTCAATATATTTGGTTAGTTTATACTAATACTCTTCTAATTAGATACACTATTTTATTATATAATCATTAGAGTTATTTCATGCTTTTCATGTTGTTTATAATTTCACTTATCTCTTGAATTCTTTTGTTGTTGTTCTCTTTTTTTTTAATTTCTTTTCCTTCTTTCTCCTTAGTCATTTCACAAATGTTTTTTGTCAATTAGATCTATATTTGTTTTGACAATTGTTGTTTATATTTTCAAGTCAATAATTTTAGTTTCCTTTTGTTTACTTTAGTTGTTTATATTTTTATGTTTATATCTAGAATATTTATGTTTCATATTCATTGTTAACAACAGTAATAATAATAAAAAATTCGATGTTATTAATTTCTTGATTATGTTCTTTCATATTTTAATTTTATTTTTTAAAAAATGTATCACATTGAATCACTATCATTGACCTAATTTAAAAGTTACATGGATGAAGTTTGAGTATAGTGTTATATTCATTGATAAAGTTCATGATTGTTTTATCTCTTGTTCGAATAATATTGAGTTCATGTTTACATATTTCATGATCGATAATATTAGCATAATTAAGGATATTGATGTTGTTTTAGGAATTATCAGTGATCTAATTGTTAATGCATTTATATTTTAAGTAATAAGTTGCAAAGTTCGGACCTTTCACCATGTACTTCATTTCGGACAACAGGGTATCAATGCTAATCATCACACAAACATTGTGACTAGAAGTAAGATAAATAAACCGATAACTGGCAAATCAACCACATTATACGCTAACAAGATATCTGATCTCATGTCATCGTATAATCGGTTTCCTATTGTTTCCTTTTCCACTTATGTTTTGATGTATGTTTATAGTTGTGACAACATAACTTAATATCTCATTTTAGTAATGGCAATGTAAATAATCAATATTACTTTTTTGGCATGTTTATACAAGAACACATTACATACGTCTTTTGGTTTAGTGTTTGGAAGTATATATGATGATAGTGCGCAAATACCTAAATGCACTAACTGGAACAATAAACATACTAGAAGATATCCAAATATTATCTCGAAAATGGGATAGAAAATTCATAGATGCTTCCAAACTAAAAGCATAATTGTTTAGTAATCCCATCAACATTCCTGGGAATTGTATTTTTCCATATGGTTTCCTCCAATTTTAAACTTTTTCATCACCAAAACCAATTTTTCGCATGACACTGACCCAGTTTGAATTTATGTCTTCGGCTTAGATCTTAAGTTTGATTGTATGGAAACTGTTGACATTGCCTGACCTGACAAGTCAAAGTCAATAAAATAGTTCGAGTCCAATGCTCTCAAAATAATTGTGCAGTTATTTTCATGCTACTAATCTACACCGTGAACTAGTGGTCACCTACTGGAATTCCTCTCTTATTTCTTTACTGTGAAGTAATAAAATCATCATTCATTAATTATCATAATTATCTAGTTCGAATTGATTAGTTTTTTGCTAATATAACTGTACTGTTTACATTTTTTCTAGATGTCATCTTATATATGATTGTAATGCAACGTGCACGAGTAAGTTTTGAATTTTTGTGATAAGTGAATAAATAATAATTGTTGGGTAATATATTATAAACGTTAGTGCCCTGATTATGTCAGATTTACATATTTCACTGATTTATGAATTATCCGTTATCAAAATAAATATACCAGATTGTTTAGTCACTTAGTTTACTGACTACATTAATAACATAACTGGTATGATTTAGTTACTTATAAATAGTGTATGTGATTGTCGCTTTTCCCAACGGTTGACTGATAAAGCTTTCATGTTTTTTGATATTATAGACCGATTTGTTACAGCGAATTCTACTCTCCGCTACTATTTGCTTTTTTTGTTTAGTTTACATAATCAAAATTATATTACTTAGCTCCGAAAAGTGTCTCTTATCTCTTCAACTGACAAGGTCTATTTACACATATATGATGAAAACAGATAACCTTATGTTTATCGCACATGCTTGTTTTGTATAATCTATCAGCCACTATTTTTGTAATATATTAAATGACTGTTTAGTTTTTGGTCAAATACTCAATTTAACCAAACTGAATCTGTATATTTGCAAAAGTGTTAGTGTTGTTTAACTTCACTGAAGTTAACATATACATGTACATTCAGTCTTGTTTAAATATGTATCTTAGATAACATTATAAATAATAGGTTAACTAGATTTTAAGAATTAGTATTAAGACAACTTTTTTAAAAACAGGTTTCTTGTATCTCAGCTTGTTATAACAAGTACTAGATGTTATTTAGGTTCATCTTGTAATACTAACTGTTTTACTTATTTATTTATTTAAACACATAAATATTGGTACAAAAAAGCACCAGATAAATATGCGACTCACAAATCTCATTTGATTTGTGTGAGGGCTGTGATACTGCCCAGGTGCCCAGACTGAAGCAGGTGGTTTTCTCAGGGGGCTACACCCCGAGCCTTTGACCTAAAGGTCTGATCCACAAGGCAGTGGAGCATCGTGATGAGATGCAGTCCCATGGTAGACGGTGACCAACAATAGGTTCATACGCCATTCGTTCCATCAGGATCCTGGAGCCCATATTCACCATTGGTTTGGAATGAGGGTTTCTCAACTCTCCTAGGTGGACCCTCCATGTCCACCGACCCAGTTAAAGCGCCGGACATTCACTTTTTGTCCTCTCAATTTCGTAAACAACACCCCTGCCACGAGAAGGTAGTGAGTAGGACTTCCCTGACAGAAGCTATATATTCGCGTGGCCATGTGAGAGCATTTCGAGAGGGAGAGCGGACTCTTCCCACTCTCGGCCGTACCAGGGCATTTAGGGGCAAACCGCTGAGCCCGACGTGATCCGAACACGCAGCCTCCTGATCTGGAGTCAGACGCGCTACCGTTGCGCCACGAGTTGTTTGGCGTGCTTCAAACTTCATTTACAACTGCAACCTATTAGTTTTTATTTCAAATAATCTGATTTTACACTGGAATGTGCTAATAAACCTTTCTTAGTTAACTAATAATCTTGACTGAAAAATAAATGGTTCTCTTTGATCGTTATGACTCTTTCTTCTGTGTGTTAAATAACTTCCAGATAACAGCAGAAATTTCAATGTGATAGTTTATCATCTTTTATAGAAGTAATTATCTAGAGTATGGTTTACTTTTAGTGTAGGATAGTTAGTAACAAGTTTCAAGTATTTTTTTTTCATAGCCTTTTCTGTTTATTTTTGTTGGTCAGTGCATAAAAGACATATATTTGATTATTCCATTAATTTATCCTTTTATTTTTGGTATTTACAGAATGCTAAACTAATTTTCTTTTTATGATTTAGGCCTTGAATATATTTAAAAAACTTCACCGTACATGTGAAAATGTATTTAAAGATGATATCGAAACATTACAAAGTAAATTCCAATATTTATATGGTTGGTTTGTGAGTTTATTCACGTATATATATAAGTTTAGACTAGTTTACAACTATCATGTTGAGTTAATATTTTAGGTTAAAGTATCAGGGAAAACACATAGCTTTTTATTCCAAATTTTTACTTTCTTTATGTCAATGTTTATCAAAAAGTCAGCGGAAGTTAATGTTCCGTATATTCTGATTACCTCTGAAAATCTGATATCCAACTGTTTATGGACGATTTTGTTTTACTAATTTCACTGTCATTTAAACTATTGTTGGAAAGAAGGGGTTTTTGTGGAGATTTAATATATTCATAGTTGAAAGCGTGAGTCAATTGAAGCTAGTCCCACAATATTGTTGGAAAGAAAAAGAACTTTTGAACACCGTTATCATACAAATTTATTTGACTAAGGATATATATTGATAATGAATAAATGGATGGATAGGTTAGTTGAATTTCCTACAAACCTATGAATTGATGACTAAGTAGAAATTCTTTTTATCAATCTTTTCAAATGAAATAGGGCACAGCTCCCTTTATTTTCTATCGCCATTTAAATCTTTATTCAATTATTATTTACAGCTTTCCATTATTCGATTATATTTGTTCCTTTTCTGAACTATATTCCTCATGTTTATGTTTTCATTAATTTCGGAAAAATTTCCCATCCTATGTTTCTCATCTTGTTTATTTCTCCTCTTATTGTTCTGAAGTTAAATATGACAACGTAGACTGACGCACACTCTCCAAGTTGTGCATTAACATAAACTGACTGACTGGTTGATTGAAAAGCTGCTGAAAGACCATAATAAAAGTAAAATATATACTTTCCACAGTTGTGAACTTAAAGTGTAAAATTCTGTGATGGTTTACACACTCTGAATCTAATACTTCAAGTATCTTAGTGACAAGTTGAATTTTATCTTTTGAACACCACAACGTGTTTTCCTTCTCTGTGAGACTTTAATCTGTGGAAGACCTTTGAGTGATACTTAAGTAGCCTTGAGGAACTCCAACCATTCACTAGGGTCAAAGTAGGTTTATGAATTAATGCAAGAAATTAATGTTAGGAGTTAAGTTTGGAACGAGAGTTGGGGTTTTCATTGCAAACTGACATCCTCTACAGTGCTAGTATCGTGTTTAGGCAATCGTATGAATGAGTTTTGCAGGAAATTTCAAGAGGCATTTTCGTCGATCTAATTTGTTTATCCATGAATTATAGTGCCGCCGATTTTGGGTGGTGACATGGTTCGGAGTTGGTCACAGTAGCGTAAATGCTTTTGCTACCTGTATTCTGCCACATCTCAAGCTTCTTAATTACCTTAAGTATTTGTTTTTTATGACATTAATCTATATTTTCGTTCTGAATTATTTCTTATCTGTCCAATATTTTTTACTATAATTTATGCTGTTAATATATCTGCTACTATGCGTTCTCTATGCTATTGTGTTGTGGCAGCTCGAACCGATTTACATATTTGCCGGGATCTATGTTAGGTATGATATATGATGTTTATTGTAAATCATGTATGATTACAAATATTGAAGGTGACATCATTGACTTCTCTGGAGTAGTTAGTATATAATGCCATACTGAGAAACTAGTTGAAAATAAAGTTCTTCAGTCTTTTTGTCTTTTATTCTAAATATCTAAGTAGGAACTTTTGATATGAATAATCTAGTTTATTATTAATCATTCATATGTATTTTATATGTCAGGTATAAATTTTGTCTTGCTTATTTATAAAAACATTTGTGCCTATGTGTGTGCTTATGGATGTTTTTGTCTAGACGCCAGAGAAAAGATTAATTCGGAGTTTCGAGCTAATCGAAATGAAACTGATGCAGAAAAAATAAACGAAGTGAGTCATTTGGTATCAATTATGGATCACATTCATGGTGATTATTTTTTCGGTTATTTTTATTTCTAATGGTTTAAAGTGACATGATCTTATTGCTTTCAGTCTAAGTGTTAACTGAATGACAATCGGCATGTTAAGTGATTTTTTTCCATTTTTTAAAAATCTATATTTTAATCACTGAACACTTGCTTTTTATCTTCAACATAACTGAAACTATTTATTTACATTGTTCAATCAATGAACAGTGACCAATGTCATAATTGCCTAGTTTTCTATCGATCAAGATGCGATGTAGTCACTAGTCTAAGTGACCCGAAATCGCCAGTACTATGTTGGAGGTAGTCAACAGAAAACCCTGCAACTTGATCTTTGGTATTCGATCAACATTAAGATTTAGAAAAAAATAACGTTGACTACTACTCAGTGACCAGTCGATGTAAATATTTCAGTCCTACAAGAGATAAGACTATGGGACTGGATGATACGGGTTTTAACCCACCAGGGAGCATCAGTTGTCTCAAGATTGCAGGTACGCTATGCTAACGACTGCCAGCTATCGAGAGACGAATATTCAGGGCATCTTGTTGACTACCTTCAACTTACGTACATTAAGATGTATATTATGTTGAGCCGTAATTTGGTGGTCAAGATACATAAATCTGCACCATTAAGTTAAAGGTCAAAACTTACTTTAATACAACTAGGTAGTATAAATAACCCTTATGGACGAAAAATGCAGCTCAAAACAGTAAAAAACTTGAAGTTGGCTGCTTAATTTCATTTGTTATGATAAACATTATGAAACTGTAAAATTTAATCCTTTTCAGTATACAGCCACACTGCCAGGGAAGTCCTACTCACTGCCTTTTCCCCGGCAGGGTTGTTGTCTACGCAATTGAGAGGATAAAAGGCGAATGTTCAGCTCTTTAATTGGATTGGTGGATATGGAGGACTCACTTAGGGGATTGGAAAACCCTGATTCCAAACCAATGGTACACATGGGCTCCAGGATCCTGAGGGGAAAATGGCGTATAAACCTATTGTTGGTTACCGGCCACCATGGGACTAGATCTCCTTACGTCGCTTCACTTCCTTATGGGTTAGGTCTTTAGGTCAAAGGCTCGAGATGTGCCCCCTAAGAAAACCACCTGCCTCGGTTTGGACGCCCAGATAGTATTCTGGCCCTCACAATAATCGAATGATTTATGTGGCACATATATATTTGGTGTCTCCTTGTGCCAATATTTGTGTTCAAAGACATAATTATTTATAAGTCCTTTGATCAAACTGCAATTCATTATTTCTTACTTCCTAATGTAGTTGATTATTTCTACGTTTATTTCGTTATAATAAACAGTCTTCGTATTATGTAGTTGAAGATAACTGACAGGAAGTTCCGTAAGAGTTGTCACCCTTCAGTATTTACGAAGGAACTGAGGTTTTATGGTTGGATCTGAACCACCGTTATTCAATAACAAATTTAGAGATATTTTCGCCTTGGTTATTCTGTACATAATTGGTCTCTTAGACTAATATTTTTACACTGTACATATATACATTTTTGTTGTTTTATCCTACATTTTGTATAGTTATTGGTAAAAGCAGAAGATTGTGAAATACTAATCAGAACAACAGTTATTCAAATGGAACTCATCGATGCTGAGAAAAATGTGTATAGTAAGTGGTGTCATAATAATATCTTCATATGATGGTATCATTCAGATAGTCAAAAGTGATCTGTGCCCTCAAATGCCTTGGTATGGCCGATAGTGAGGAGAGTCCGCTCTTCCTTCCGAAATGCTCTTACATGTTCATGCGTACACAGCCACTGTCAGGGAATTCCAACTTACTGACTTCTGGTGGAGGGGGGGTGCTGTTTACTAAACTTTTGTTAGTTCTTAGAATGAAACAATAATCCTTGATGAAATGGTATTGAACTACGACTGAATAGTTATAGTCAAGTACAAAGAATATCTATCCATTTGTTCCCTGATTCTAAATGTTTTTTTAGCTGAAATCAGCCTTTCATGAAAATGATGTTATACGAATCATTTCAGTTGGACTTTAATATTTATGTCATTTTCACTAATGGTTTTCTTTCTGACCTTCATGAAATGAAATGTAACCTTAATGTAAAACTAAGATTTTGATACAACAACTAATTTGTACATGAACTTTTTTGTGGTTTATTTTTGAATTAACTTTCCATTTTTCCTTATAAACAAAATTTTTTTTCTTTTCTACAGGAATGAATCTACGTGACGATTTAGCATATCAAGATAATGAACATTGTATCAAAGATAAATAATAAAAAAGAAAAACATGAAAGAAAAGTGTAGCAACTCAATGCCAGTAAAACCAAAGCGGTTTATTAGAATTTTGTTTTATCCATATATTTTCAAAGAAAAGTTTGAACCATTTTAATAATCTATTTATTATTGGATCTATTAAGTAAAATAAAGTGGATTTATTAAAGAAATTATTGATTGAAAGCTTTATATCTTCTCTTATTCTAATATATTAATTCATGTTTTGTATTATATCTAGTTCATTAGTATTTATTCTTATGTAACAAGGTAGTTGAAACAGTTTGATAGATAAATAATTGAGTGCAGTTGTTATTAAACACATTTATTCAGTGTAAGTAACAGCGTTGAACATGGCTTATCCATCTTTGGATAATATTAATTAGCTTTACTCAAACAGTTTGGTCTGAAGCTAAGTCGATAAACGTGTATTAGGTAAATGGGTTATATTCATACAAAGTAGTGATGTTCCCTAAAGTTGTTATATCGCATTGTTACAAAACAGAACGGTCTAATAAGATTGTTCACTAATTTGTTTTCGGTTTTATGATGCTTTTCAATCTAAATGAACTACGCATTTTGATGTTACTGCATCTATGGGTGCCTGTGACTTTGAATAGACTCCAAACGTTACAATTAGATATTGAGTGATTTGCAGTTTCCGACTTGATTTGTTTTTAGAATGATGGTTCTTCAAAATGTTTCTGATATCTGTTGTTCATTACTCAAATATATTAATCATGTTTCGAATGGTTTTACTGTTTCTAATACTTTAATTATTCTGAACATCAAACAAATAACTACCCTGGCTTTCTTTAGACGAAGATCATTGTTATTGACCAAACTACCACTAAGTAATACAATAAATATTTTCTCAAATATTCCCCACTGATCATCATAGAATATAATCTTTTATCATATATATTTTATATTATCTGTTAAAAACCATGGTACAAAACACACACTGTTCACCATCGTCTTAATAAACAATTTTTACCAACGCCAATCACTTTCGTTAAGGCAGTTTGACGAGTGTGATCACAGGCAAATGAAAGAGGAACGGTTGAGTAAGGCAAGTCTGTGTAATCTAAATTATAGATTATAAATTATTGTTGATGAACCTTGTGAGAATAATTTCCGAGAAAATGTGTATTTAATTCCGGCTAAATGATCTAGTGATTATGTGCTTGCGTGCGAGATCTTGGTTGTGAGATCGATTTTTGCTTGGGGGGTCGTGGATGCTCCCTGCTGAGGAGTCCCGTAATAAGACGAAATAGCTTTCCAGGTTATCAATGGTTGTCTAACTCTGACCGGTTCGTGATTACAGTGAACCTCAATAGTCTCCACCACCCATAGTGAGAGATCATCTTGAGGGGCCAGTTTCTGAAATGACTCTTTTCTATTAGATTCTACTAATATTAACATGGGCGATACAACTTCATGACGAACTGCTTTTAGTACATGGTAATTGGAAGCAGTTATTCGAAAGCTTAGTAGAAAGGTTAAATACGAGAATAAAATTGTCAATGGATTTGTTACTTGCCAGTTAGATGTACCTGGAACCATGTTGATGTTAATGATTCTCAAACATCATACCTATTGATTTATATTTCGCAGTTGTATATATTAAACTACTGATTTTTCTTACTTATACTTTATTCAACAAGTGAATATAACGGATTATGTACACTGGTTTTGCTTTGTTGTGTATACTATAGCTGTAGCGTAGTGTCAAAAAGAGTTTTTAGTATTCAATAATGTTTTAAAGAAAATAGTCACGAATGTGAAGATCCTTCCGATGAGAAATTTATTTGAATCATAATAAAAATGGTGATACATAGCTAAGCGAAAGAATAATAATCAAAATGCATAGTTAAATAAGTCTACTTAGGTTCTCTTCTCTGTAAGATTAGAATCCATGAATGAGAAACAAAGGTTTAAGGCAAATGGAAGTTAAAATTAATTAGCAGGGTTTATTAATGGGTATGTGACTAATCAAAAACATGGATAGGACGATTTATTTTTTCATGTAAATAAAATTTTCATAACAAACGCCTCAGCTTATGTATGTCAGATCGTTCCAAATACAAGTAACACTATGAAAAATTGAACAAAAATCTTATTACAGTATTCCGAGTGAATAAAACATTTTTCGACAACTGATTTTCCATGAAAGTATTTTCACAGGGCATGAGGCTGATATTATGTAACACTGGAGGTATCATAAATATCTGAAATGAGAGATTACTAGGACACTAATTCTCTATCTGTGGTTAGAAAAATAGTAGCATGAATTTCTAACAGGATCATTGCATTAAACGAGAGATTATTCATGAACACTGGTTACACACAGCAAACTCTTCAAAAGTTTTCATTGACGGTGACTAATAATTTTAATTCAAATTACTAAACTGGGAACACGGGATGTAAAGTAGTATATAGTTGTAAAGAAGATAACTAGGTTGGTGAATCCGAGTCACCACTGTGATGTCTGGGGTGTCTTCTCTGTTATGTACTTATCGACTCTGTTAGCTCCACAGCTTTATGCCTTATTCCACGATGAGAAAGGAGGATCGGATGCAAACGTAAAGGCGAGGATCGGCAAAGCAATGTCCGCATAACTATAATTGGACAACATATAGAACTCAAAACAACTGTCACCAATATCAAAATCAGAATCTCCAATACGAACGTCAAGACAGTTCAACTTTATGGATCTGAAACGCGGAGAACTACTTCAACCATCGTCAAGAACGTATAAGTATTTCTAAACAATTGTCTAAGCAAAATACTCACTATCCATTGACCGGGTACCATCAGCAACAACCTGCTGTGGGAAAGAACAAACCAGCTGAAGAGGAAATTAGGAGAAGACGTTGGAAGTGGATAGGACATACACTGAGGAAATCACCAAACTGCATCACGAGGCAAGCCCTAACATGGAATCCGGAAGGGAAGCGGAAAAGAGGAAGGCCAAAGAACACATTACACCGAGAAGTAGAAGCAGATATGAAAAGGATGAATGTTAACTGGAAAGGATTGCCCAGGACAGGGTTGAATGGATAGTACAGATAGGCGGCCTATGCTCCTCGACGAGATGTAACAAGCGTAAACAGACAAACAATTCCACGATGCTACTGCATACACTCGGAGATATGAGCCTTTGTAAATTCGATGAACCGAAGTAACAGCACGAAAGACTGGTTCAATGAAGAGTTATTGGCTTTTAAAAAGTACGTCCTAACAATAAACGTAGTCATTAGATTAAAATACAATTCTTTATATACTAATTTCTATACGTAGTAATATTGTGGTGAACAAGAACACGAGTGGGGACAATCGAATGTATTTGCCACGAAAATTACAAACTATCTCAATAAAATCTGACAACCATACAGTAAATAATTAATTGCAAACTATCAATCAATTGTCTCAATCTTGACCATTCCTTCTGCAAATATAAGTCCATAGTCTTCGATTATTATTGTACATGTATTTTCATACCAATTGCGTTCCGTTTCCGTTCTTTCTTTATCCATCTTCTACTGAAATACATTCAATGCCCGACCATCGTTATGTTTAAGTAGCCCACACCACAACATCACATATAAGGGAAGATTCAAGGAGATACTGTAAATGGACTCTGAATACAGCTCACCTGAACTGATACAGGAAATTTAATTATCACACTGAACGAAGTTCACATCCATCGCCCTGACAGAAATTGATAGTGAGTTGATACAAAAAATATTGACATAAATCATGTCATCCTTTCGTTCTGTCATATCACAGGATATCTAAGCTTACATTTAAACGTAACTGTTTAACAACTGAATAGTAATTTGAGAGATTCGACTACTTTATTGGGATTTTGTTGTCGAAATTAATAGAATTCAACAGTAAATTCGTGACTGCTATTATGCAAGTCGGAATTGTTGGAATAGGTTATACACTAAGCGACAACAAGGAATTTCTCATTGATAAATAAACCAATGTTCTTAATTTATTCTTCAATAACCAGAAGTTAAAATGCTCAAATAACTTACATTCATAATATTTAAGTTATAGCAATAAAAAAGCAGTTATTTTCATTCCGTATAGAATTGGAAATTTCTCATTAGAGAATTTCAAACAATATTATCATTTATGCATACATTATCAGTGACCTGAATCAGAACCGATTCGAACAATGTAGTGTTTCCTTAACACCATCATAATCATTCCGACACAATATTAGCATACAGAGACAAGTGATGAAATGATATTCAAACAACAAATATCATTAACCATTAATGCAGAAACAATTGTCTGTATATCCTCAATCTGACCTAATCATGACAAGCGATATGTGTTGTGTTCTGTTGCATTAAGTGTGATATTCATAATCCGTGAATATGGGACAATTAGCTTTTCAACTCTTCATTACTGGTCAAATAAACATTTCACAATTTGTCAATTATAAATGTACATCAGTGAATAAAATTTTCAATCAATTAGAGAAATTCACAGCAATATCCTTATGAAATATGTTCACCAATAATTAGAGCATGTTAATATGGTAACTACTGAGTTAGAACATTGAAATTCCTTTTGGTATGTAAGCGGAAGGATTTCCATGTTTCAGAAAAGACTCTCCCTTTCTACAACAGTGAATTTAAGATTACTGAGAATTTAGTGTTTTCAGTTTGTTTGACTTCGAATTAAGTTAAAAATTTGAATACATTATACAGATATCACTTGCTTTAATTTAAAGAGAACTCTCATGACGACAAATTTATAGAAGTGGAGAAACAGAAGACGGAGTTTTCTTCGTAAACGTTTCAGTCAGCAGGACAAAGACAAGAAGTGCGGAAATACAATTATACAGGAAACCAAGTCACTCGAATTAACTATTAAACAACGACAGTAACAATCCAATCATGTACTAAAACCGTGATGTCAAGACATCAATCAGAAGATCTGAAACCACAACAGGACTCTCACACTACAAACGATTCAAGAAGCTCATTTTCGGTCCGTATTCCACGAGATTGTCAATCCCGATAAATTCATCAAAAGATGACCAACGAATAAATATACAGGTAAAAAATCAACTCAAGAAACCAGGAAACAGATCGTCTTATAGTGAGAAATGACTCAGAAACCCGTATAAGGATTCTGTGGTCCTTTTAAATTAAAATGCATTAAAAATCCTTACAATCACACCACTCCATCATATCCAAACTAAAAAGTAGCACAAAAAAGATAAACCCAATATCATCTACAAAATAAATTTCAACAGCTGCAAGAAATGTTACATTGAAGAGAGAGGACTCCTTAATGCACCTAGGCATTCATGAACACAGATTAACAGTGAGGCCACACGATACCAATATATACAGATGACTATGCCTAAGAATTCGATTGAATAACATCTAAATTCTGAATCGGTGAAGTTAAGAACCATAGAGATTTTAAGAGGTATAACATTCAAACCATTCAGCAGTCAACGGGCAAACAAACATAGACAGTCTACGAATGCATTATGAAGAAGATAATTAGTCATAAGTCTAGAGAACAATAGTCAGTATAAACCCAAAAACAAATGAAGACAACAAAATCTACCAATAAAGCAAATCACAAGCTAGGCCATCAGAACGAACTGATATAATACTTGTAGTGTAGTGAACAAAACACTGGTTGGGGACAATCGAATGTATTTAAGCAAAAATTACAGACTATCTCAGTAAATTCTGATAACCAAACAATGAACAGTCAATTTGCAAATTAACAACCAATTGTTTCAATCTTCTCTGTTTCTTCTCTAATTTCATTGCTCATGCATTTTCCAAACGATTGCGCTTCATTTCAGTTCTTTGCACATCGGTCTTCTGGCAAAATACATTCTATGTCTGACCAACACCATATACTACTTATATAGATATAAGTAGACCACATCACAGTAGGATATCTGACAAGTTTAACTCTACATAAATTGGAGACTGAAGTTGTCCGGGATGAAAATATACTCTCATCAATTAAAACTATTTAGCTCAGATGACATATTAAACTCAAAAGCAGAATATATTTGTGTATGCACAGCTGAAATATATGCACAGATAAAATCGACAAAAACAATGTCTTCGTACAATCACTGTTAATATACGTCTGTGTCCATTTCTCGTTCAACTATTCTGTTAATTCATTTAGGCTACTCATGAGTAACACGTCTTAGAAAGAATGGATTTTAGTGAAATAACACTTATAATACTTATAATTACAAAAGAACGAAGAGGTAAGTAAGAAAAATCTCGAATCAGTGTGAAACACTTATTATATATTTCATTCTATCCCTTTGCCTAAAATATTAATGGTTGTTGAAATTGAAGTTCAACTTTTTTCATAGATCTTTCATTCATTTACAAGTGGTTATTCTTTGATTAGCCGACTGAGTAAGTAATAAATAAAACCTACTCATTGTAATGCTAACATTTATTTGTAAAAATGTAATATCTTATGTAATCAACTTTGGCATATTTTAAAAATCCCTATAGAGCATTGAAATATAAAGAATATTTAGGCGAACAATAATTTTCAATAACTTCATCATCAGGCACTACAGTCCATAATTATTGTGATATTTTACAATGACCAAAATAGGGCAGCCATTATTGAATTTGACGATGTGACATGTTAGAAATAGTGAACGTTTGCATCTGTTACGAAATAATTATTTCAAAATTGTGTTATATGTAAATGAGGAAGGTCATTTAATGAAGGTCAGGATAATTTGTAGTAAAGTGTCAAGACCTAATCAATATAATAGTTATATAATAGAATAAAAATCTTCTGAACAAAATGCATAGTTGGAGATTTTCGTCTTGTTGATCGAGATAAAAATAGTAATATTGTGTGAATATACCACATAATAAGAGAGGTAATATCAAGGTAATTACGATGAAAAAAATCATGTTAATTGGGAAACATTTGGGTGTGAGTTACTTATATCCACATATGTAGTAAATAACGATGGTTGGGTATTGAATATATTTCAATAGAAGATGGATAAAGAAAGAACGGAAACGGAACGCAATTGGTATGAAAATACATGTACAATAATAATCGAAGACTATGGACTTATATTTGCAGAAGGAATGGTCAAGATTGAGACAATTGATTGATAGTTTGCAAATTAACTATTTACTGTATGGTTGTCAGATTTTATTGAGATAGTTTGTAATTTTCGTGGCAAATACATTCGCTTGTACTCACCCGTGTTGTATCCACTACAACATGAATGTGTAGATTAAGGCAGATTGCAAAAGCAATAAAGAGAGGGGATAAGTTTAAGTATCTGGTGGACCAAGCATTACATAGAAGCTGGTTATAGCTCTTCTGAACACATTAGTCCAGTTTTCTGGAGTTGATCCAGATTGCTTTAGGACTATCGAGTAGCCGTAATCTAGCTCCTTTAGGTCGATTGTTTGGAACTTGATATAAAACAGAGGAAGCTTCATATTGTTTAATATGATATTCATTATCTACCAAGTGAGGAAGAATGGCACTAAAAATCGATTTAAAGACTCTTCACAATCATGCTGGTATATGTTATCGAACACCTTTATACCATTATACAAATTGAAAATTCATAATGTCTCGTGCGACAATATTTGTAAGACTATTTAGATTGTAGCTAGATATTTTTGGAGATATATAAAAGCATACATAAATAGCTGAATGGTTTGATTGACTGAAATTCAATGAATTCACACATGCAATTGAATTGTTAAATTTTTTCTTCTAATTGATTGAAAATTTTATTCACTGATGTACATTTATAATTGACAAATTGTGAAATGTTTATTTGACCAGTAATGAAGAGTTGAAAAGCTAATTGTCCCATATTCACGGATTATGAATATCACACTTAATGCAACAGAACACAACACATATCGCTTGTCATGATTAGGTCAGATTGAGGATATACAGACAATTGTTTCTGCATTAATGGTTAATGATATTTGTTGTTTGAATATCATTTCATCACTTGTCTCTGTATGCTAATATTGTGTCGGAATGATTATGATGGTGTTAAGGAAACACTACATTGTTCGAATCGGTTCTGATTCAGGTCACTGATAATGTATGCATAAATGATAATATTGTTTGAAATTCTCTAATGAGAAATTTCCAATTCTATACGCAGTTCATCCATTCTTAGTTTTGGATTGCAAGTAACACTGAATGCCATACTTAGGAGTTACTAGTTAATTGAACCTCCATTTTAGTTTTGATCGTTTAACTGATAGCTATAAATGACACTATGATACACATTGAGTGTTCCAAGATTCCTAATTTACTGAACTATTGTCACGAATCCCATTGTTATAATAACTTAAAGATTGATATTGTTTATGTCTAGACAATCCTGAATATCATCCACGTATGTTGGTGAATAAAATGGCAACTTTGAACAGTGGTCTATTTCTCAGTAAGATACTCCAGATCTTATAGATTACTATTCAATGAAATTCACACCGTGTTTGTCGGTACACCTTTTTTTTCAGAAAATCTTGAATATCGTGTCCAGGGATTATATCCTACATTATATCTTACATTTATTATAACATTACCACGGTTTTGTAAATGTTGTTTGAGTTTTGAAAATCATTATATATGCTTGAATCATATATTCCTTAACAGATCAAGTTCTTTTATGTCACTGAAATTTTGGGGGCAGATATGAGTATAGTTCATTGTCTTAGGTCTAAAAAACTACCAGTAATTCACTGATAATATCAGAAATTTTGCACAACTCATTAGTCTGTAACACCAAGGATGCTTTCATAGTATTGTGTTTCCTATTTTTTTTAAAAAAATGAACAATATTTGAGCGAACAATTGTTTTCAATAACTTCATCATCAGGCTCTACAGTTATAAGTCCATAATTATTATGGTATTTTACAAAGGCCAAAATGAGGCATGTATTAATGAATTTGACAATGTTATATGTTAAAAAATGGTGAACGTTTGCATCGGTTACAACATATATACTTCAAAATTGTGTTATTTGTAAATTACAAAGGTCATTTAATAAAGGTCCAAAATGATTTGTACTCAAGTGTCCAGTCACAATCGATATAATAGTAATTTAGAAAAAATGAAAATGCAAAAAATTGTGTGAATAAAATGCATAGTAGGAGAATTTCATCTTGTCAATTGAGATGATAAAGATAAATAGTAATAATAATAAGATTGTTGTGTGAATATAATACGTAATAAAAGGGGTGTTATCAAGGTAAAGGAATTGGGAATGATGGATGTGAAGATTAAGATAGAGGTTATCAACAAAACAAGAAAGAGAAAAGGGGGGAGGTTTATAATATTTAGTTTAGGAATCCGGTGATCCAGTCGTAGGCCAAGGTAAAAATAGTGGCTAGATATACTTTTTCTGGATGCATAAGTTTGGTTTTCTGGAGTTGATCCAGATGGCTTCGGCTATGTAAAGTAATCGTAATCTACCTCTTTGAGGTAGAGTTTTCGGAACTTGATATAAATTAGAGGAGGCTTCCTCTATTTTGATATGATGTTCACTGTCTACCAAGTGAGAAAGGATGGTGCTGTTAATGGATTTAGTGATTCCTTTTCCCAACCATGCTGGTTGGGAACGAACGAATCTACTTATATTTTTGTTCTTAATCTTATTGTTAGAATGAATGTTTAAGAATACTATCTATTAACATGTATGCAATCTCCTGTTTTCTGAAATCTAGTTTAATATTTCTTATATATAAGTAATGTCATTTTTTCACTGCCAGATACTATCTAACTTAACCTAAATATTTATGATTTAATGGTATTGTAGTGAACGAGAACACATGTGAGGACAATCGGATTTATTCTAGTACAAAATTACAGAACATCTTAATAAAATCTTACAACCAAACAGTAAAAATACTTTATTTGCAAAGTATCGATAAATTGTCTTAACTCGACTGTTCCTTTTACAAACACCAGTCAATCGTCTCAGACTTCACTGTTCCTGCATTTCCATATCATCTGCTTTCTGTTCACATTCTTTCCTTCTCAATCTTCTTGAGCTTCTACTGGTAGATATTCTATTCCTGACTATCATTATATACTACTTATGTTATTATAAGTAACACACACCACAGTATTAATCGATGCAATCCGGTTACAATACACATATACCAGTAACGATTGATTGATTAATTGAAGTCTTTAACGTTAATGTCTGAAATAATTAAGTCGTTACAATATTCAATTACGACGATTATCAAATTTTATTTAAACTTCTAATGAAATAGATGGATCCAAATATTTTTCAAATAAGTTTATTTATTTAAGGTGATTAGATTTTTTGAATAATATATATGTATATGATAACAATATATGATAATAATCTAATAGTGATTCATATTTACTGTTCTGTATAAGTAATTATTAATATATAATAAAACGATGTGAATATTATTAAACTATACAAAATGTCAATTGGGATAAATTATTCCATCGATATATCTAACATTAAATAAGCATGGAGATACAATTAAAATAAAATGTGACCATTATTATTATTATTATTATTATTATTACTCTTAGTAATGTGACATTTTATTATGGCTTGTCCAATATATCCATATTGAAGGTTTTCAATTCAATGTTTTTATAATAGTTAAATGTAGTATACATGAATAATTGAAATTAGAATGAAGTTATCATTATCAGTAGATGATTAGAATAACCTTTCATTATTTATTCATAACATTATATAATTTGTATAATGATTTTAAGTTTTCATATATTAATTAATTTTATATAAAATTTTTTTAAAAACAATCTTAAGAGAATATTGTTTAGTGGTTAAAGGATTGAAATTTGAAAATTTTGATGATATATATTACTTACTCACGCCTGTTACTCCCAAAGGAACATAGGCCACCGGCCAACCCACTCTGTTTTGGACCTTCCTTTCTTGTTTTATCCATTATTATTTTTTTCTTTTTTCCCATGTCTGTCTCCATTTTTCGGCGTAATATGTTCTTTGGTCTTCCTCTTCTCCTTTAGTCTTCATGATTCCATATGATGGCTTGGGTTGTGACGTGGTTGGATGATCCCCTCAATGTATGTGATATATATAGATAGCTATATGCATAGTTGTACATCTATTCCATTCGTAAATTTATCATATACGAAATTAAGCAACCATTCATCAATGTCTTCAGTGAGTTGATATCTCCCAACAAACCTGGTTGAACTCCATTGGTTACTGCTTCTCACTAGAACTCCGGGAAATACCTCATAGAGCCAGTCACTAGTGAACATATGATCATTATTAGAAGGGGGGTTTTGTGGAGATTTTAGTAATTTTTTATATAGTTGAGATCATGAGTCAATTGAAGCTAGACCACCATGGAAAACCTCGAAGCACTGGATGACCGTTTCATCATATTATGGAACTCCTCGGCAGTGCGCATCCACGATCCCGCCTCGCGAGATTCCAACCCAGGACCTATCATAAGTAAATAAATAAAAATGATTTATAATAAGTTGAATAGTACGATTACTGAACAGTTATTACTAACATAGATATCGTATTCTGATTTTAAGTTCAATTATTATATTTTAATTCATATTAGGTTAATTAAAAATATAATTTGATTGCTATCTAAATATATTAGTATAAGTGAAAATACAGTTTTACACTTTTCAATATTATTAATGAATTATAATTATATTTTATGATTTTTCAGATAGAAACATTCATTACTTTCATCATTGTTCATTCACTCTAGCGGAAAAAAAAATTAAGTCAGATGGTTATTCTTTTAGTAATAAAAGCACTTACGACACAAATCTAGTAACTACTAAGTATCAAATGATTACATTATTTTGACCGTTTGATTCTATCATTTTATGTGGTAGATTTTAAACTGTTGCAATTCACAGCTTGCATTTTATTTTATACAGCTTTCGTATGTTGAATGTGCCCCGTATCGTTTTTGTATTGTTCATAACGTTTAATTTAAAGAATTCATTACTTTGAATATTAAGCTGTTATCCCCCTTGATTACTGTAAAGAATTTTAGTGATATTGAACAAATTAGCACTTATTATAATTTGGAAGCCTAGTAAATAAAGTTTTGGTATTGGAAGCACGATTGTCAATCATTATTGTTAATAAATAACTACCTTGATTAACTCTATAAGCCACGATGATTTATGTAGAACGATGCAAAACTCATTCGAAAACTGTTCATAAGTGAATTTAGGATTTCTGTTCAGTTCACTAATTGCTTACTTACCGACTGATAGATCTTTTTCAGCCTATAACTGATTAAGTGCAACACAAGCTGGCATGAAACATGTTCTGCGTAGTCCTAGATATATGATAGAAAAATATAATTATTCTCAACTATAACAACTGAATTGAAAATCTTTATTCAAAATGATTTTTTTAAGATCGTTTATTTAGATGTTTGAAAAACAGAAAAGTATCATGTGGGACTCATAATATTTATATTACACTGTGTTCTAATGTAGTTTAATCCTAGCCGAAATCAGTTTGTTTAATTTAATAGAAATCAATTTAGTTTATGTGTTTTGTTTGTTATTATTCATTCTGATTTAATGTTAATAAATTTAAAGCCATTTAAATTAGAACGATTATTCACTTTCTCAACTTTCATAATATTTAATCATAAATGGACAGTAGTTAGAAGTGAATTCATTTATAATAATCATTTTTCTTTTCATACAATCATGAATTTAATATTTTTTTGTGTAATTTTTGAACACTTCCATTAATAGTTTAATTCATGAGTCGATTAAAGCTAGACCACCATTGCATACCTGGAAGCACTGGTTGGCTGTTTCGTCCTAGTATGGAATTCCTCGACAGTGCGCATCCACGATCAATTAACTTTTTCTAGATAGAGTTAATGAAAACTAATCATATGGTAGTGAACAAAACACGGATGGGGACAATCGAATGTATTTTAGCACAACATTACAGAATATCTCAATAAAATATGAGAACCATATAGTGAATAGTTAATTTGCGAAATAACAATCAGTTGTCTCAATTTGTCTGTTTCTTCTGCAAATATCCGTCTATAGTCTCCGATTATAATCGTTTATGCATTTTCATACCAACTGCCTGCTGTTCCCATTCTCTCCTTATCGATCTTCTACTGAAATACATTCAATGCCCGACCATCGTTATATACTACGTATGTGGATATCAGTAACTCACACCACAATATAATTTATAGTGTTTATTTATTTGTTTTATGCAAATCTAAATATTTATTATTGTTGAAACAAAAGGTAAGATATATGGGTTAGGAGGATAAGTCATTTCGAGTTGAATGGTCTTAAAGGAATATCATATGTACATACTTTAAAAGGAATTGAATATAAATTGATCCAATTCCATATTAATGAAATAGGCTGTTAATCAGTTGTTAGTGAATTATAAGAAATGATATCCATGAAACGTAAATGTTAATGACGTTGTCGTTAAGGTCAATGAAAGTTTCATAATTAAAGCATCCAACTAGGAGAATGTGACATCTATAAAGTTTATTATCCCTACTTTCTGCCTCATTTACAAATTCTACTGTTAATTGCGAACATGTATTTGAAGAATAGATGTTTCGCTTGAATATAATTTCAACCATTCTTACTCATTCATATACGTTATGGTATACAGTCTGTAATTAGATATTGGGATAAAATGTCAAGTACAACTTAGTTTGCCATGGGAACTATGCATATATATAGATTGGAGCGGTGGCTCAATGACTAAGGTATTCGACTTTCAAGCATTATGTTCCTAATTTAAACCTCTCTTCAACTACTCTGGTTTGTGCATCCGGGTAGAATCATTAATTTTTCACTTACAGTGTGGCTTATACCCAATTATATGGTGCAAGTTTATCATTCACCTTGAAATGATGTCTTTAATGAAAATTATACTCAAATATGTAATACTCATTTACTAGTTGGACGGAAAAATGATGGAAGGTGTTAGTACAACAGTAAGCTTTCGAAATATTCCAGATAACGTCAGTCATTGAAAAGGAGTTAACAGATAAATCTATTTTATTGATTTATGTACAGGGTTTGCCACTTACTTTAAATTTTATTAATTCCACCATATCAAATTTAAGAAATTTCTTTTTAATGTAAGTCAATACTGAACATAACATAATTATTCGTCAACGATAATGAGTTCATTGGGTAACTTAATAACCAGATGATCAAATTATCTGAATGAACACTACGAAATGAAATTAAAACTTGAACTACAATAGAATTCATGAATTAACAATATGTGGTACAGAGTTTTGAAAAATAATCCCACCTTGGATGTTTAGTTTGCTTAGGTTGACCTCACAACCTACGTCAAAGTCACACAATGCAATAATTGTTTAGTGGTTAGGCAATAATACTACTTTGATGTCCTCATTGATCATCTAGAATCTTATTACATAAATCATCTATTTGGATACAACGATAACAGGAAGGTAGAATGTATATGACGAGTGATTATTGTTTCCTCCAGTTCCATGGCATGAATTAATGAATCCACTTTAGTCGTCTTTGACTTAGCATTTGGTAAACGGTTCAACGTCCAGTGATTAGTCTGCAGATGTAGAAATGGTTCAGCTTAATGAATGATTTATCTTTAGTTCAGTGATATTTCACTTATCCTACACCACTAATAAAACTATTCATTCAAGAAGTCAGTTTCTTTCAGAAATATTCAGTGTTCAAACTAATAAAAAATATCTGTTACTGAAATGGATGTGTTTCGTTATAATGCATTATTTTTTAACTAGGTCATTTAATTCTGAACCTTTATTCATCATTCTGAACAAAATAATCATTGTAAGCAAAGATGGATAGTGGCTAGCACTGAAATGCAGGACGCGCGTTTCATCCTATTTGGGACTCATCAGCTGGATGTACCAACATCTCAGAGTTGATGTTCACTCTGGGACGCGAACCCAGTACCTTTCGCTTCAAACGCCATTGCAGTCCTAAACAATAATGGGAAGATTCAAACAAACAATACTAAGTGAATTTAAAATAATCATTGTTTACTTCAGGTAGACGTAAGCGTTCTAATTGTTTAAGAAATACTAAATTATTCTAATGATATTGTTTAGAATGACACTAGAAGCTTCACAATTAAACCATCTAGATAAGAGGACGAAATAAAATAAAATTCACAAGTGTTTTCGTTAATTAAAACGATTCATCTAATTACATATTAATTATTCATTCATTTAAAAACTGCATTTAATTTGTAAATATTTCTAATTTACATACAGTATTTAGTAAAAGAAGGAAATATGAAATAGTCATATTGTTCTCTTGTTGATTATATTTATCTCTTCCCCCCCCAAAAAAAATGAAGAAAAATTTTTCATTTATAATTATAAAACAAATTTTCTCTAGAAATTCTCGTTGTAAAATGGAATGATGATTCATCAATGAGTCACTAGGGAATTAAATTTTCTAGCGTGGTAAATCAATAAAACTAGTGTTCTTTTTTTTGTGGCTTCCTGTTTATTTAATTTATTTTAATATTTTCATTAATAAGAAATATTAGAAGGGGCCGTTCAGTGGTTCCAGGTTTTTCATAGTGGCCTACCTTCAATTGACTCATGATGTCAACTATTGAAATAAGAAATATGTTGATCGGTTGTGTAGAACATTTTAAATGAATGTTTAACATGTTATTGGTTTTAAAGGGCTTTGATCTCAACAGATTATTTATGTTCAGTACTAAGGACCAGTGAAATAATGATGATTTAATGAATGTGTAACAAAATTTTAAAGAGATTGACCACTGAGTAAACGGTAAATACTGATGATGAAATTATACAAGTGTTTAGATCTTAATAAGTGAGATTTAATGTATACAATGTTTCACTTGATAGTTTGTTTTCAGCTATTTCGATAAATTTAATTATCATTGTTATTTGTGTTGATTTCTCTGAAGAGAATTGAACTAGTCTACTGACTGAAGCATTGAAACTATTCAATTTCAGTCAATGAGACTGCATAATAGATCATTGAATTCAGTGGTTTTATTCTAGAGATTATGTAATGTGATTACACAAAACCTTATTGATGCTAAAACAAACATAAAATTATTTGAAATAAAAATGATTGTAAGATATTAAATTTTTATTTTACTAACCAACGTAATAAATCAAGACGTGGTACTCAGTTATGTTTCGCACTCAATCATTACCATTTATTCAGTGATAAATCTGAACATCTCCCTCATACAGAAGATCAGTTGTGTTAGGAGTGGCTCAAAACTAACACTAGTAACTGATATTCTGGATGATAGGCATCTTAACTATTAGCCAAAGATTAATTCAATCGGTATTGGATATATATATATATATACTATTTTGATTACTTTCAACAGTATAACTTCCGGGATTATTTTGGGATATCTGAGTGGATAACGCGATGGCGTTTAAAGTGAAGGGTACTGGGTTCGAGTCACAGAGTGAACATCAACTCTGAGATGCAGGTACATCCAGCTGAAGAGCCCCAAATAGGACGAAACGCGTGTCCTGGATTCCACTCCTAACCATCTTTGCTTGTAATGCTTGTGAATTAAGATTATATCGAGGCAATGCGTATAGTATGCACATGTGCCAATAAGAAACTGATCATTTGCAGTCCTAAACATCAATGGGAAGATTCAAACAAACAATATCAAAAAAAGTTTATTCTAATCATTAGTTTTGCGTATGTAAAAATGTATTGAGACTTGAAAATGGGTGTTGAAATATTTTAAAAGATACATTAATTACATGAATAATAAGTAGTATATAGGATGAATGAACAATCATGTACATAATTTAACTTAGTGAACATTTTTCTTCATTTTTGTATTATTTAAAACTAAATCAATTATTCTAATGCATATTATCCTTACAATAAAAAATTTCTGAAAGCAACTCGTAAAAAAAGACATTTAATTGATTATGAAATGTACAATAATCTGCTTATTATGGATATCTACTTATTAATCAATAAAGTTCTTTTTATTTAAATATTCTAACAAAACACGAAGTTAATCTTCTTAAAAAAATTAATTTCTAGGTAATATAAAATATGGGGGTTTTTGTGGAGATTTTTAGTAATGTTTTATATAAAACATTATCATACGCTCACTAGTGACTGATTCCATTAGGTATTTCCTGGAGTTCTAGTGAGAAGCAGTAACCTGTGGAGTTCAACCAGGTTTGTTGGGAGATATCAACTAACTGGAGAAATTGGTGAAATGGTTGCTCAACTTCGTGGATTGGTTAAAGTTGGAAATTATCACCGTTGGATGCCGGCTAAGTGATCTATTGGTTAAGTGTTTGCGCGCGAGACTGGTAGGTCCTGGATTCGAATCTCGCGAGGCGGAGTCGTGGGTGCGCATTGCTGAGGAGCCCCACATTAGGATGAAATGGTCGTCCACTGCTTTCAGGTTTTCCATGGTGGTCTAGCTTCAATTGACTCATGATTTCAACTAGATATGGAATATTTTAATTAAATTTTATCGTATTTAAAATATTTGCTTATCAACCAATTTTAAGAAAGAATTTAGTTCAAATTTATTTTATTGTTTGCTTGAATTTTCCAATTGGTATTTAGGACTGCAATTGACTGGTCGTGAAGTCCCGGAGTGGACATCAACTCCGGGATGCAGGTACATCCAGCTCACGAGTCACAAATAGGACGAAACGCGCGTCCTGGATTCCACTGCTAGCCACTATCTAACATTGCTTGAGAAGTTAATTCTTTAATTCGTGGATGCGCACTACTAAGAAGTTCAATATTATGACGAAACGGCTGTCCAGTGTTTCCGGATTTTCAATAGTGGTCTAAAGTTGATCGGTCCAGGATTCCAATAAATCTCAACAACCTCTACGATGGTATACTGATAATTATCACATGCCCACTAGTGACTAGCTTTGAGAGGTAATTCTTGGGATTCTAACGAAGAGCCGTGATCAATAGAGTTGAACGTTGTCAGATATATGGCAGCTATCTATTGAAGAAAATATTTCTACACTATATTATTCTCAAACTATTTGTAAAGTTTTTATCAACTAGTTTATAATTATCAATTTGTTTTACAGTGCTTATTATGACAATGCAACTGTTGCAATCATCAAATTAAAAAAAAATATTTTATTCACTTCAATTTATCTTCAATTACTAATAAATGATATTATTTTTGTATCATATTCTTCCTGTATCTGTCATTGCAATATCGATATTATTCAAAACTGAATATTTTATACAATAGGATATTTTATTTCATTTTTTTCGACATGAATTTATCTTCTAGGGGAATTTAAATCAAAATCAGTTTTGTTTTGTTGAAAATATAATATTCTTGATACTTGTTATTTAATTAGATAAAATCAGTAACAAGTTCTAAATTTAGCTAGTATGATGCATAGCAATTGTGAAGTACATCTCTAGTTTTTATGGAAATAATTGATTTTTAGAGACTTCGAAATGTGTCATGTAGCGGAGTATGAATCAATGCTCTTGTTGAATTGTTTAGTTCAAAATTATTCTCCTATGAACTTAAGTAATCTACACAATTCTATCACTTATGGTTAGTGATAGTAATAAACTAGTCTATTGTACTGAACCAATCCTATCAATGAACGTTCTTATTTGAGTCTACCAAGCTAGAGTACTGAGTATTGCAATGTAGCGTGTTTGATGAAGTACATATCTAAATAAATGTGGATAGTGGCTAGCATTGAAGTTCAGGGTCACTATTTCTACCTATTAAGGACTCGTCACCTGAATGAACTTGCACTTAGTTGGTTAGTTGAGTACCGAGTGCGAAACTTTGAGTGAACAGCGATCCTTATTGATACAAGTTCATCCAACCAATGACTAATGAGGACTTCCACAATATGATGAAACGGCCGTCCAGTGCTTCCAAATTTTCCATGATGGTCTAGCTTCAATTGACTCATGATCTCAACTATAAAATTACTAAAATCTCCACAAAACCCCCTTCTGACTGTCAGGCAGTTTGAAATGCACGTTTTGAATTTTACAGCTGATTACTATCCATCTTTAGTTAAATGTTTGTGACTTAATGACACTGACAAAGAAATTCTCTCAGTATGCACATATGATAAAAAAGATTAGTCAAAATTCAGTTCCTAACGTTATTAACGGGTAAATTCAAACGCTTACGAATAAATAACAATAGTATTTTCGTTTCCCTTATTTCTGTATATATCTATTACTTTTTTGAAATAATACCTTCCACTGTATCTTAATCTGTTCAAATCTACTAATTATGAAAAAATAACTTGATATTTATTAGCTGAATTTAGTTTTAAGGCTGAAAGATTTTAGATCCTCTAGTAGCTTACGTTCTATTCTTTTGGTAATCTACAACAAAACATCTATGTTCAAATTTAATATGTCATATGTTTACTCAATCATTACTAATATGATTAAAATCATTGTGAACTGGATTAAAACTAGTTGTTTATTTTGATGGTTCGAAGAATTCTTTTCTTTTTTCAGAAGAAAATGGAAATGAATATTTGGTTATTAATACACAATTTGTTTATCATTTTCTGGATGAATTAATAGTGTCAATATATTGTTTTCATATACAAAATATATCTCAGTGACCTGTCAACAAAAAGAAAAGATACTGTTTCATATAAATAAATATAAACGCAAAGAGATATCAGTTATTCAAGTAAACATTGTTTTTCAAAAAACGTGAATGACATAACACAAAGTAAACAATGTGGGAAATAAGCTATAATTAGATTTGTTTAATTTATGTCATCTAACTTTCGTATAGAGAACCTATAAAAACTCATCTAGAAGTCATTGAATAAAAATAGAAAACAAAAGTTTAACTGGGTTTGGTTACAAATATAATGATATGTGACATCGTTGAATGTAACTTATTTTTCTTATGCAAAGCTATTCATGTATAATTTCAAGTCAAATAAATTAGAGGAAAGTTTTTAAAAGATTCAATGAGTTAGAAAGTATTTTGGTTGATAGTAGCGTAAATGATGACAAATTAAATCTATCAGTGGTTTTCTGATTCTTTCTATGGTTTATCAGGCTCATTGGCTTTGTATATCAAATATACAGTTAGCTTATCTCTTTGTCCGTGTGTATGACTTCAGATGTGAGTACAGTTTAGTGATTACAGTTAAACGAACTTGTATTGATAGGTCGGCTTACCATAAACGTAAGGAATAGAACTCAGACGTTAACGACTAACAGGATAAAGTTAGCTCGAGGTTACAAACATAAACGTTCTTGACCACGCTGGTGATTTTCTACTTATTTCTCTTGTTCATATTGTTAATAGTACTACTGTTTTTAGAGGTAACTTTTTGGAGCCAAATGTAAATTTAAATAGCGTTTACCCCCAATTTTTTATGATCTAGATGACTGAGCGAAGATAATTTTGTTCACTAACAGTCGTTCACCTTTTCAAAGTATATTACGCATCCTGAAGTATTATCATCACAAATATAATAATCAACGCATTTGATTTCCCTTCTTGTAAGTCCGTTACCTTTAAATGGATGAAGGGATTTGAGAGTAGACTGCAGGAACGTTTTACCAATAAGAATTAAACATCATGATATTGATTACAGATCAATGACTGCTTTGTTTATACACCTTTTACCTAAAAAATGGTTAGACGTCACTCAAAAAAGCCGTTGTTAATATCAATATCTATGATTATAGTTCAACAAAGAGTACCGATTTCCTTAAGTCTGTATGTACACCTCACCAATAGATGTTAACTAACACAAAATCAAATTCGAGGGCCTAAGGAAAAACAAAGTAAACCTTAATTTCAATTCATTTAGCCTGGTGATCTTTTGGAAACATTGATCTAAGTTTAATAATAATAATAATAACGACAACAATGATCGATTATTTTTTGATTGTACATTTCAGTTAACTGTGAAAAACTTTCTTGTAATTAGTATAATAATAATAGTAGCTGTAGAAAATAAACAAACAAACAAATCATTCAACCTCCAAAAATGGTAAACAATATATTTATTAAAACAGTTTTTATGTTAAATTTTCAATCTGTTTGTTTAATTAAACAGAATAGAATTTTTCAGATTGAAATAGGTGTCTTTTAAGATGTCCAATCAAACTTGGATTTTTTTTCTGATGTAAAACAAAATTAGTTTCCAGTTGAATACAAAAAACTGTTCATCATTTTAGTTCTTTTTAAAGCAGTTTATAATAATTTTTATTTATTTATGTTTTTTTAATAATCAATATACTCTTTTAAGTAAGATTATTTGTGTATAAGAAATCTGGAGAAATCTCAGATTGAGTAAAATCTCAGGGAAAATGCTTGGACCAGATTGCCAGGCGAAATGTTGAACTTACTTCAAATACATTCGCTGAGATTTTACGAATATATTATTCCTATTTAATGTCTTACATAAATTCGGCGCCAAAATACTGTGAAACTATTCGCTCTCAAATTGAATAATTTCATTGTTAATTAATTTAACTAATATTATTACTCCTATTTTGATGATCATATTTCTAATTTATGATAATTTCACTTTAACTTTGAATTAGTTCAAAAATGTTATATGATAGATTACAGATGTCATTATGTTGTTTCGGTTAAAAATCTTATCACTGATAACTTACATAGTGTACTTACTTACTTACGCTTGTTACCTCTCGTGGAGGAGAATAGGCCGCCCAGCAGCATTCTCCATCCAACCCTGTCCTGGACAATAATTTCCAGTTCTTTCCAGTTGTTATTCATCCTTTTCATATGTGCTTCTATTTCCTGGCGTAATGTGTTCTTTGGCCTTCTTCTTTTCCGCTTCCCCCTCGGATTCAAAGATAGCGATTGCCTCGTGATGCAGTTCGAACTTACATAGTGCAATGGTACATGTTTGTAAAATTGAATTTTAATTCCATCAGTTAGTTAATACACGAGTATTGATTCATTGTCTAGGAACGTTTTTATAATGTATCGGAAATACTTTCACTATGTTGTGAATATGAATTTGATACCATAATGCAGTACTTTCAAAAAGTCGATTATCTTTCAAAATTCAATTTCTTAACTTAATCACAGGATTATCAACAAAAGTTCATTGAATTATTGCTGCTTGTTAATAATGTATCTGCAGATGACTTCTCAAACATTTTGTTCCTAAACATAATTGACTAACAAAAGAATAAGTCAGTCGTAAACAGTGCAGAGCCTAAGTCGTCTGTAAGTCAGTCCGGGTTATTACTCTGCATCAGTAAAACGAGATGAAATTATTGAGATAAATGTCAAAGTAATGGAAGAGGTGTTAATATTAGTTAAATTAGTTCGGTTTAATCTCTTATTCCTATGCATTATCATCAATGACGGAATTTTAATCGGTAAATCAACGAGTGCTATATTTATACTAATTTTTTCTAATCTCTTGTGTTGTCAGAAGAAACCATCACTGCAAATACAATTTTTAAAAGTGATTAACCTTACTTTCGTACGTCACTACAGTCGACCTTACAAACTAACTCTTCAACCTTTAGTCTGTTGCTTTTAGATTTGACCTTATTAGGATGACTGTACCTAATGAAACAAGTACTTCAGTCAACATAGCTCTATTGGGCCATCACGTTATGCAATCCTGATCATAACATCAACTATCATTTAGGAAAAAACGAAGGACTGCCTTCAAAACTGAACCTGCCAAATAAAGCTCTGATATTTTAGCGTTCAATTTACGAAATGTATATGCGTTTTTGTAGTGGTTTTTCTAATAACTCGTTACTTAAGTAGTGAAACTTGCACACAATCTACTATACACACATTTCATTAGTAAAAGCGAATGATAATCTACTTCCGGGTTAAACATCCCCACTTAATATTAATCAATGAAATAGCGATATTAGGAAAACAATATCAACCTCACTAACTTCATCAATATGTTATCTACTATGTTTTGAATGTATTCAATAATTAATATTTAGAACATGATACTGATGAGAAATTAAAATGTGCTGTTGTGATACAGTTTATCTCTCTAATAACAAGATTATGGAATAAAAAATGTGAGTAACAAATACCCTTTAAACAAATATCTCTTGTATATTTTAGTTTGGATTGTAGAGGGTAGTTTTTTTAAACAAGCTCTCAGTCCATAAAACTTTCATATTTTTGTTAGAACAAAGGAAATCATGTATTTTATTAGGTATTCAAAAGAGTTTCGAATATAAATCTAATGTAAATAATCGTCATGTTGATTGTAATTATAAGGGGTATCCCAATTTTGTGACTTTCATTATCATAATGTCAGACAAAGTTCATAATTTAAACTGAATAATAAAGTGTGAGATTGAAGTTTGGAAAAGAATGTTGTAAGTAACAATGAATCACAATTTAATCTCCTGGGCAGTGTTTATGATCAATTAAATAACAGTTTATATGGAAAAATACAATCACTTGTAATGGAAGATGGATAGTGGCCAGCAGTGGAATCCAGAACGCGCGTTTCATCCTATTTGGGACTCGTCAGCTGGGTGTACCTGCATCTTAGAGTTGATGTTCACTCTGGGACTCGAACCCAATACCTTTCGCTTCAAACGCCATCACATTATCCACTCAGCTACTGAGTCCTGATAGCCACTTGCTTGTGCAATAGGGTGAAGTTTAAATTCACTGACTGACCAGTTGCAGTCCTAAACATCAACGGGAAGATTCAAACAAGTAATACTAAGTGAATTTAATACAATAAATGTCATTTGTATTATAACAGATATCACATAAGACTCCATCATTTGTAATAGACTTTTCTAAATGAATCTAAAACGACTCTAATTATTATACTACCACATGAATACAAAGATTTATAATATAAATATTACTTTCTAAATTATAAGCTTTAAAAACAGTTTACTAATGGATCTCAACCATGCTGTTTATTATCATATTTTAATTGGGAATTAAATTTAGAGCAAACGTTTCATTTTCTTTCGAACTCATTAACTGTATACATCACTATTAATGTTGATACCGAAACTTAACCAGGGTATCTGTCACATTAAACATAAGCATTTTAGCCCTCAGTCTGCTAAGTCAAAAAAGCTAATAACCTGACCAATAATTATAATATCTGAAATTTAAAGCAATTAGCC